>NC_091263.1:24562954-24865984 GCF_042477335.2 Ovis canadensis
TCTAGTTGCTTTATGTGAAGAGTTAGGTTATTTATTTGACTTTTTTCTTATTTCTTGAGGTATGCCTGTATTGCTATGAACTTTCCTCTTAGCACTGCTTTTATAGTGTCCCACAGGTTTTGGGTTGTTGTGTTTTCATTTTCATTCGTTTCTATGCATATTTTGATTTCTTTTTTGATTTCTTCTGTGATTTGTTGGTTATTCATCAGTGTGTTGTTCAGCATCCATATATTGGAATTTTTAATAGTTTTTCTCCTGTAATTGAGATCTAATCTTACTGCATTGTGGTCAGAAAAGATGCTTGGAATGATTTCAATTTTTTTGAATTTACCAAGGCTAGATTTATGGCCCAGGATATGATCTATCCTGGAGAAGGTTCTGTGTGCACTTGAGAAAAAGGTGAAATTCATTGTTTTGAATTTCAAAGGTGAACTGTCCTATAGATATCAATTAGGTCTAACTGGTGTATTGTATCATTTAAAGTTTGTGTTTCCTTGTTAATTTTCTGTTTAGTTGATCTATCCATAGGTGTGAGTGGGGTATTAAAGTCTCCCACTATTATTGTGTTATTGTTAGTTTCCCCTTTCATACTTGTTAGCATTTGTCTTACATATTGTGGTGCTCCTATGTTGGGTGCATATATTGATAATTGTTATATCTTCTTCTTGGATTGATCCTTTGATCATTATGTAGTGTCCTTCTTGTCTCTTTTCACAGCCTTTGTTTTAAAGTCTATTTTATCTGATATGAGTATTGCTACTTCTGCTTTCTTTTGGTCTCTATTTGCATGGAATATCTTTTTCCAGCCCTTCACTTTCAGTCTGTATGTGTCCCTTGTTTTGAGGTGGGTCTCTTGTAGGCAGCATATATAGGGGTCTTGTTTTTGTATCCATTCAGCCAGTCTTTGTCTTTTGATTGGGGCATTCAACCCATTTATGTTTAAGGTAATTATTGATAAGTATGATCCCATTGCCATTTACTTTATTGTTTTGGGTTCAAGTTTATGCTCCCTTTTTGTGTTTCCCGTCTAGAGAAGATCCTTTAGCATTTGTTGGAGAGCTGGTTTGGTGGTGCTAAATTCTCTCAGCTTTTGCTTGTCTGTAAAGCTTTTGATTCCTCCTTCATATTTGAATGAGATCCTTGCTGGTACAGTAATCTGGGCTGTAGATTATTTTTTTTCATCACTTTAAGTATGTCGTGCCATTCCCTCCTGGCCTGAAGAGTTTCTATGGAAAGATCAGCTGTTATCCTTATGGGAATCCCCTTGTGTGTTATTTGTTGTTTTTCCCTTGCTGCTTTTAATATTTGTTCTTTGTATTTGATCTTTGTTAATTTGATTAATATGTGCCTTGGGTTTACCCTGTTTGGGACTCTCTGGGTTTCTTGGATGTGGGTGATTATTTCCTTCCCCATTTTAGGGAAGTTTTTTTGACTATTATCTCCTCAAATATTTTCTCATAGTCTTTGTTTTTGCCTTCTTCTTCTGGGACTCCTATGACTCAAATGTTGGGGTGTTTGACATTGTCCCAGAGGTCTCTGAAGTTGTCCTCATTTCTTTTAATTCCTTTTTCTCTTTTCCTGTTTCATTTATTTCCACCATTCTATCTTCTACCTCACTTATCCTATCTTCTGCTTCTGTTATTCTACTATTTGTTCCCTCCAGAGTGTTTTTGATATCATTTATTGCATTATTCATTATACATTGACTCTTTTTTATTTCTTCTAGGTCTTTGTTAAACCTTTCTTGCATCTTCTCAATCCTTGTCTCCTGGCTATTTATCTGTGATTCCATTTTGTTTTCAAGATTTTGGATCATTTTCACTATCATTATTCAGAATTCTTTATCAGGTAGATTCCCTAGCTCTTCCTCTTTTGTTTGGTTAGGTGGACATTTATCCTGTTCCTTTACCTGCTGGGTATTCCTCTGTCTCTTCATCTTGTTTACATTACTGAGTTTGGGGTCAGTTCAGTTCAGTCACTCAGTTGTGTCTGACTCTTTGCGACCCCATGAATCGCAGCACACCAGGCCTCCCTGTCCATCACCAACTCCTGGAATTCACTCAGATTAACGTCCATTGAGTCAGTGATGCCATCCAGCCATCTCATCCTCTGTCGTCCCCTTCTCCTCCTGCCCCCAATCCCTCCCAGCATCAGAGTCTTTTCCAATGAGTCAACTCTTCACATGAGGTGGCCAAAGTACTGGAGTTTCAGCTTTAGCATCATTCCTTCCAAAGAAATCCCAGGGCTGATCTCCTTCAGAATGGACTGGTTGGATCTCCTTGCAGTCCAAGGGACTCTCAAGATTCTTCTCCAACAGCATAGTTCAAAAGCATCAATTCTTCGGCGCTCAGCTTTCTTCACAGTTCAACTCTCACATCCATACATGACCACAGGAAAAACCATAGCCTTGACTAGACGGACCTTAGTTGGCAAAGTAATGTCTCTGCTTTTCAATATGCTATCTAGGTTGGTCATAACTTTTCTTCCAAGGAGTAAGTATCTTTTAATTTCATGGCTGCAATCACCATCTGCAGTGATTTTGGACCCCCAAAAATAAAGTCTGACACTGTTTCCAATGTTTCCCCATTTGTTTGCCCTGAAGTGATGGGACCGGATGCCATGATCTTTGTTTTCTGAATGTTGAGCTTTAAGCCAACTTTTCACTCTCCACTTTCACTTTCATCAAGAGGCTTTTTAGTTCCTCTTCACTTTCTGCCATAAGGGTGTTGTCATCTGCATATCTGAGTTTGGGGTGGCCTTTCTGTATTCTGGCAGTTTGTGGAGTTCTCTTTATTATTATGGAGTTTTCTCGCTGTGGGTGGGGTTGTATGGGTGGCTTGTCAAGGTTTCCTGGTTAGGGAAGCTTGTGTCGGTGTTCTGATGGGCAGAGCTGGATTTCTTCTCTCTGGAGTGCAATGAAGTGTCCAGTAATGAGTTATGAGATGTCACTGGGTTTGTAGTGACTTTGGGCAGCCTGTATATTGAAGCTCAGGGCTATGTTCCTGTGTTGCTGGAGAATTTGTGTGGTATGTCTTGCTCTGGAGCTTGTTGGCCCTTGGGTGGTGCTTGGTTTCAGTGTAGGTATGGAGGCATTTGATGAGCTCCTGTTGATTAATGTTCCCTGGAGTGAGGAGTTCTCTGGTCTTCTCAGGATTTGGACTTAAGCCTCCTGCTTCTGGTTTTCAGTCTTATTTTTACAGTAGCCTTAAGACTTTTCCATCTCCTTTCAAAGACAATGGGCTGCTTTTCTGGGTGCCTGATGTCCTCTGCCGGCATTCAGAAGTTGTTTTGTGGAATTTACTCAGCGTTCAAATGTTCTTTTGATGAATTTGTGGGGGGAGAAAGCGGTCTCCCTGTCCTATTCCTCTGCCACCTTAGGACTGCCTCCAGAAGGTTTTAAATTATACAGATATGTTGTTGTTTCTGTTTGGTCTGTAAGTCATGTCTGACACTTGGCGACTCCATGAACTGTAGCACACCAGGCTTCCCTTGAATTTGCTCTAACTCGTGTCTATTGAGTCAGAGATGCTATCCAACCATCTCATCCTGTCGCCCCCTGCACCTCTTGCCCTCAGTCTTTCCCAGCATCAGGGTCTTTTCCAATGAGTTGGCTCTTTGCATCATGTGGCCCAAGTATTGGAGCTTCAGCTTCAGCATCAGTCCTTCCAATGCATATTCAGGATCGAATTCCTTTAGGATTGACTGGTTTGATCTCCTTACTGTACAAAAGGGACTCTCAAGAGTCTTCACCAGCACCACCGTTCAAAGGCATCGATTCTATGGCACTTAGCCTTCTTAATGGGTCAGCTCTTACATCCATACATGACTACTGGAAAAACCATAGCTTTGATTAGACAGACCTTTGTCAGCAAAGTAATGTCTCTGCTTTTTAAATCACTGTCTAGGTTTTTCATAGCTTTTCTTCCAAAGGATAAGCGTCTTTTAATTTCATGGCTGCAATCACCATCTGCAGTGATTTTGGAGCCCCCCAAAATAAAATCTGACACAGTTTCCACTGTTTCCCCATCTATTTCCTGTAAGGCTCGGAGAACCGCACTCTGAAAAGGACACTCAGGGACAGCCTCTAGTGGACTGACAAAGTTTATTATCCAATTGTGTAGTTTTATAATTTTCAGGGAATAGAGCATAAGGCTGTCTTGCACGTAGCCATTCCAGATAAACATTAAAGCATTCAAGCATAAAATACAGTTCCCACCGCCCAAGCCATAACATAGCTTTGGCGAGACTCTAAAGGGAGTCTTATCATGAAACAACAGTCCTTGCTCTCAGAAACAGGTGGTCAGAAGGAAGCCTTCGAGTGCCTCAAGGCCGGGCGTATTGACCCTTCGTCATCCATTCCCAGCCTTGGGCACTGAGTGAACGCTCATAACCCTTTGTTATGCTCGTCCCAGCTTCCAGCCTTCGTCATGAGTGGAGAAAATACATTTTCAGTATTTGCTTAAAGCCTTCCAGCTCCTCCACAATTTCCCATGAAGTGATGGATCAGATGACATGAACTTAGTTTTTTGAATGTTGAGTTTTAAGCCAGCTTTTTCATTCTCCTCTTTCACTTTCATCAAGAGGCTCTTTAGGTCCTATTCACTTTCTGCCATTAGAGCGGTATCTTCTGCATATATGAGGTTGTTGATATTTCTCCTGGCAATCTTGATTCCAGCTTGTGAGTCTTTAAGATCAGCATTTCCCATGATGTACTCTGCAAATAAGTTAAATAAGCAGGGTGACAATATACAGCATTGACCTTCTTCTTTCCCAATTTTGAACCAGTCTCTTGTTCCACATCCAGTTCTAACTATTGCTTCTTGACCCACATACAGGTTTCTGAAAAGACAAGTAAGGTGGTCTGGTATTCCCATCTCTTTAAGAATATTCCATAGTTTGTTGTGATCCACACAGTCAAAGGCTTTAGTGTAGTTAATGAAGCAGAAGTAGATGTTTTTTGGAATTCCCTTGTTTTTTCTATGATCCAGCAGATGTTGTCAGTTTAATCTCTGGTTCCTCTGCCTTTTCTAAATCCAGCTTATACTTTTGGAATTTCTCAGTTGATGTACTGTTGAAGCCTAGCTTGAAGGATTTTGAGCATTACCTTGCTAGCATATGAAATGGGTGCAATTATGCAGTAGTTTGAATATTCTTTGGCATTGCCCCGCTTTGGAATTGGGATGAAAACTGACCTTTTCCAGTCCTGTGGCCACTGCTGAGTTTTCCAAATTTGCTGCCATATTGAGTGCAGTACTTTCACAGCATCATCTTTTAGGATTTGAAATAGTTCAGCTGAAATTCCATCACCTCCACTAGCTTTGTTCATAGCTATGCTTCCTAAGGCTCATTTGAGTTCATACTCTAGGATGTCTGGCTCTAGGTAAGTGACCACACCATCATGGTTATCTGGGTCATTGAGAAATTTTTGATACAGTTCTTCTGTGTATTCTCACCACCTCTTAATATCTTCTGCTTCTGTAAGGTCCTTGCTGTTTTTGTCCTTTTTTGTGCCTGTCTTTGCATGAAATACTCCCTTGGTACCCAACTGAATGCAGAGTTCTGGATTCAGAGTTCTGAAAATAGTAATGAGAAATAAGAAAGCCTTCTTAAGTGAACAATGCAAAGAAATAGAGGAAAACAATAGAATGGGAAAGACTAGCAATCTCTTGAAGAAAATTGGAGATACCAAGGGAACATTTCATACACATATGAGAGAAGAGCAATAAAGGCAAGAAAATATTAATCAAAGCTTGAACTGCCTTTAGCTCTTGATATGTCCCGAAAGAGGAGCAAAATGCATTTCCATACCAGCTGCTTCAAGAAGAAAAGCACAGATAATCCAAAGCCTTTGCACTGATAGATTTTTGCCTCACAATGTACATTAATGGATGTTATATATACAAAGGTAGAGTTCAAAGTTTAGGAAGGAACGGAAAGATAATTTGCCACGTATTACAAAATAAAGTGAGAGTAAGTTATATGAGAGATCCCAAGTGTTGGAAACCCTGATGTGTATAATTATTTATAATTATTTGTTTATGTCCCTGTCCTTGCTTTGCTTCCTTGCCACACTGACTTTGGTCCTTACCATGTGGATATGAGGAGTCATGGCATCTGCCATATTCAAGTATCAATAGAAAGTTTTGTTGTTGTTTAGTTCCTTAGTTGTGTCCAACTTTTTTGTGACCCCATGGACAATAGCCCTCCAGGCTCCTCTGTCCATGGAATTTCCCAGGCAAGAATATTGGAGTGGGTTGCCTTTTCCTTCTGCTGGGAATATTCAAACCCAGGTATCAAATCCACATATCCTGCATTGTAGGCAAATTATTTACCACTGAGCCACCATGAAGGCTGAGAAACCCTAAACTCAGGCAGGTTCTCCTGAGAACAATGTTCTGTACATCGTAAGTGCTGTCTGCTACTGTGAAGCTAAATCTTGAGCCAGGGAAAGAAACATCTTATAAAGAAACATCTTGAGCCTGGTATTTTGAGGTCCCCCAGAGAATGTTGTTTAGGCTGCTTTCTTGATTTATTCTTTTTATGGTGGCACAGTTTGCTGTTGGATACGTATTTAAACCACATGAGTCTGTCTTGTCAGTTTAACCCTCATGGCAATATACCAATTATAGTGAGAAATTACTAGCTTATACCTTGTGCCAGCACTAGGCTGTCTTTGATGAGCTCTTTGAATAGTAGAGGAGACAGGTGTTATGAACGGAAGGTTTGTGTGTCCCCAAAATTCATCTGATATCCTAACTACCAATGTGTTAGAATGAGGAGGTGGGGCTTTGGAGAGGTGCTTAGGTCAACAGGGCAGAGACCTCATGAGTGGGATTAGTGTCCTTGTAAAAGAGGTGGCTGAGTCCTGCCTCACTCCTACTGTGTGAGGACAGCGAGAAGTAGGCAGCGGGCAGCTGGAAGGGGGCCCTCACCAGCACTCAGCCACCCCGGCCCACTGCTCTTGGACTTTCATTCTCCAGAAATGTGAGGTGAACTTCTGTTGTTTATAACCACTTACTCCACTGGACTTTGTTGCAGCGGCCCACACTAAGACAACATGGCAACAGGCAGCTTCAGCCTTGGGCTGTGACAGAAGTCAGCACGGCGGGACACCAGGGAAAAACAGATGCACTTAACCTTGAATCTTTTTACATTTTTAAAAATCATTTGTTCCCCTCATGGATTCTTGTGATTAATGAAAATCTTGCTTAATTAACATTTATTTAATTGTATTTCTTTTCTTGGTTTGTAAACTCTCAGAAGGAAGGAATTTTGACTATTTACTTCTCTTTGAATACTGCTAAATTCTCTAGTATGGTACATCCATTTCAATAAGATACTGGTATAAAGTATTTTATAAAGAAAAGAAAGATGTGATAAATATAGAAGTTCTTTAAATACTCAGTTTATAAGGATGGGAATAATTTGCTCTCTTTCAAAATTTAATGCCTTTGGCACAAAGCAGACAAAAATAATGATCATTTTTATACATCTTTTATGTATGCTATACAATCCTATAAAATTTTTTCCACATAATTCTACATTATGTCCTTCTCCAAGACTTGTTTAAAATATATAATTATTCCAAGTGTGAGCACTCTTACTGTATGAAAAACTTTATAACTTCTGAGAAAAAGATTAAATATGAGTAGAGATCTTATTTTTCCCATTAGAGAAATGATACTCTGCATTTACCTAATATTGTAAATATGCCTTCCTCAAAAGTCCAACAGTACAATTTAATGTATTAAAAGGGCAGAAATAGACACAGACTCATATATATATAAAACACTGAAAAGTTTAGCAATGGATTTAAATACATTTCTGGTAAGTCTTTTTTGGACTCTACAAGTGAGTTTTAATAACTCTTCTGCAAAATGTTGGGAACTGAGATCTCCACTGAGGTAGAACATTAAGAGGAAGATCTTCTACTTTTGAAAGAAGTCTAAGTAAAGAATCCTGCTTTTCTGTGCATTACTATCGCACCTGCTCATCACCCATGTCTTAAGAGTAGAATCCTTTGAGTAGCTTGCAATTGTGTACTAGTGTACACATCTAGTAGGGTATACCCTAAACTCAGGTCAACGGTATACAAGTAAACTTGTGAGAAAATACATGAGCCTTCTGCAAATCTCTTAAAAGTTACAAGAGGACACTAAAATATCTCAAAAGTAGTAAATTCAAGCGTTAATATAAAAACAGATTTCTTATAAGTGAGATACTTTATGTCTCAATTTCTCAGTCAGTAAAATATAACCATAATGTGCTCAGTCATGTCCAACTCTTTGCAGCCCCATGGACTGTAGCCTACCAGGCTCCTTTTCCCATGGAATTTTCCACGGAGTGGTTGCCATGCCCTCCTCCAGGGCATCTTCCTGACTCAGGGATCGAACCCACATCTCTTGTGTTTCCTGCATTAGCAGGTGGATTCTTTACCACTAGCACCACCTGCGAAGCCCATAACCATAATGACTCTGTTTTAACTCATCTTTTTGATGACATCAGAAAAGTTTCCCCAAAAAATGAACCTTTGTTATCATTTGAAGTTATAATTATTAAACTATAAACATCTTTATTATCTTTGCTTTCTCATTTCCAACCACACCTCCTCTCCCCCCCAAAAAAGAAAAGGAAAAAAAAAAAGAAAATATCTTCACAGGAATAATATTAATTTTGAATAATGGCAGATCTGCTCCAGACATGAGTGGCTGTTTCTTTGCTTTTAAATACTCCTGTTTACAGTTTAAGTTCTCTACTTTTGTTGATTACATGAAACATGTAAATTTATGTTGATTTTTCCATTCACATTAAATGGAAATTTGCCAATCATTATTCTAACTCAGGTAAAATTCTTATTTCTGTCCTCTCTCTTTTTTAATCAGCTGTCTGTACTACAAATCTGGCCTCCTCTCTTTTCTCTCAATGAATTTTCTCCTGGTGGGGTTAATTCAGCACTTTTTAAAAACTGAATTCAACCAAAAAACTGTGGTTTGTTACCTTGATATCATGACTTCTTTAGAAACATAATTTCATTGACTTCAATAACCTAGTAAGACAAACCTAAGGTTAGCAAAATATTTCCTTGAAGATACCTTACTGTTTTAACAACCAAAAAAGAATCTTATTTTTTTCTTGCTTATCACCTATTTTGAAATATTATGCAATCATATTAAGAGTACAATTTAAGCTTCAGAAAAAACAAATTTTAGAGCTATTTTGGGGACAATTGTGCTGATAATGGTGCACATACGCAGATGATTATTTTTTACCTTTTATGTGGCTGTAAAATTTGAAGAGTGAACATATAAGCATCAGCATATATCATGGAAAATATTAAGTTTCAGGTCTTGAGTACAAAATGATACATAGAGAAAGAAGTGTACTGGAGTAGAAGTTTTCTAAGATTTAAAGCCATTTGGATAAATTTTTCTCTTACTTTGCCAACTTTCCTCATAAAAGCAAAATAATAGAATTTCACTTTGTGAAAAGATGGAACCATAATAGAAGTCAAAATCGCCACATCAATTTTCAGCTGCCAATCGAATTCAGTTATGTTATTTTTCTCTCTCAGAAAGAAGAATAGTAACTTTCCATAACTGTTTCATTTTATTCTCTTTCAAATGCACAGTTTCAATCAATATACTAAGCATCAATTACTATCATTGCATCTGATTCTTAAATGTTATTTTTAACAGTTGTTGAGGTCCTTTAATGGACTGAAACCTGGTGGTCCAGAGTCGACCGATAAGAAAGTAAAGGAGAGAAAAAGAGGCTGATATTCCTTGGTTTACATAGAAAGCCAATAAAGTCCCTGACATGGGGATTGCTCTGTTCACGGAGGCCTCAGGCGCCCTCTCGATGGGGTGAAGGCACAGAGTGCCTTCTTGAGAGGGTCTTAGAAGCCTGGGCAGGAAAGTGAACTCAGAGAGCCTCTGCACTCCAGAGGATCAGCCTGAAAAAGGGGTGGGGGAGAGAGAGAGAAAGCAAGGCATGGGGACCAAAGCTCTGATGGAGCAGAGGTGTTTTAATCAACATGGTGTGGGCATATATACTGTAGTTATTCTCAGCAAAGATAAAGATTAAAATTCCAGACTTACAAAACATAGGTGATCCATATTAAAGAGAGAGAGAGTTGTAAATAATCACTTTTACCATACGGTTCATAAAAAGGAAGAGGGTACTTATCACCGTATAGAAAAACTAGTGAAGGAAATGCCTGGATTCCTCCGCCCCAGGAGAGGCTTGCTTCTCCTCTTAATTCCTGAGTATTCAGGAATTAATAAGGAGCAGAGAATTCCTGACAGATCCAAAACAGCACACAGGAAGCCTCCTGTTAAATGCTTCTTGACAAACAATAGGACTTTACACTTGTATAGAACTGTATAGATTTAGGTTCAACTTGATATCTAGTTATTTCATTTGAATCATGCAGCATCCTGATCATTAACTTGGTTGCAACATTGTTAATCACATTTTGAAAATGAGAGATCTTTAAATATGGACCTTGTTGGGTCTTGTAACACACGATCGAGAACTAAACTGAATGGAAGGGTCTGAAGTCTGTCCTTGAGTTGAATAGAGATGGGACCAATGCTAAAAACATACCTCTAGCTGTATAGGTAGAACAAGATAATCAGAAAACTAAGTGATAGGTAGCATGTGAGAAAACATGTAATTGGTAAACTCCATAGAGATCCAAGGTGTAACTCCACAACAAATAATCTAGCAGAGATAAAGAAGAAAATCTACCTATAAAGAGATAAGCAAGTGTAAGAGATAAGCTTCCATCCAGAAATACAGGAGGACAGTGACACAGCCATGGAACCAGGAATTCTTACCCAAATTACTCCATTCCTGGAGACAAAACATACAAGAGGCTCTGTGATGCTATAAAAACAGATAACTCACTCATGATGACTGGGTTCCTGCCCTGGAATATAAGGTCTCACTGGATTTACTGCGAGAGGTATTTGATGGGTTTACCTGTCTCCAGGTGTCTGTCCTTCAACTCCTACCTCTGTGTGGCAGAAAGAGGAATTCTGGTTATTGAAGACCCTCGAGATCTGGAATCCACGTCTTTCTCATTATCTGCCATTAGTCAATTCAGTTCAGTTCAGTCGCTCAGTCGTGTCAGACTCTTTGTGACCCCCGTGAACCACAGCACACCAGACCTCCCTGTTCATCACCAACTCCCGGAGTTCACTCAAACTCATGTCCATCGAGTCAGTGATGCCATCCAGCCATCTCATCCTCTGTCGTCCCCTTCTCCTCCTGCCCCCAATCCCTCCCAGCATCAGAGTCTTTTCCAATGAGTCAACTCTTCACATAAGGTGGCCGAAATATTAGAGTTTCAGCATCAGTCCTTCCAATGAACATCCAGGACTGATCTCCTTTAGGATGGACTGGTTGGATCTCCTTGCAGTCCAAGGGACTCTCAAGAGTCTTCTCCAACACCACAGTTCAAAAGCATCAATTCTTTGGCACTCAGCTTTCTTCACAGTCCAACTCTCACATCCATACATGACCACAGGAAAAACCATAGCCTTGACTAGACAGACCTTTGTTGGCAAAATAATATCTCTGCTTTTCAATATGCTATCTAAGTTTGTCATAACTTTCCTTCCAAGGAGTAAACGTCTTTTAATTTCATGGCTGCAGTCACCATCTGCAGTGATTTTGGACCCCCCAAAAATAAAGTCTGACCCTGTTTCCACTGTTTCCCCATCTATTTCCCATGAAGTGATGGGACCAGATGCCATGATCTTCGTTTTCTGAATGTTGAGCTTTAAGCCAACATTTTCACTCTCCTCTTTCACTTTCATCAAGAGGCTTTTTAGTTCCTCTTCACTTTCTGCCATAAGGGTGGTGCCGTCTGCATATCTGAGCTTATTGATATTTCTCCTGGCAGTCTTGATTCCAGCTTGTGCTTCTTCCACCCCAGCGTTTCTCATGATGTACTCTGCATAGAAGTTAAATAAGCAGGGTGACAATATACAACCTTGACATACTCTTTTTCCTATTTGGAACCAGTCTGTTGTTCCATGTCCAATTCTAACTGTTGCTTCCTGACCTGCATATAGGTTTCTCAAGAGGCAGGTCAGGTGGTTTGGTATTCCCATCTCTTTCAGAATTTTCCACAGTTTGTTGTGATCCACACAGTCAAAGAATTTGGCATAGTCAATAAAGCAGAAATAGATGTTTTTCTGGAACCCTCTTGCTTTCTCGATGATCCAGCGGATGTTGGCAATTTGATCTCTGGTTCCTCTGTCTTTACTAAAACCAGCTTGAACATCTGGAAGTTCACAGTTCACGTATTGCTGAAGCCTGGCTTGGAGATTTTGAGCATTACTTTACTAGCGTGTGAATGAGTGTAATTGTGTGGTAGTTTGAGCATTGTTTTGCATTGCCTTTCTTTGGGATTGGAATGAAAACTGACCTTTTCCAGTCCTGTGGCCCCTGCTGAGTTTTCCAAATTTTAGACTGTTCAAATAAAGTTGCAGTAATAATTTACTTATCAGTCTCATATTTGAAGATGGAAAATAATATAATGTTCACTAAAAGTATAAAAACAATAACAACCAAACATTATTATTAAGCATTTAGTATATGCCAGACACTGTAAAAACTATTTCATAAACCTCAAAACTGTACTGAACTAGAGTTGTCAAACCTAATTTACAGATGAAGAAACTGAAACACAATGAGGTTAACACACCACATATACGTACATCTACATACACACTTATAAGTGGCCCAGCAGATATTCAAACAAAGCTCTCAGGCTCTAAAGCAAAGTGATTTTATAGCAATTGCTTTTCTTTCTTTCTTTTTAACGCTCTCTGTTTGGGTGACAAATGATTTACATAAAATAAGGCAGCAGGAGGAGGCAGAATGGCTATGACTGCCTACTACAAAGGGATTCACAGCAGGTCTCTCCACATAGGATTTCATGGAAAACTAGCTTGAGATGACAAGGGAAAGGAGGCTGCAGTAAAAGTGGGTGATCTGTAGGGTCTGCACTTGAAGGGAAAGTGACAGTTTATATGGATATACCCAGTTCTTTCAGACCATGTGACACACAGCCAGCACCACCCAAAGCAGGCCCCACCCCCCATACATTTTTCCTTTGCAGTCACCTTTTCCCAACTTCTCTGAACACCTCGATTTTCCTCTGATGATCTTACATCTGACTATTTCTTATCTCCCCATTTTTGGCCTTGCCTCACCTTTTGAACCAGAACCTTGGCATAATTTTTAAACTGTTCTTATTATCTTACTATGCTTCAGATTCCTCTTCTAGCTTTGGCACTTTGCATGGGGTAAATGCCCCACCAGTCCTTACACAGCATCTGGGACCTGAAGCCTCAGCTTAGCTCCTTATTGGGAAAGAAGGATCTCTTGTTGGGTTGCATAAGATCCAGGTTTGATGGGGAAAATAGATCTGATATCACACCTTTCTTCTTAGGATACCATCTGATTCCTAAGAACATTTTTATTGAAATTTTAGCACCATACCATTGACCAGTCAATGGATGAAACCTATCCAAATGTTCTTAAAGATTTTACCTGTGCATCTAAGAATGAAATTTCTCTTTCTCATTTTCAGAAGGATCACTCAAATGTGTGCTTCTGGCCTGGAAACATGATTCCACGTGTGACTCTACAGGTGATCAATTGGTGGTGAAGATGGTCACGTGGACTGTCAAACTGAGAGTCACAATATTTTGCACCACCTGTTATCACTCTTTGAGAAGAGGAAATAGGCTATGAGAGAGATTTAGGTACTGTTTCTTCTAAGCCTTCAACATTTTGCTAGAGTGGCAGCTATGACCAAGCAGATAGTAACGACAAAGGTCTCATTTTTCTGCCCTTCCTTTACCTTCTGTGTATTCAGACTTGAGCAAATAAAATTATTTGGGATGATGAGAACCAGTTTTCTCAGTAGTAATTGGGACACATTGGAACGTATCCCATGATGGTCTTGATTGGGATTGACATAATCAGCATGAACAAAAGGCTTATAATTGACATAGGTATCTACTAGCTCTTTTGCTGGGTGGATATAGAAGTGATGTTACACTAATAGCATTGTCTATGCCTAGTCCCAGGGCTCCATGGATAAAAGGCTGTTTCTAGGGATGGGGCAGAGAGAGTAAAAGACGAGCCTGAAATAGGTTGTTGAGCCAATACCTGCTAAAAAAAGTTCATGGAAACATCAAAAAGTCATAGAAATCTAGAGTGAAGGGCATCCCACTACCTAAGACTGAATATGAATATCAAAATATATGAAGATAGCAATGGATTATAGCCTATTGAATAGGATAAAAATAGATAGATATGAAAGAACAATTCTTGTCAGTAGACTGCTAACTATTAAAAATGGATGTATTAATGCAGTTAAAAATCATAGATGGGTTGTAAATCTAGTAGCTGAAACATTTAATGACAAAGTATTTACATGCTGTCAAAGACAGAGTAACTCCCCATGCAGTAATGACAAAGGTGGAAATAGTAACTTTGCAGTGGAGAAATTTAACATGTATGATTGTAAACAAAAATCAGTTAGTATGACCAATGTCAGGATAAACAACATCATGTTTCCTACATGATGCACTGAGAAGTGACATATAGAATTAACACATAGACACGGACAGATCACTTCTGGGATATTCCTGCCCAAAAGACAGAACCTGAACTCATTCACAAGGGAACACCAAACCAACTCAAACTAATGGGCAGCCAAGGCCTCAAGGTCTAGAAGGACAAAGAAGGCTGAGGAACTGTTTCGGGTTAAGGGAGATGAAAGATATTTGAGTTCTATATGAAATGTGTGATCCTAAATTGGGTCCCAGTCCAGGAAAAAAAAAATAGCTATAAAAGATGTTGATCTACTTAAATAAAATTTGATTATAGATTAGGGATTACATACTAGTATTGTTTCACTATTAAATTTCCTGATTTTGACCTTTCAACTATATATAAGAGAATATATGTAAGTTAGGATTAAGGAACATACACTGAAATATTTAGGAGTAAAGAGGGGCCATTTTTACAACTGGATCTCAAATGTTACAGAAAACTGAGGAGAGAGGGAAAGTGGAAGAAAGCTGTGTATAGGGTATACACAATTTCCTTAAACTACCTTGCAATTTTTCTGAGTTTGAAATTGCATTACAAATAAACAAGTAAAATATTTCCACCACTTGAAAGGGGATAGTTCCCTGTGAAAGAAGAAAAAAAGTAAATGGCTTCGAAAATGGAAAGAACTTGGTAATAGAAAAGCAAAGTAGAAACTAACATTTTTTTATTACTGAAATAACATAACCCTTTGTGGCGTAGCTATGACCAAAAAGGTTATTTAAACTTCTACTAAAGGTAGGGAGCGTGTCTGGAACTTCTAAACCCAGTCTTCAAATTCATATCTTCATAGGAAAACTGTAAATCCGTTAAAAGCAGCAGTATTTTCAGGCTAGTGAGAATTTCTAGGGCTCAGTATTTTCGTTGAGATAAACACTAGATAAAACCCAAGTAGCCTGTGGCAGTAATAATTGAGGAAGCCTTATCTTTGCCTGTGTTAATGGGTGCACTCATTTAGCATAGTTGATGGGCAGGAGTTAGTCCTGAAGTAGGTCAGCAAGAGAGGCCCTGCAGTGGGAAGGATGGTCATTAGGCTCCTTCCACAAATAAAGTTCTGCTTCCAAAATTCTTCTCTTCATTCCTTGGAGTCTTTAACATTTTGTAATAATTTGCTTTCTTTTCTTGGTAAGTGAAAGGGGGCTAAGATTATTAAGCATGCTTCTTTTAGGCACTGATTCACTTAATCCCTGTAAGAATGCTGGGAGCTAGTTATTGGCACCCAGTTTTATAGATAAAGAAAGCAAGTTTCCAAGTGTCTTTCCAGTAATCACACATAAAATAAATGACAACCTATCTAAATCAAAATTCCTGCTCTTTCCACCACATTGCCCTGCCTCTGTATAAAGACATGCTCCTTCTGGAGAGTGAATCAAGTTAAGTCAGCCTCAGGAGCACCTTCTTTATTAGGAAGAGGGAATTATAGGGTGATGAGAAGGTGCTGGCCATGTGTGCACGGGAAGGGCTAGAAGTGGTAATTGGAGAGAACCAAAGATATAAATAAAAGTTCTGTTTTTGTTTCATCAGCCATATCAGTTTTCTTGCCACCCACTTAAAATTTCTTAATCACCCAGTTGCTCATTCCTTTTGTTTTTATGCTTTGAAATACCATCATGGATCTGAGAAGTGGGATGAAAAATCTTTGTTACTAGTAAATATACATTTGGAAACTACCCAGCTGGGAAGTAATCCCATGAAAGCAGTTACTGGAGCTCTGCTTAGTCGCTCAGTCATGTCCGACTCTTTGCGACCCCATGACTATAGCCCGCCAGGCGCCTCTGTCCATGGGGATTCTTTAGGTAAGAATACTGGAGTGGATTGCCATGCCCTCCTCTAGGGGATCTTCCCAATCCAGGGATCGAACCCAGGTCTCCTGTATTGCAGCAGATTCTTTACCATCTGAGCCACCTGGAAAGCTCAGTTATTAGGGCTGCTGCTGCCACTAAGTCGCTTCAGTCGTGTCCGACTCTGTGTGACCCCATAGACGGCAGCCCGTGAGGCTCCCCCGTCCCTGGGATTCTCTAGGCAAGAACACTGGAGTGGGTTGCCATTTCCTTCTCCAATGCATGAAAGTTAAAAGTGAAAGTGAAGTCGCTCAGTCATATCCGACTCTTAGCGACCCCATGGACTGCAGCCTACCAGGCTCCTCCATCCATGGGATTTTCCAGGCAGGAGTACTGGAGTGGGGTGCCATTGCCTTCTCCGAGTTATTAGGGCAACCCACAGCAGATGGGCTAAAGGAGATGTTAGTGCCAAGTTCTCTGGGTTTGATTTTGAATTTAAGAAATAGAGACTATCTCTCTACATACCCCATACCCATAATACCCCTCAACGCATGCACACACACAAGAGTGAAAATAACATACAGAAACTAATAGAACACAAACTCTAGAGTTTGATAGAAATAAATGCAACTCTTGGCTTTTACTCATAATGATTGTGACCCTGAGGAAATGACAGGAATTTCAGATGAGTCAAGAAGTGAGAAATTGTCTTCAGAAGGATGACAGGTGAGGCTTCTCTTCTGTCAAATGGGAATGAAATACCATTCTTGCTATATCAAGCATTGTTATGATATTAAAATCAAACATTGGATATTAAAGTGCTTGGCATACTATTACAGCCCATTCAAATATCAAGGGTGGTTTTCTAAGCAATATTTTCTCCAGTGTCCGTGAACCACTTGATGTTGTGTAAGGGTCAACCTCTATAAGATGTAAAATAATTCACAGTGGCTCTCTATAATAATTCTCGCATTAGACTAATCCTCACAGGCAAGAACCATATCTGGCATATCATATGCACTCAACAAATAATAAATGTCTGGAGACATAAGTAGAAGTGGAGACCAAAAGATTTTACCATACCATATTGGTTTCTCAAAGTTATCTTTAAAACACCCACCCCTAACACAGTTCCTGACAAACAACTATGATCCTTAATTTTATGTGTTAATTTGGCTCGTCATGGTGCTCAGATATTTGGCCAGACATTATTCTGAGTGTTTCTATGGAAGATATTTGGGGGAAAGACTAACGGTTAAATCAGCAGACATTAAGTAAAGCAGATTTCTCTCCATAATGTGGTGGGACCTCATCCAATAGATTGAAGGGCTTAAGGACAGAGCTTGACCTCCTTATGCAAGAAGGGATTCTGCCAGCAGACTGCCTTTGGACTCAAACTGCAACTCTTCCCTGGGCCTCCAGCCTGCTGGCCCACCCTGCAGATTTTTGAATTTACCAATCCCAGAAGCCAATTCGTTAAAATAAATCTCTCTCTTTATAAATATATATCCTATTGATTCTTTTTCTCTGGAGAGCCCTAATACAGCCATCAATGTCAATATATCAAGTTTTTAATCTCAAAACAAATCATTAAGCATCAAAGTATTCTATTCTAAAAGAATCTTTTTTTGTTTTCCAAATAAAAGTGACTTCAAGAATGTTTCTGTATTCAGTTATCCATTTCTAACCAAATTGTTATTGACTGTCTTTATTTAATTGCTTACTAGTAAAAAGGAAGGAAGAAAAACTCTGCATAGAGCAAGTGGGGGCACCCCCAAATTTAGCAATGATGAGAATCTAAAATACAGATAACAAATTCAAAAATTACAAAAAATCAATAGAATTTTGTAGCACATCCTTATATTGTAAAGACCATTTCTTGTTGAATAGAGTAGCCATAAAGAAACATTTTCTCTGTAAAAATACTGGACTTAGAAAAATCAGTTGAAGTTGCATTCATTTAATTCTACATCTAATGTAGAAAAATGGCAGTGAAATTCTGAAAGAAATGTGAAATTGTTGTACCTAAAAGTGTCTATGAATAAAATAGGTGAGGAGAAGGAGAAAAATTTTAACACCAAGAATAATTTTCACCTTTCCTTCTTTGAAAACCATACCTGAAATGTCATGTGTTGTCATGGAAACAGTAAAATAAGGAATCTGTTTGTGAATGCTTGAAGTTAGGTGCAAGCATGTCAAATACAGACTGCATTGTCTCTTACAGAATAGAAAAAGACTGATAATGATAATGTAACTATCTTTCTATTGATTCCAAATCTTAGTTTGTGTTTTGTGTGTGTGCAGCTTCCTAAAGTTACTTCTTTTTTTTTTTAGAATTTACAGGAAGAACCTCACCCAGACCTTATTTGTAATGGCACTGGGTTAAAATCTAAAGTCTAGATTTCAAAGCTGAAGGTCAATTAAAAGAATTATTTATATTCAATAATTCTGAAAAAAAAAAGAGTGAATCAATTAATTTCATTTTAAAGTTTAGAAAACAGAAAAGTGAGGAGTTAAATATGTTGCCCAAGGTCACAGAGCAACAAAATGGAAGAACCAGGCAGGACTCAAACTCAGGAGAATGCAAGGGCCTTTCCAAATTCATGCACCCATACTCACAACACAAGTGAAGTTGTGATATAAAGACCAGTTGTTAGGGTAAGACATTCTCCTGAGTTTGAGTCCTGGTTCTTCCATTTAGTTAATTTGTGACCTTGGACAACATACTTAACTCCTCACTTTTCTGTTTTCTAAACTGTAAAATGCAGAGTACATCATGAGAAACGCTGGGCTGGAAGAAGCACAAGCTGGAATCAAGATTGCCGGGAGAAATATCAATAACCTCAGATATGCAGATGACACCACCCTTATGGCAGAAAGTGAAGAGGAACTAAAAAGCCTCTTGATGAAAGTGAAAGAGGAGAGTGAAAAAGTTGGCTTAAAACTCAACATTCAGAAAACGAAGATCATGGCATCTGGTCCCATCACTTCATGGGAAATAGATGGGGAAACAGTGGAAACAGGGTCAGACTTTATTTTGGGGGGCTCCAAAATCACTGCAGATGGTGATTGCGGCCATGAAATTAAAAGACGCTTACTCCTTGGAAGGAAAGTTGTGACCAACCTGGATAGCATATTGAAAAGCAAAGATATTATTTTGCCAACAAAGGTCCGTCTAGTCAAGGCTATGGTTTTTCCTGTGGTCATGTATGGATGTGAGAGTTGGACTGTGAAGAAGGCTGAGCGCCAAAGAATTGATGCTTTTGAACTGTGGTGTTGGAGAAGACTCTTGAGAGTCCCTTGGACTGCAAGGAGATCCAACCAGTCCATCCTAAAGGAGATCAGTCCTGGATGTTCATTGGAAGGACTGATGCTGAAACTCTAATATTTCGGCCACCTTATGTGAAGAGTTGACTCATTGGAAAAGACTCTGATGCTGGGAGGGATTGAGGTCAGGAGGAGAAGGGGACAACAGAGGATGAGATGGCTGGATGGCATCACTGACTCCATGGATGTGAGTCTGCGTGAACTCCGGGAGTTGGTGATGGACAGGGAGGCCTGGCGTGCTGCGATTCATGGGGTCGCAAAGAGTCGGACACGACTGAGCAACTGAACTGAACTGAAACTGTAAAACAAAGTTAATTAACTCTTTTTTTTTTTTAGAATTATTCAATATATATATATTAAAGAGTATAAATACCCAAAGCACAAATATTATTCTTTATTTCCTCCTTCTAGTTATTCATATTATTGAATAGGACCAGAGCTTGGGTAACAGAAACTGACCTATAGTCTTCAAATCGTTTCTATTGCTTTTGAGCCTGTGCATTCTCACCCTTCTTAGCCATGAACAGTGATTCCCATAAATAGTTTAGAATTCTTTCTGACATTCAAGGATCTCTACATGTTACCTGAATGCTGCTACCTAATGCAATCTTCAATTGCATGCTACCAATCAACATAGAGCCACGAAGCATTAAAGCTGGAAGAGACTTGAGTACCCCTATTTCATGGATAGGACATAGACTCAAGGAGCAGAGGGTTCAGTTGAACATCCCACTGTGAGTGAGGGTCAAAGCCCAATTTCCCAGCTTCCTAACTCAGAGCTCCAGACTTTCATGTTACAAATACTGGCCTAAGAAGAGTCAGAATAGACTGCCGCTTCCATGTATGCATGTGTGCTTAGTTGCTTCAGTCATGTACAACTCTTTGAAACCCAATGGACTGTAGCCTGCCAGGCTCCTCTGTCCATGGGATTCTCCAGTCAAGAATACTGGAGTGGGTTGCCGTGCCCTCCTGCAGGGGATCTTCCCTACCCAGGGATCAAACCCACCTTTCCTTCGTCTCCTGCATTGCAGGTGGATTCTTTACCCACTGAGTCACCTGTAAAACCTTGCCCCTTCCATACACTATGCTAATTTCTGTTCCTCTTTGCCTTGGAGGAAGTAGCTTTCTTCAAACTTACATATTAATGTGAGTATTTTATCCTAAGGATTATAGGAGCAGGGATAATCTAAAGGAATCAGTTTCTAGTTCTGCACTATCTGTATCTTCTTTTAACTAAAACTGATCTTCCTAAGGACCTACCTACCTTCCACTTTATAAAAGAAATTTGTACCCTTCATTCTTCCCACTATGTACTGTGATGTCTTATCCCAGATTGAAAAACTTCCAAGCTAAGCAGAAGCTTCCTGTAGTTATTCATCAGGTCACCCCAAACCCTTTCCTGGTCTTAAGCCTATTTATAGTGATAGAGAAGAATGGGGTTTAAAAGGGAGAATAGGTAATGCTCAGATGTTCTTTAGAGGGAAGGAAGAAGCTTCCACTCCCCTGTTTCCAGGGCTAACAGCTTTCCTCCTTTCTGTCTAGGATCCCGGCTTTTCAGCTCACCCTTTCCTGCTTTTGTCGTAGCATTGCAGCAAACACTTCCCTAACACTCTAGGCTTCACTGTTATTTCACATCCTTTGTCAGCAGATGCTTAAGAGTAAATGTCCCAGGGTGAGGCTCTCCATCTTCAACACAAACAATTTGTGGTCTTTTCTACCTTCTCCACCCCTCAACCCTAGAATCCTGCTGCCTCTGCATTTTTGTCATAGCCAGAACTCAAACTGTGGGAGTGATGGGTAGAGTAAAAAATATATATATATGTTACAGGGAGCCAGTGGGGGAAAGACATGATCATTCTGATCTTGGGGAGTCAAAACAACTGTCATTAATTAGACTTTTAGATCTTGAAGAGAAAAACTTGGAGGATTTTCTTCCCATAGGCAATCTTTTAACTCTTGAGAGTATTTCTTTGAAGGCTAACTTATGGTCAATATCTAGAGGATAACTACACTGTCTGCACCATCAGCAGTTTTTCCTCTTCAAGTTCAGCAGTGTTCTACTTCAGTGTTACCAACCACTAACAACTCAGGGAGAAAAATCGCAGCCACACAGAAAACCTGCACATTTAACAAACTTATAAGCAAAAACTGTCCTAACTACGAACTTCCTGAAGTGAAAACAGATGGCCGGGATAGGAAGGGACTCAGAAGTTTGAGGCTAGGAGATTCTGGTTCAAGATGGTGACGTAGGAGTCTCCTCAACTCACCTCCTCACACAACACACTGAATCTACAGCTGTGTATGGAACAGTTTTCCTCTGAAAGAAATATGAAAAGTAGCTGAGTGATTCCTATATGTCAGGTAAGCAAAAGAAACCCACACTGAAACCAGTCAGGCTGAGACATCATCTCACCATAAACCCTATCCCCAGTGCAGCAGCTTGTAATTGGGAGGGAACTCATAACTCAGAGCTTCTCCCTGAGAAGGAAAGGTTTTGAACCCCATATCTGGCACCCCAACTTTTGAGACCTGCACCTTAAAGACAGGACCCCAAAATATCTAGCTTTGAAAGTCAATAGTGCTTGCATCCACAAGACTTACAAGGCTATAGAGAACTGAGAAAGGTTCTTTTTTTTTAATTGATGTATAGATGATTTACAGTGTTGTGCTAATTTCTTCTGTATAGCAGAGTGATTCAGTTATATATATACGTATATGTAAGTATATATATTTCATATTCTTTTCTGTTATGGTTTGTCACAGTATACTGAATATAATTCCCTGTGCTATGCATTGTTTATCCATCCTATATATGCCAGTTTGCCTGTGCTAATCTCAGACTCCCAACCCTCCTCCCATACTTCACCCCCTTGAGAGCCCTAAGTATCTTCTGTATGTCTGTGAATCTGTTTTTGTTTTATAGATATATTGCTTTGTATCGTATTTTAGATTCCACATGTGAGTGATTATTTTGTTCAGTCACTAAGTCACGTCTGACTGTTTGTGACCCCATGAACTGCAGCACACCAGGCCTCCCTGTCCTTCACTATCTCCCAGAGGTTACTCAAACTCATGTCCATTGAGTCAGTGATGCCATCCAACCATCTCATCTTCGGTGGCCTGCTTCTCCTCTTGCCCTCGATCTTTCCCAACATCAAGGTCTTGATTGGACCTGGGTCTCCTGCATTACAAGCAGATTCTTTACCATCCGATCCACCAGGGAAGCCCATATGAGTGATGTCGTCTGATATTTGTGTCTGACTTACTTCACTTAATATGATGATCTCTAGATCCATCCATGTTGCTGCAAATGGCATTATTTGATTCACTTTTATGGCAGAGTAATAGTCCGTTGTATATACCACATCTTCCCTATCCATTCCTCTGTTGACTGACATCTAGGTCACTTCTGTGTCTTGGATATTGTAAAGAGTGCTACCGTGAACACTGGGGTAGATGTATCTTTTTGAGGACATTCCTGGTGGTTCAGACGGTGCATTATGGTTTTCTCCAGATGTATGCCCAGGAGTGGGATTGCTGGATCATATGACAACTCTATTTTTATTTTTTTGAGGAACCACCATATTATCTTCCATAGTAGCTGCACCAATTTACATTCCCACAAAGAGTGTAGGAGGGTTCTTTTTCCTTCAGACCCTCTCTAAAATTTGTCATTTGTAGACTTTTTAATGATAACCATTCTGACTGGTTTGAGGTGTTTTGATTTGCATTTCTCTAATAATGAGCGATGTTGAGCATCTTTTCATGTGCCTCTTGGCCATCTGTATATCTTCTTTGGAGAAATGTCTATTTAGGTCTTCTGTTCATTTTTTGATTGGGTTGTTCATTTTTGGTTTTGTTTGAGCTATATGAGCTGTTAGTATATTTTGGAAATTAAACCCCATTGGTCACATCATTTTCAAATATTTTTTCCTATTCCATAGGTGGTCTTTTTGTTTCGTTTATGGTTTTCTTTGCTGTGCAAAAGCTTATAAGCTTGATTAGGTCCCATTTGTGAGAAATTATTCTTAAAGAGCTCATACAGACTTACCTGCCTATACACAGGGACATGCACAGAGGCAAACACTTGAAATATGCCCTTCTTTCTATGAAAGAGGATTATTTGTTTAGCTTAGACATTTTGGCCTGGGCAGGGGAGGGTGGGGGCGGGCAGGCGTCTAATTTAAACACACATCTAGGGCTGACTGAAAAACCGAAGACCATGTAGCCACTGGCTGCCATCTTTAAACTCTCCTGCTTAAAGGAGCTTGGGCATGCGCGCACCCCTCTTTTTTCTGCTGCCGCTCAGGGTGCCTCCCTTGATCACCTAACTCTGGTGATCAAGAGTTAGCCCGAGTCTAGTCACAGTCTAAGTCTAGGACTAGGCTAGGCCAAAATCTAGTCTAGAATGATGTGAGCGTTATGCTGTTCATGACAACATTTAATAGTTGCAACCTATGCATAGGTAATGAGTAATAAGTAACGAACCCAATATAAAGTCTTTGTAGTATGTTGTGTATGTGTGCAAAGTAAACTGTATGTGCCCATCACTAAAGGAGGCCCCACCATTCTTGGTGTGCTTTACTATTGCCATCCACAAGTGCTCTGTTGAAATTATTGCTGTATTTGGCCATCTTGGCTGTAGGAGTCCTAACGGGACACTGAAGTCAAAACGTCTGGTGCCCAGAGTGAGCAAACAAGGAATGAAATACAGTCTTTTTAAAATGATACTTTGGTGAGACTTCCCTGGTGGTCCAGTGGCTAAGACTCTGCACTCCCAGTGCAGGAGTGCTGGGTTCAATCCCTGGTCAGAGAACTAGATCCCACATGTCACAACTAAAGATTCAGCATGCTGCAACTAAAGATCCCACATGCCGCAGCTAAGACCTGGTGGAGCCAAACAAATAAATATTTTTAAAACTTGAGTAGAAAATAAAATTATGTTTTGGTGAATTCCAGGTAACATCACTAAAAACTTAAGGTGCTTTGTTTCTTTCTACTTGGTTATCTTTGCTCAGTCTAGATTGTAAAGCTGCATTTCATTCCCATAGCATTGCCTTACTGAAGCCCCTGGCACCAGTGGTGGCTCCAGTAATGCTCTGTATTCATTTCAGGCCTGGCAGGAAATTCCCTTCATGACATCTCCTAGTATTTACTGCCCATTTCCCTTTTTCACCTTCCTGTCTTTCCTATGCCTAAATACCATTCTGTATCATCATGTGGTACCTTTTTCCCTTTATCTCATGCTTATCCATATTGAAATTTCACTTTTTGCTCTTGAACCTGGTATCACAATTATCTAGCGTTGTTTTAATCTTGAAAATTTAAAAAAATATATTAGAGATAAAAATAATAATTCCCAGGTTGAATATTACTCTGGTAGATCCTAATTCCTTGAAATCTGTTCTGATGGTCAGCCTTACTGAGAAATATCTCTCCAACCATAAAACCACTGAGCTATTTTTCAACATAATTTTAAATGTTGCCAGTGTCTTTTACTCTATAATAAAAGGGTAAAGCACGTTGAGGGAAGAGTAATATTAGAATCATATACGTTGAAGGATAATCAATGTGACATTAAGTATAAGTCACTGAGATCAGATTCATTCCTGTTCTTTTGGGAATGACAGGTAAATATAAATACAGAACATCTCAGAGAGGTTAAAGGATCCTAACAGATGACTATGTAGATATTGAAGTTGGTTTTACTAACATCATGATTTGCTTTCTCTCTAAATTTTCATTAAACTAGTACAGGCAGACGTTCTTAATGCGGTTTTTTGTACCGTAGAATATTTTTTTACTTTATTTAAGCCTGTGTTTAGTTCATTTAAGCCCTTTCTCAGAATAATTTTTTAAATTACTTACTTACTCTATTTTTGATCGTCCTGGGTCTTCCTAGCTGCACGCAGTCTTCCTCTTGCTGTGGATAGTGGGTGCTACGCTCTAGTTGCAGCGCATGGGCTTCTTGTTGCGGTGGCTTCTCTTCTTTTGGAGCACAGGCTCTAGGGCACACAGGCTCAGTAGTTGCATCTCATGGTCTCTAGAGGGCAGGCTAAGTAGTTGTGGTGCACGGACTTAGTTGCCTTTCTGCATGCGGAATTTTCCTGGACTAGGAAATCAAACTCGTGTCCCCTTCATTGGCAGACAGTTTCTAGACTACCAGACAAGTCCTCAAAATAAATTTTTTAAATACTTAGAACAAAATGCATAGAATTACCAAGGAAAGAATTACTGAAATTGTGATATAGTTGCCATTTATTGATGTATTAAATAAAACCTAATTGAAGATCTAATAAATAACATGCTTAGGAATGGTGTTGAACATAAAAAATACTTTGAAATATGTTTAACAGCTGAATATATATTTTCATTACAGAAACTCTTTGTTCCGAAAGATTCTTTAAGTATCTGTCTATTCCACACAGATACTTCAACATTTTTGTGTGTTTGTTGAATGAATAAATGAGTGAATGAATAGGGTATATTTAAGGGTATATTTGAACCTTATAGTGGTGTGGGTAATGTTGTACCTAACAGTTCTCATAAGAACCACCAGATGGCAGATATTTAGTCTAAAAATGGCTATTTAACTATGAGGAAAACTCCAAAGATGAAATGCATAATAGTTTTTGTTTTCTTGATCCTTACTGCCTGAGTTTATGCCTGAGTTTATTAAATTCAAAGGGATTTTGTGAGTGAAAAAACTAGGGGATATTTTTAAGTCCTTTTGGCCTAGAAAAATAACTGTTTATTGAATTGGTTTATAAAATTGAATTGGAAAGAGACAGTAAACAATACTCTTCTCTCAGAAAGGAAAAATAATAATAGAGGATTTTCCAGGCTAAGTCATCCCTTTTTAGGGATTTCTATTCCTCAATCTCCAAATCAGTAAAAGAATGATTACAATCATGGAAGTCATTATATTTTACATATTATTGAAAGAAATAAAATGCATAAGAATCACACAGCACAATAGTTGCCTTTCTATTTTTGCCACATGGAAATTAAACCTCAGTCACCATAAAACAAGTCCCACAGTCATAGCAAAAAGGAGGTATCTGATATCATAGCATCCCAACCACATATTGGATGAATCCATATGCCCTCAATACAATTGGTTGCATTTAATTCTGTGTGTGATGCCTTAAATAAAACACTGAGAAAGAGAGAGACAGGTCACCCAAAGGAGATTATCCAGAATAGAAACTAGGTCATATAGGGAACAGCTTCAGGAAGTGAAGGTGATCAGTTGAGACGTGTGACGTAGGCGCCACCGAGGGCTCTCGTGGGGAAGTCACACAAGCTACTTTTGCTCAGAATCAGGACAGTTGGGTTACAGAGAGTTGGAATTCTGCTTTTAAAAGGGAAGGATTTTTTCAAAACTGAGGCAGACCACCTAGGGGATCTCCGAGGTTTCCTCAGTGGACTATTCCAGTAGAGGCTCAGGTGTAATTCAGTATATGAAAATCCACATAGTCTACCTTCAGAGACCACATTCTCAGAAATAAGAAGAAACACGTGAAAGTCCACTGCACAGGGCCTGGGTCATAGTACATGGTCAATCAATAGTACTTTTCTGTCTGTACATTTCCTTTTAGTTACTACCTTAAGTTTCTCATATAACCTCTTTTTGCTTGAAAAATAAGTCTTAGTTTATCCATATAGCTGTTTATATAAGCTTATAATATTTGTTTGTTTATTGACTGTGCTGAGTCTCTGTTTTGCGGGCTTTCCTCCAGTTGTGCTGAGCGGGGGCTGCTCTCTTGCCATGGAGCACACAGGCTCTAGCCCATGTGGGATCAGTAGTTGTGATTCCTGGGCTCTAAAGCACTGGCTCAGTAGTTGTGGCACATAGGAGTAGTTGCTGCATAGTATGTGGGATCCTCCCAAACTGGGATCAAACCCATGTCTCCTACATTAGCAGGCAGATTCTTTAGCACTGAACCACCAGGGAAGTCCTATACATGCGCATAATAAAGATTATAGTACTTAATATTCACATATTACCTTTTAGTCTAACACACTTGTGTATATTTCATCCATTTATTTTATATAGTGACCAGAGCATAATTCTTGACACAAAATAAATACTCATCATGACTTTGTGAGTCGTCAGTGATTATCCCCATTTTATACAAACTGAGTCTTAGTGTGTGAGTCTCTACAGTTTATAAAAAAGTTGCAGAAATAGGAATTAAATTTATAAATTTAATTTATTAATTCTTTTTCCCTCCATGTTCCTTTTCACAATGCTGTATTAGCATATGTAAAAAAATAACTATTCACAAACACAAAAAACTCCCAAACTCCCATGTGTGTGCCTGTGTGTATAGAGAGAGAGAGAGAAAGATCCAGGAAAATCCAAATATACTGGGAAGCAGTCCCAATTTAACATAAATTACATTGATCTGCCAGAGGTAATATATATGTATCCCTTGGGTTTGGACTAAAAAAGTTCCCGATGATGAGTTTTGCTATTCATCAGAGAAGACCAATTTAGTTTCATAGCATAGATTTCCATTGCTCCTGCCAAATATATTCACATTACATATGGGTTTACTTAAGTGATGATTCACAACATGCCTATGTGTATGTATGTGTGTATACATATACATTTCCTATACATACATGTGCATACTCAGATGTTGCCCAGTTAATAAGCAACTGGGCAATGGTGATCTATCTCCATGCTGGCTAGGGCTGTCATGATAGACGGCAGAAACTCTTCAGATAATACACAGAGCAGCGTTAAAGTCAAAGACTAGGGTAAGGTTAATTAACACTGTTCTTGGAATTGTCAAGCGATCAGCAAGAACAGCATTAAATTGGGGTCACTGGGAGTTCCCCCTGCACTCACCGTGCTGAGTAGCCTATTATGTTGTTCATAGTAATCTGTGCCAGCCTGTAATGGCTTGTATATTTATAGGCTATCCAATGACTTTTACAAAGTTTTAGTTCAAGCACAGCCTTTCCTCTGTTTGGTGAATTTACTTGAAGCTTTTGTTACGAGTCAGACATTATGCAGAGACGTTATGTGTTATGCAATTTGCATGTATCATTTCATTTAATAACTCAATAAATATTTAATTATAAACTCCATTTTATAGGTTTGTAAACTGAGTCCCAGATAGGATTAAAAAACTGGCAGTGGACCACTCTTTGAACCAGGCACTCTGCCTGCTGAATCATCTAACCTTGCACACTTAGACTGAGCACCATGGAGAGATAATCAGAGTAAGTAGTGTTCAGGGGAGGCCCGTGTCCTGGAAGCCTGGGTCGGGCAGACCAGCCCTAAGAGCAATAAATAGGCTTCACACATAAGATGGCTATGGGGAAGCACTGCAGGTGGGAAGTGGCACAGTTAGAGCCCAGAGGAACGCTGGGGATCAGGGTTACTTTCTGAGCCACCACGATGACAGGGAGAGAGTTACAGAAAGATATCAAGAAACACAGACTGGAGCAAGATAAGGCCCCAGAGCTGCAGACAGACTCCCAGAAGAGAACACCTGAGCTACACGAAAGCCTGGTCCCCGGGGGTGCTGTCATGTGAGACTGGGCCACCCCTCATCCAGCACACAGGAGATGAACACCTCTGACAGTAAGGTAGTCTGCTGAGGGAATGCCACAGTGACACAAGGCCAAAATGAAGATGCTGACTCAGCCAGGAAAGCTCTAAGGTCGCATATACAAAAAGTTGCCTGCCGCCTATGATTTTTAAAGAGTACAGGGAGCATGCTCAGACCCTGGAGGTGACCTTGTAGTCTGTTCTTATTAACAGGCCAGTTGAGAATTCCAGGAGTCTCCAATGTCAAACAGCCATCTTCTGAGGAAAGATGCCCTCTAGTGGCCATCGAGCCACTTTCTATTGGCAAAAAAGTTAATATGCATTTATGCATTTCATTTTACTTTTAATATTCTGGGTCTTAAAGGAATGGCGGCAGCTAAATATGAAATGCACATGGAAAGTCATTGGTGCAAACTCTTGTTGTTGCAATACTCCATACCCAATGGTGCACAGGTACTCCAGTCAGATAACTGCTTTGGGGAAATACCAGTTAAGGGTGAGCAAAAACACAGCAGAGCACTGAGCTCAAGGCTGCATAGTGCCAAGTACAATTTTCTTCACCCACATTGAGCTGGGGACCTGGGACCCAGGAGAACTCTATCACTGGCTTTCTTTCTGTCCAGCATTCATTCACCATATATGAGCAAGTCACTCCTTTGTGTCAGTCACTTATGCAGAAGTTAAAGTTTAGTGGAATGAAACTGACAGGACCAGGAGAATTGCCCTTGTAGATCTTATATTCTAGTGGAGAGAAAGACAGTATACATTGAATAAGGAATATTTTCATTTTAGATGGTGGTAGATTCCACCATCAGGAAAATACAAGCAGGTACTATTTGACTAGGAGGAGGCGCTGCTTTAGATATTGTGATGGATGGAACTATCCTAGAGCAATTATAGCTCAAATGATATGTGGGCTCAGTAAACAATGTGAAATACTTAACCATGTAAAGATCTGGAAAGTGGGAACACACTTAAGTATGCTAATGTATTCCAGAAGCAGCAGTAGGGACAGTGTAGGGAGAGTGTGTCAGGGAGAGGAGCATGGCAAAAGAGAATTCATGAAGCTAGATTATGGAGAGCCTCCTAGACCCTGTCATTGAGTTTTGAGTCAACTTCTGAGCAGGTTATGGAGCAGCTGGAAGAGTTTAAGCAGAGGAGTGATATTTGAATTCTCCAGTAAAGAATCTGTCTGCAATGCAGGAGACCTGGGTTTGATCCCTGGGTCCGAAGATCCCCTGGAGAAGGGAATAGCAACCCCCTTCAGTATTCTTGCCTGGAAAATCCCATGGACAGAGGAGCCTGGCAGGCTAGTCTATGAGGTTGCAAAGAGTCAGACCTGACTGAGCGACTGAAAAACTTATTTATTGATTGATATAAGATTAGATTAAGAAACAATAGTGTAGTAGGAAAATTAAGTGGAGGAAGAGGGCTGAATAGCTTGGATTATGCGCAAGACCAGTAAAATTCCAGACAAGGAATTTGCACCATCTACATTGGGCCACCAGCACTTGCTTGAATATCTAAAGGGGCCTTGCCTTAGGCTCCCCTTCTCAAGAGTCTTAACAGCCAGGGCAAGTAAGTAGACTTGGCAGTCTCCGCGCCCCAGGTGGAAATTCAGCCTGAAATTAGAGTAAAGAGCAGAGGAAGGGAAAGGGAGGAAAGGAGAGAGAGAGAGAGAGAGAGAGAGAGAGACACACACACACACACACACACACACACACACACACACACGGGAAACCAGTCCAGCAACTAGCTCCCTCCTCTATTGTTCAGAAGGCCTTTTATACTTTTGATAAAACATGGAGATCAATGGGTAACACAAAGTTATGCAGCGTTAGCAGTCCAGACTCTTATCAAAACCAGGCTTTTCTCTCTGCATACCTAATTGTATACACAAGTCTTAGGTAATTTACATCATCTTCCAGCCAAAAGGGCCAATTAACATTTTACAGCCTTTTTTCTGATAAGGGTTTGTCAACCAGAAGACTTATTTGTGTTGATCTTCCCAAGGTCTGGTGCCACTCTCAGAAAGCACTAAATAAAGTTATATTGTTACATAGCAAAGATACAGCAACTTATAACAAGTAGAGGGAGTACAGTGATTTACAACAAAAGAGAAGCAATTAACTCAAAAGTCTAGTGTTGCTAACATCAAAACTACTATGTATCTTTTTCTACATCCTGCTTACATTGAGTAACATCCTTCCAGATGCCTAAAAGATAAAGAATATGGAGGTCTGGCAGCAATCCTTGAGTCAACAGTGAAAACCCATCACCAATATGATTTTTACCTCTTTAGAAAAGGCTCTGTATCTTTAAGATGCTTTCAAGCTTTGTGCCTCTCGCGGTTGGGGGGCTGTAAGCAATTCACAGGCTATAAGAAGTCTGGGGAACCTGTTAGGCAAGCTAGAGAGCTATCAGAGGGGGTTTAACTGAAACGTCCCTTTCAAATGCAGAAGGCTAAAGCCCAGATTTGACTTTTTCCAGAGAATATCAGAAGAGTGGAAAAGCAGGCAGATTCTTATTTTAGGGGGAGGGTGGATGCCCAGGAAATTCCAGGGGGAAAACCTGAGGTCTGATTAGCCTTGCCATCAGAGCTCTTGCCGCATGACCTTGTCACTGGTGGAATTCCTCACGCTGGCTCCCGGCATCGTTTTGTTTTGTTTTTATAAATCCCAGATATGTAAGGACTTATGTATCTTCAGGGTATTCTGAGAAAGTTTACTGAGTCAAACATTGTTCTTGTTTTTGCTGTTACTGTTGTTAGGCTTTTGCACTAGTTTTCCTTTTCTTGACAGGTTTTCAGGTGACAGAAAACTGGAAGACAAGCCTTTAACCTCCAGTTCAACTACCATTCGCCAGGGGACCTTGAGCATTATCTCCAAGCCACTTTGGGTCATAGTCTCTTTATCCAAGAATGAATGGGGTCAGGATAGGTTCATCTGGCTCCGAAATTATATCATTGTTCAGATCATAGAAGTAATTAGAGTGTGGCCTCAATTAGCTTTGTCATTTATTATTCAGAAAGAAAAGGTAATTGACCATGAGCCCAGTGACCTAAATATTGCTTATGCATTTGAGCTGGCTTCAAATGATAGTTTCATTTCCTTTATTGCACTTATTATTCTCTGAAACTATCTAGCTTATTTGTTTTTTACTCCTCCATTATAATGTCTGTTTCATGACAGGAAAGACCTTGTCCATTTTTTTTTTTCAAGCCAGCCTCTAAAAGAGTACTTAGAATATAGTAGATGTCCAATATATACTTGTTGAATGAATGAATGATTTGCTACCGTGATGGGAATTTCTCTGTACTAGTAGGTATAGCAATTCAACAGACTGATATAAAACCAAGTTTTGTTTATGGCAAAGTTATGTTGTAGATGAGTACTTTTCACAGTTTTCAAAGTCACAGAATCCTTTGTTTAATTAAAATCTTGGAAAAACAAAGTATGAAAGCATATGAAAACCTGGCTCTGATTAAAGGCTGGATGGAGAGCCCAGAGTTTTTCCCAAATGCCTTTGTTTCTCAGTTCCTTCACAAGCAACTACCAAGTGCAGTTGCACAAGCAACTACCATATGCAGTTTGAAAACTGCAGGAGCCCTTGACTACCAAGATCTTTACAATTTCATAGAAGCTGGAGTGTATTAAACCTCTGTTGCTTGTTAGCCCGGTCCCATGCCTACCACCCCATTCAACAGCCAAGTCTATGCCCATCATCTCCAGGGAAAGGAATTTGCACCCTTTCATATTTAAATACCTATACTAGAAAATACTGCATTTATATGACCAAAATCTGTCTCAACTCTCAGGCGTCTAGACAATCAGTTGGTTGTTTTCCACAGAACAAAATTTTAACAATTGGAAGGAAACTTTCTCTCATTCTGCCCTCCATCTTAAACATTCTCCACTTCGTTTTGTTTAATATTGATATGCCATACTCATGGTCTCCCCAACTTGAACAATCAAAAGTTTTCATCTCTTGTTCAGCCACAGTTTGACAACGTGCTATGGAAAAATTGGTGCCCTGATTAAAACCCAGATATTCTGGTAAATCCTAAAGGAGATCAGCCCTGGGTGTTCATTGTAAGGACTGATATTGAAGCTGAAACTCCAATACTCTGGCCACCTAATGCGAAGAGCTGACTCATTTGAAAAGACCCTAATGTTGGGAAAGATTGAGGGCAGGAGGAGAAGGGGACAACAGAGAATGAGAAGGCTGGATGGCATCACCGATTCAATGGACATGGGTTTGGGTAGACTCCAGGAGTTGGTGATGGATAGGGAGGCCTGGTGTGCTATAGTTCATGGGGTTAGCAAAGAGTTAGACGCAACTGAGCAACTGAACTGAAATGAACTGATCCTGGTAAAAGCTGTTCAGTCAGAGTGGACAAGACCATCTTCTCCATTTTTTTCTGTCCACAGAAATTTTATTAATACAGAAGAGTCTCCACTGACTATGGGGAACATCATACTGGGATTTGCCCACAAGCTTTCTTTATTCCTATTTCCACTATTGCTCTGGGATTCCTTTCTCTCCAGCATAAACTGCAGTGTCCAGGAAATTACTCCACATTTTGTTCCCTTCAACACAACACAGCATTTTAAGAAATTTACTGTAGTCATTACTGTGCAGAAAAGGAAATATAAATGCAACAAACCATAAGGAAATAACAGAGATTGCAGAAAATCTCAGAAGGTCCTTAAGAAGCTGTCTCTGGACTAGGATGAAGTATGGATGCTCGCATCCTTCTCAGAGTATCTCCTAATTTCCTGGTATGTCTAGATGGCCTGGGGATTATCATGGTTTTGTTGTTGTTCAGTCGTTCAGTAGTGTCTGACTCTTTGTGACCCCATGGACTGCAGCACACCAGGCTTCCCTGTCCTTCACTATCTCCTAGAGCTGCCCTTGGAATATATCTTTCAAAAGAGGATAGGCTTCAGAGATATATGGACAGGGGTTTAAATGCTGCCTCTATAACAGAATCAGCTAGAAATTCTGGCAAATAACTTCTCACCAGGGGCATCATTTCCTCACTTACGAAATGAAAATACCAAGTCATACAGCGGTTGTGGAGAATGACTTCCATAATGAAAGGTAAAGTCATTTACTCATGTCCAACTCTTTGTGACCCCATGAACTACAGTCCGTGGAATTCTCCAGGCCAGAATACTGGAATGGGTAGCCTATCCCTTCACCAGGGGATCTTCTCAACCCCGGGATCAAACCCCGGTCTCCTACATTGCAGGTGGATTCTTTAGCAGCTGAACCACCAGAGAAGCCCAAAGATGTGCTTCCCTGACTAGGAATTGAACCCGGGCTGCAGTGGAGAGAACACTGAATCGCAACCACTAGACCGCAAGGGAAGTTGACTTCCATAATGGCTTAGTATAAATTAAGCAGAAGTGTGTTTCTCTTTAAATCATTTCCTGGGTATTACTTCTGTCATTGTAGTCCAGGGATGAAAACTTCTTTCATGAGACTGTACAAAAAAGAAGCCAAGATGTGGGGAACGGTAACATAGACTATAAATGGACAGAGAGACTCAGTCTATGAAGCCTTGATTAATGGCAAAGCTTTACTCAAATAAACATCTCAGGTAGGTCTTATTACCAAGGTGTACTTTCTTTCTAAGTTTGCTGCACCAAGAGTCCTTGTTGCTCCAGATTCTGCCAAGACAACACCAAATTGTTATGGAAATTAGGCCAAAGACCTGGTTATTTTGAAATTTTTTTCATTTACTCAAGTTCTGCATGTAAAAAAAGGAGGAGGGGCAGTAGCCAACAGCTAGAAGCCATTCTGACTTTTTCTCCTGAGCTTCTAATGTATCAGAATAATCTTTTTCCTTGTGTAAATGACTACAGCCCAAAATCCACCCCCATCCATCTCCCTAGGAATTTGGGGAGGGGAGCATGGTAGTCTAATGTTATATGGCTGATATTGGAAAAGAGATTCAAGTGTACATTTTGAAAGCAGGAGAAGTTACAGTAATAAGGTAACTCATACACCTGGAAGGAGATTCAGAGAAACATTTGAAAAGAAAAGGGGTCATAGAAGAACTGAACCTTAAAGACTCTTTTGCTTAGTTGAGATTTTTAACTTCCAGAAGTAACATAAATTCCTGTTGATGGTGAAATGCTGATTTCATCATCACTTGTCATAATTCTCTCCTTTTTCTCATGTGCTAAGCTGTCTTTTCCCATCTGGCAAACTGTGATTCACATGCCCACAATGAGCTCAGTTGCCTCGTTTTCTGTGAATCCATTGGAGGCATTCACTGTCTTCCCTCAACTCCTAAATACGAGACTTATGCCTCAACTGGGTCTCTTCTGCCATATTTAGAATCTGTAATGCTCTGTCTCTCTGATCACTAGGCTATTATGTCATAAAAGCAAGAATCACATCCCATACATCTTGATTCTTCCAAATACTACCACTGCCTTAGAACATAGTAAATGTTCAATAAAATTTGGGGTTTGGTGGGAAAGGGGGTATAGGATGGAAAAAGTAAATGTGTTTCCATCTGAATTCCTTCACATTTCTCTTTTTCCAGTGTTGGTTTCTAACTTTGATCTTCCTCAAGGTAATTTTACATAGGTAATTTTTTCTGAACCTCAAGAATTCCTGTTTGTTTGTTTGTTGTTGTTGTTTTTCTATTCACTCTAATACTGGAGCTTTCCATATATCTTTCCAGATGTTATCATCTACCTGCTCTTTGGAATTACATTGCTTCCAAATTCCAGATATACATAACATGCCTTAAACCCAGTTGTGATAAATCAGTAGCAAATGTCTGCAGTGAATTTCTAAAGCCTATGCAATGATTTTCTCTTCCAGAAACTCTCTTGTACATTTTGCTGTATTTCCCTTGTATGGCCTTTTGTGACCACCAAGAGGACACTTCATAAGTATATTTTTCTTGGCCTAGATTTATCAAACTAATTTAGCAGCATTCTCCTGTGCCCATCTATAAGAAGGTCAAGTGAAGGAACTCCATCTACACCCCATTTCATGTCCAGTTTGCTCAGTTTTGAACATAGTGGTTTGTGCCTGGTGGACCTGCAAGGGACAGAATTTCCACAATTGAACCAGCAAATTCTGCCTTTCTCTTGACCTCTTCATCTAGCTTCATGTAAATCTTCTAAAATAAAGCCTCCACTCCTTAGCCCAACTCAAATTTTCTAGCATGATACTTTATAATTTTGAACCAGGCCACTTAGATTCTAGCCTGAATTGTTTCCATAAATCCTTTTACATAATTTTGACTCATCTATAATGAATCATCATAATAAAATTGCTAAATTCCATTTATTTCTAATACCATAAATCTTTCATACTGGTAATTTGTGGAATGCCAGGACTAACAGAATGGCCTCATTAGCACAGTCCAGAGACCTAGAGCATGACCTTGCTTCAATACTGTTAGTCCTCCTTATCTTGTTTTCAGTAAATCCAATAGATTAGGAAGGCTGTTCTTCACACACAAGTCTTACCTTTATGGCTCTTTTCCTGAGAGCCATATTGAAGTAGGTACTAGTATTTCTCACTTTTTTTTAAGTTATATAATTTATTGAAGTATAATTACTTACAATGTTTCAGGTACACAGAAAGGTGATTCAGTTATACAAATATACATGTATTTTTTTGAAATTATTCTCCATCGTAGGTTATTACAAGATATTGACTATAGTTCCCTATGCTATCCAGTAAACCTTTGTTACTTGTTGCATATTGGTTTTTTAATTAGAAATCTAGTATTCTATTCATACTAAGTCAAACAAGTGGTCAAAATGTCATAATTATTTTAGTTAGGTAAAAATTCATAAGTTTTTATGTATGTTATACATATTTATGTATATATATATATATATATATGTACACAAAAGCTTCTACTACACTTGAAAAGGCTTGAAAAAGAACATCAAAAAAAAAGAGATGGAGAAATTGGAGAGCATAAACTAAATGAAATGGGAACACTGAATATGAAATAGAAAAAGTGAAACAAACTAGGTAAAAGATCATCATATAGTACAGTTGTTTTTAAACATGACTACTCATTAGAAACATATCTGGAGCTCTGGCAAAAAATACAATACCTGAGCATTTGTAGTTTTCAAAAACTTTCAAGATAATTCTGATAGGCATCTGGATTTTAAAAAGCAACTACAGGTTTTCTATTAGATCCTAGTTTTGGTGATACAGGGTTCTATAATTTTTTTGTTGACCAATAATTATACAGTGGTATTAAGTGGGTACACAGTCACAGTGGTAAAAGATGTTTATCAGTTTTCACAGTCAATAGCCAGACAAAAAAGATAGTTACAACTGCAAGCCATAATGGGAACATGATTAACTTAACGATATAAAACAATTACATACAATTTAGCAGGTAGCGGGGGTCAAGCAGAGTGATGTGGTAAGTGGAAGGGCATACACGCACCTGTTCTCATCCACCCAGCCAAGACCATGACCAAGTGAGGACTTCCCTTGTGGGTCAGATGGTAAAATGGTAAAGCGTATGTCTTTTGGTTGGTGCATTTAATCCATTTACATTTAAGGTAGTTATCGATATGTATGATCATATTACCATTTTCTTAATTTGGGGGGGGTGGGTATTTTCTGTAGGTCTTTTCCTTATCTTGTGTTTGAGCCTTGAGAAGTTCCTTTAGCATTTGTTGTAAAGCTGGTTTGGTGGTGCTGAAATCTCTTAACTTTTGCTTGTCTAGAAAGCTTTTGATTTCTCCATCAGATCTGAAGGAGAGTCTTGCCAGGTAGAGTATTCTTGGTTGTAGATTCTTCCCTTTCATCACTTGAAATATATCATGCCATTCCCTCTGGCTTGCAGAGTTTCTGTTAAGAAATCAGCTGTTAGCCCGATGGGTTTTCCCTTGTATGCTATTTGTGTTATTTTTCCCATGTTGCTTTTAATATTTTATCTCTGTCTTTAATTTTTGTCAGTTTGATTACTGTGTGTCTCGGTGTGTTCCTCCTTGGGTTTATCCTTCCTGGGATTTGCTGTGCTTCCTGGACTTGGTTGACTATTTCCTTTCCCATGTTCAGGAAATTTTCAGCTATTATATTTTCAAATATTTTCTCAGGTCCTTTCTCTCTCTCTCTTCTCCTTCTGGGACCACTATAATATGAATGTTGGTGCATTTAATGTCCCAAAGGTCTCTTAGGCTGTCTTGATTTCTTTTCATTCTTTTGCTATATTCTGTTCTGCAGCAGTGATTGCCACCATTCTGTCCTCCACGTCATTTATCCATTCTTCTGCCTCAGTTATTCTGCTATTGATTCCTTCTAGTGTATTATTCATCTGTCTGTTTGTTGTTTAGATCTTCTAAGTCTTCGGTAAACATTTCTTGCGTCTTCTCAATCTTTGTCTCCTTTCTTTTCCCAAGATCCTGAATCAACTTCACTATTATTGTTCTGAATTCTTCTTCTGAAACATAGCCGACCTCAACATCATTTAGTTGTTTTTCTGAGATTTTATCTTGTCCCTTCATCTGGGACATAACTTTCTGCATTTTCATTGTGGTTAACTTTGTGTAATACAGTTTTTGTTTTAGCTGCTGTGAGACTGTGCTTCTTTGTGCTTCTTCTGTCTGCCCTCTGATGGATGAGACTAAGAGGCTTATGTAAGCTTCCTTATGGGAGGGACTGGCAATGGAAAAAAACTGGGTCTTGCTTGGGCAGGGCCTTGCTCTGTAAAGCTTTAATCCAATTATCTGCTGATGGGTGGGGTTGCACTCCCTCTCTGGTAGTTGTTTGGCCTGAGGCGAACCAGCCCTGGGTCTAGGGCTCTCAGTTCAGTTCAGTCACTCACTCAGTTGTGTCTGATTCTTTGAGACACCATGGACTGCAGCATGCCAGGCCTCCCAGTCCATCAACAACTCCCAGAGCTTGCTCAAACTCATGTCTCTTGAGTCGGTGATGCCATCCAACTACCTCATCCTCGGTCATCCCCTTCTCCTTCTGCCTCCAGTCTTTCCCAGCATAAGGGGCTTTTCCAATGAGTCAAGTTCTTTGCATCAGGTGGCCAAAGTATTGGAGTTTCAGCTTCAACATCAGTCCTTTCAGTGAATATTCAGGACTGATTTCCTTTAGGATGAACTGGTTGGATCTCCTTGCAGCCCAAGAGACTCTCAAGAGTCTTTTCCAACACCACAGTTCAAAAGCATCAATTCTTTGGTGCTCAGCTTTCTTTATAGTCCAACTCTCACATCCATACATGACTCCTGGAAAAACCAAAGCTTTGACTAGACGGACCTTTGTTGGCAAAGTAATGTCTCTGCTTTTTAATATGCTATCTAGGTTAGTCATAACTTTTCTACCAAGGATCAAGCGTCTTTTAATTTCATGCCTGCAGTCACCATTTGCAGTGATTTTGGAGGCCCCAAAAGTAAAGTCCTTAACTGTTTCTACTGTTTCCCCATTTATTTCCCATGAAGTGATGGGACCAGATGCCGTGATCTTAGTTTTCTGAATGTTGAGTTCTAAGCCAATTTCTTCACTCTCCTTGTTCACTCTCATCAAGAGGCTCTTTAATTCTTCTTCACTTTCTGCCATAAAGGTGGTGTCATCTGCATATCTGAAGTTATTGACATTTCTCCCATCAATCTAGATTCTAGCTTATGCTTCATCCAGCCCAGCATTTCTCATGATGTACTCTGCAGAGAAGTTAAATAAGGAGGGTGACAATATACATCCTTGACGTACTCCTTTCCCGATTTGGAACCAGTCTGTAGTTCCATGTCCAGTTCTAACTGTTGCTTCCTGACCTGCTTACTGATTTCTCAAGAGACAGGTCAGGTGATCTAGTATTCCCATCTCTTGAAGAATTTTCCACAGAATGTTGTGACTGACAGAGTCAAAAGCTTTGATATAGTCAATAAAGCACAAATAAGGTGTTTTGGGGGAACTCTCTCACTTTTTCCATGATCCAGCTGATGTTGGCAATTTGATCTCTGGTTCCTCTGCCTTTTATAAATCCAGCTTGAACATCTGGAAGTTCATGGTTCCTGTACTGTTGAAGCCTGGCTTGGAGAGTTTTGAGCATTACTTTACTAGCGTGTGAGATAAGTGCAATTGTGCAGTAGTTTCAACATTCTTTGGCATTCCCTTTTTTCAGGATTAGAATGAAAACTGACCTTTTCCAGTCTTGTGGCCACTGCTGAGTTTTCCAAATTTACTGGCATGTTGAGTGTAGCACTTTCACAGCATCATCTTTCAGGATTTGAAATAGCTCAACTGGAATTCCATCACCTCCACTAGCTTTGTTCGTAGTGATGCTTCCTAAGGCCCACTTGACTTCACATTCCAGGATGTCTGGCTCTAGGTGAGTGATCACACCATCATAGTTATCTGGGTCATGAAGATCTTTTTTGTATAGTTCTTCTGTGTATTCTTGCCACCTCTTCTTAATATCTTCTGCTTCTGTTAGGTCCATACCATTTCTGACTTTTATTGTGCCCATCTTTGCATGAAATTCTCCCTTGGTATCCCTGATTTTCTTGAAGAGATCTCTAGTCTTTCCCATTCTATTGTTTTCCCCTATTTCTTTGCACTGATCACTGAGGAAGGCTTTATTATCTCTCCTTGCTATTCTTTGGAACTCTGGATTCAGACAGGTATATCTTCCCTCTTCTCCTTTGCCTTTCACATTTTTTCTTTTCTCAGTATTTGTAAGGCCTTATTGAACAACCATTTTGCCTTTTTGCATTTCTTTTTCTTGGGGATGGTCTTGATCACTGCCTCCTGTACGATGTCAGGAACCTCCGTCCACAGTTCTTCAGGCAGTCTGTCTATCAGATCTAACCCACTTCCACTGTATAATCATAAAAGATTTGATTTCAGTCATACCTGAATGGACTAGTGGTTTTCCCTACTTTCTTCAACTTGTCTGAATTTGGCAATAGGGAGCCCTACCTAGGGCTCTATGGTAGGGTTAATGGAAGGTTTACTTCAAGGGGGTCTTTCCAGTGCCCCCATCCCTGTGATGAGCCGTTGCCAACCCATGCCTCTACACGAGGCCCTCCAACACTAGCAGGTAGTTTCGGCTCCTGTGGGGTCCCTGGTCCTCTCCCGTGGGTCTAGGTGCACACAGAATGTTTGTGTCCTCCAAGACTGGAGTCTCTGTTTCTCTCAGTCCTCTGAAAGTCCTATAATCAAATCCCCTGGCCCTCAAGGCCAGATTCCCTGGGGATTCCCAGTTCCTTGTTGGATCTCCAGGGTGGGAAGCCTGATGTGGGGTTCAGAACCTTCACAATAGTGCAAGAACTTCTTTGTTATTATTGTTCTCTAGTCTGCGGGTCACCCACCTGGTAGGTATGGGATTTGAATTTATCATGATTATGCCCCTCCTACCATCTTGCTGCAACTCCATCTTTGTCTTTGGATGTGGGATATCTTCTTTTTGGTGGGCTCCAGCATCCTCTTGTCAATGGTTGTCCAACAGCTAGTTGCAATTTCGGTGTTCTTGCTGGAGGAGACGAGCATGCGTCTTTACTCTGCCATCTTGAACCAAAAGTTCCCACTCTTTTGACTTATAGGCTTAAGTGCAATTAAGTAAAATGATAGTTGAATTTAAGTATACACAGAATTTCACAAAATGTTTTTATGTATACTTAGTATATCTGATAATTCCTTATAAAAGCCCATTATATAATCGATGCAAGCTGCTGGGTCTCATGGAGGCTAGACCTAGAAGGAGTACACCGTCACTTTCAGTGCATTCTCTGGGTCAGAGCTATGGCCAGCTACATGAACCTATGACCTGTACAGACTTCCATGCTTAGAAAAAAGCTCTGTGCTTGGTTTAATGTTCTGCCATTGCCATCTTGAAATTTGTAATAACTTTTGAACAGGAGGCCCCACATTTTAATTTTGCACTGTATAATTAAACAATATGGTGTTTTGGATAAGAGAATTTTCTGTTGTGAAATATTGCCCCAATACTACAGGATGTAGCATGCTTGGCCCTACAAACTAAATGCCAGTGTTCTCCCAAGTCAGGATGACAACCAAACTGCTCCCGAACTTTTCCAAACCCTCCTGAAGGAGCAGCAACTCCCACTCCTCCCCACCCCCGCAAACCCACTGAATCACACCCTCTTCCATGTTATAATTATGCTATCCTGGGTATATTTCCTTTAGAGCTTTTTAAAAGCATTATCTATTCATTGATATACCTTCCACACTGAAATGTAATTTCTTAGTATATTTGACCACATGGCATCACAGTGCTATGAAATCATTGTTTAATCATTATAATAGTAGTAAACCTTACTTACTTAGCACAGTGGTTAAGTTTTCTCATGTGCAAAATAGAAAGAGTAATAGTTACTTTATGCTGAGACTTGAATCATATCATGGCTTTAAAGCTGTTAACACACTGCCTGAGATTAGAAAGATTCGATCCAGTAGTAGTATTATAAAATTGCTCCCTGTATAATGTTGGAGGAGGTAGAAATCATGGAAGTCTAACCCCAAAATGGTGTCAGTGTTGGAGTCCTGAAGCCTAGTCAAGGGGGATGTGGTTTGACCCAGCATGGTCTGAGACTGCAGTCAGGAGGAGACATCACAGCTGAAGCCCATTCAAGTTTGTACCTGGATAGTGTTCGATGCCATCCAGAGGATACAAGAAGGAAGGAAAATCGGAGAATCGAGTTTGCAAGCTGGCAGTCTAAAGTGAGGGCAGTTGCGGTGCTTGGGAGGGGGTGGATTTCCTCTTGTGCTGTGTATTCTTTGTACACCCCCTCCCACCTTGAGTGCATCCTGGGGGGCCCCAAGTGTGAAATAAGAAGGAAAGAAGCATCTCTGAGTCAGTATAGACCCAGAGACTCTAAACTGTTTTGCTTGACTCAAGTCCTCCCTCAGGCTTCTTAATGGAAGGGTCGAAAGAGCCAGATGTCAGTTGAGATGACAAGGAAGAGATCTCAGGGTAGAATGCCAGAGATTAAACCTCTGCTCTGATTTCATTTAAAGACAGTTACACAAAGACAAGGGACAGAATGAGAGGAGCAGTCCCATTTTTCTCCTGGCTGCAAGAATACTCACACTAACAATAGCAACAGCCCCAGCTATTAGCCACTCTTTGTTTAAAGAGCCATCCAACAGTCATACTAAATGTCGTTTCCTCAGCTTCCTGTGTGTCAGGCTGGGGACCACTTAGTGTCACTAGGAATTCTGGCTTGGGCGTTTTCTTCAGAGTGATGGGCAATACTTTATCTCATGCCTCATCCACCACACATGGGAATCTGTGTGTGCATGTGTGTGTTTGTGGTTGCAATAGTCATTAGAGCACAAAAAAGTTACAAATGTTCATGCTGTTTAATAGCAGCATCAGTGTTCCATCTATTTAACAGCTGACAATCACTAAATGGAAGAGTAGGGAATTGAACACAAGTCTGTTGAAATCAATGTCTCTGGTGATCAGTATATTAAAAATTCTGACTGCCAATGTGCTATTTTACTATTTCATTTTAAAATCATATTTGTTATCACCTTTTAGGGAGATTCTGATGGAGTTTATAAATGGGCCAGTGTCAGAGCTTAGCATTAATGACTTTTTAACCTACTGAATTCAGTCCAAATTTCTTAGCTTTCTTCCACTAACGTCTGACTGTTCTGTGGCACCTTTCCCACCCATTCTCTGTAGTTTATGCACCCTTCATGTTCTCCTAGGTGAGTTATTCTGTTCCTCATGAGCATCCCATGTTTTGCATTCAATGAAACAGTACAGCGGAGCAGTTGAGAACCCACACTCTGAATCCTGCCTGCTTACTTTCAAATTCCAGCTCCTGTATTTACAAGCTCCGTGACCTTGGGAAAGTATAATCACTTAACCTCTCTGTGCCCCAGCTATGCCAATTATATCCATAAAATTAGGTAATAAAAGTATTTCACTTATAGAATGAATTTCAGAGTAAGATTAGTTAATATGTATAGGTTTAGAACAAAAGTCTGGCAAGCAGTACCGTACAGATGCTTGTTGTTATTTTATCAGCTGCTGTGATGGCCTCTCCATTTTTACCTACCCGAGTCGTCTCATCTATCCATGCATATGCAATGTGCCTCTCTTTTGTTATGCTGTCTAGCACATGGGATGTAATCTTTCCTGCCTTAAAACCCCCATAATATTTAGACTTTTACTTAGCATAGTGAAGTGAGTGATGTCGCTCAGTCATGCCCGACTCTTTGCGACCCCATGGACAGTAGCCTGCACCAGGCTCCTCCATGGGATTTTCTAGGCAAGAGTACTGGAGTGGGTTGCCATTTCCTTCTCCAGGGAATCATCCCGACCTAGGGATCAAACCCAGGTCTCCCGCATTGTAGACAGACGCTTTACCATCTGAGCTATTACTTAGCATAGAATTGTTTATTTTGCAAATTATAAGGAGTAAATGGATGTTTCTATTGAAATTATATGGGAAAGCATTTTCTTTTCAACATGCATTTGAAAAGTTTCTTCAGATGTGTATTACCTTCTATCTAGCTGGTGATACAGTGGGAAGACTTGCTACTCAAGGTGTGGTACATGGACCAACAGCAACTATGTCACCTGAGGCCTAGTCAGAAATTCAGGAACACAAGCCCTTCCTCAGACCTACTTCACCAGGATCTGCATTTTACAAGGTCCTCACACACTGAAGCACTAGTGCAAAGCTTTAGAACTTGGCCTAGATAAATTGGATCCAGCTATGTGGTTTGGTGACAAGAAAGATCTATGTAATCATGAAAGCTACATGATACTAAGAAGCCTCTTTTAATATATAACAAAGCTGAAACATGAATCCAGGTGTCTGAATCCAAAATCTTAACCATTAATCCATTAATCTATAATCTATGTAATCTTGTGGAGAAGGCAATGGCACCCCACTCCAGTACTCTTGCCTGGAAAACCCCATGGACGGAGGAGCCTGGTGGGCTGCAGTCCATGGGGTTGCAAAGAGTCGGACACGACTGAGCGAGTTCACTTTCACTTTTCACTTTCACACATTGGAGAAGGAAATGGCAACCCACTCCAGTGTTCTTATCTGGAGAATCCCAGGCACGGTGGAGCCTGGTGGGCTGCCATCTATGGGGTCGCACAGAGTCGGACACAACTGAAGCGACTTAGCAGCAGCAGCAGCAGCAGCATGTAATCTTGACTAGATCTATTGCTTACCTTTTCGTAATAGTAAGATGTTTACAATGTTAATGTCAACATAGGGCTCAAGTCCCAGCTTCACCACAAACTAGTATTACTAGAGCAAACTCCTGTTTTCAGGAGTTTCCACTGGCTTAAGGATGCATGAAGAGTTCACATAATTGCTTTGGGTCAGTGACTGTCCGGTCTCTGGTTTACAAGGGAAGGGCAGTGGAGAGGGAGCTGGGAAAAGATGAAGGTCATGTGACCCTCACTGTCCCTTTACTCTCTTCAAAGGTATACATGCAGCTACTCTATTTATTTTTTTAATTAATTTATCTATTTGACTGTGCTGGATCTTCCCTGTTGCGTGGCGGGCTTTCTGTAGTTGTGGTGCTCGAGCTTCTTACTCCATTGGCATCTCTTGTTGCAGAGCATGCATGGGCTCTAGGCACATGGGCTTCAGTCACCGTGGTGCACAGGCTTAGTTGCTCTGTGGCATGTGAAATCCGCCAGGACCAGGGGTCAAACCCGTGTGCCCTGCATTGGCAGGCAGATTCTTAACCACTGAGCCACCAAAGAAGTTACTCTTAAGGACCAAACAACTGTTTATTTTTAAGTACACCAAAGATCGAATTTCTATTAAGGTATTTTGCTTGAGAAAAAAAATAGATTTTAATTTATTGTTTATTAAAACTTAGTAATTTTAATTTCTTGCATTTTGTGAAAGTCTTAGTTTTTCTTCTGATTTTCAAAATGCTGCTGAGCTCCGTAGGCTTAAATAATGTTTGTTCTTTACATCATGTTTCATGCTGAATTTGTTGTGCTTTTGAAGTTGGCTTCCCTGGGAGGAAGAACAAAGAGATTACTCAACATTTCCTAATTTTAATGCTCAGAATGAACCCTCTAGCACTCTAGTCACAGGAACATGAAAAAAGGCTGGCAAAGAAACATGCTTTGCTTCCTTGGAGGCCAGTGGCTTAGTGAAACTGCTGGTGCTAATCAGCATAGCCTTGGTTCAGGGGAACTGCTGGTGCTAATCAGAGTGTGGCCTTGGTTTAGGGGGTGGCAGGGAGAGGGCTTAGGGAGGAATTTTCAGGGTAGGTTCAGAGTGCTCAGTCAGTCAGTCATGTCTGACTCTTTGCAACCCCCTGTACTGTAGTCCACTGGGTTCCTCTGTCCATGGGATTTTCCAGGCCAGAATACTAGAGTGGGTTGCCATTTCCTTCTCCAGGGATCAGAGTAGGATTTTTAAAAAGCATCACATATCATTTTAAAGCTGGATGTGACCATGAAAACCAGGTAGACCCACCTTCTCACTTCTCCAAGGAGGCAAAGGAGGCCTAGAGAGTTTACCAAGGTCTTAACTCCAAATTTCCTGCATGGCTGGCACTGAAGTAGATTTGAGCAACAACTGATCCCTCTGGGATCATACAGGAATCTAAGAGAGTTACTCAAGTATCTCCTGTGTATATAGGAGGTATATATATTATTAAACTTCTGTTTGTTAAAAAAAAAAAATCCTGGAGCCCTCTGCAAAGTCTCCCAGATGGGATAAGGACTGTCTTATCTTGGGATCTGGAGTCTCTCAAAACCATCAAACATGTTGACACAGAGCTAAATTCAGACATGAGAATGAATCACCTTGATACTGGAGCCCGCAGACCTAGGGTAAAGCCTTTGATGGGCACCACGCACTCTTTTGGGCTCCAGACTGGGGTCCCAAAGCTGTACTATGAACAGGCCCCAAACCCTTTCCTCCCAGACTGGAGGGAAATACCCTGTCTCTCATGTCTTTCCCTGTATATTATCCAAACCCACACCTATGAGGGACTGCTCTGGGAGTTCAGACTTTCATTGGTAGGTGGGATGGTTAACATTCATCAGTGTCTCTGTTATACTCTGACAAAAAGCCATGAAGTAGGAATGTTAAGGATCTGGCAACTTCCCTGAAACAGAAGAGGGAAAATACAGGAAACAGCACACAGAGCTCTACATTGGCCTAATGGCTCTCAATGGCAGAAAAGATAAAACCCAATTAAAATGTCAGGAAATGATTTTACTGCATGGGCTAATATTATTTCCCATTTAAATTTCACATTGAATATCTAAAATGCCATCAGTGCTCAGTTTATTCAGGCCACCTCCACAGGCTTCTCCAGGAGACGTGTGGTGGAAAAGTGTGAGAAGCACTCAAGTAGGCCAATGTCCTCCTTTTGTGGATAAAGGAAATGAGGCCCAGGCCTGCTCTCTGGGGTTGTGAATATCATCAGTGGCAGATCCAGGTCACAGTTGAGTGAATGAAGGCCTCAGAGTTTGCAGTGAGTTTGGGGAAACCACAGCACTTACTTCAGTCCATAAAAGGAGGCCCCTGGAGCCCAGTGTACATCTGAACACATTGGGTTTCCCCACCCCAGCCAGAGCCTGCTGGTCTTGGCTTAGTTCTTGTAGCCACATCACCTGTCCCACCAATGGCAGCAGCACAAGATACCAGGCCTGAGAAGAATGCTGTAGTTAGAACTAATTATTTACCTTTCCGTCCACCACCAGGACAAATCCTTTCATCCTTAAATACCCATCACTGTCTCAACCACCCAGGTCACCCATTAACACTGGGACATTTCCTCATAGGGCTCTATATGTCCATAACCTAACAAATTCCAATTCCTTTTTTAAAAATATTTTTATTTAGTTAGCTATTTGACTGGACTGGATCTCAGTTGCAGCCTGTGGGATCTTTTAACTGTGGCATGAGAACTCTTAGCTCTGGTATGTGGGATCTAGTTCCCTGAACTTGGGCCCCCTGCATTGGGAGCATAGAGTCTTAGCCACTGGACCATCAGGGAAGTTCCAACAAATGTCCACTCTTTACCAAGTTCCCAAACCTTTCTATCATGCTTTCTGGAATAGGCTATCTGACATTAACAAAACTCCTTATCTTCTCAAACCTGTTCTTTAAGATGCAGGATTCAGGATGCTTGGGGCTGGTGCACTGAGATGACCCAGAGGGATGGTATGGGGAGGGAGGTGGGAGGGGGTTCAAGATTGGGAACACATGTATACCCATGGCGGATTCATGTTGATGTATGGCAAAACCAATACAATATTGTAAAGTAAAAAAAAAAAAAAATTTTCTTTAGCATCTCAGATTCACTGGCACCCAATCTTGGGACCCCTTTGAGTGGCACCTACTTTTCTCTCTCACAACCTGAGACTCTTGGGGAGCCTACCACAGGCTCTTGGGGAAGGTTCAGCGGCATCCTTAATGCTTAGTGCTCTCTCTTTACTTTTCTCCAAGACCCACAGAAAAATATCTTTCAATGCACATGCCGTCAGACCATACAATCTACTACCCTTCTGCTTAGGTCTGAATATTTATGTATACCAAATTTTATGTGTTAAAGTTTCAAAGGCTGAATGATAGTATTAGGAGGCAGGACCTTTGGGAGGCACTGAGGTCATGAGGGCAGAGCCCTCCTGAACGGCATTAGTGTCTTTATGAAAAAGACCCCACAGGGCTCCCAAGACCCTTCTGCCCAGTGAGGATACAACAAGAAATTGGCAACCAGAAGAAGGCCCTCACCAGAACCCGACCATGCTGACACCCTGATCTTAGGCATCTAACCTCCAGAACTGTGAGAAATTTCAGTTGTTTAGAAGCGGCTCAGTCTCTGGTGCTTGTTATAGCAGCCTGAACACACTAAGACACCTTCCTAGTTTTCATTTTTCCTGACTCCTGGCCACTCCCTGGAAGTGGAAATATCCTGGAAGATATTTAGAAAGTGGCACATCACCAAGTATTGCTGTCATTCTTTTTGATGGTTTTATAACCTATCAAAATAAAAGAAAATCACAAAATAAGGGAAAGGGGAGAGGGACAGAGAAAATGGAGGATAAATAACAAGCACCTTAATTGGTGGAACAAAGATGGCTGAATACAACTTGAGCTGGTGGTGATGGCAGTGATGTGGTGGCTAGCGTATGAAGACCCAAAGAAGCAAACTCACTCCTGCCACAGCCACAGCCTATCTCCAAATGTATACAATCTTGTTGCATCAGGTACTTCTGAAGTTGGGGAAGCCAGATGTCAGTAAAAACAGTGAACTTAGTTGAAAGTTCACTTAGTTTGATGAAGGAGCAGTGAGACATGTGGATCTTCCCACCTTTCCTACAAAGCTGGGTGACTTGCCTTTCCCTATCCATGGAAGAAGACTGGATGTTGACTCTCTCAAGATCTTAACTTTAAAAAGACTGCGCCTTCAGAACGTGAGGCACGAAGAAGGTTAGGAGTGATATTCTAGGACTGAAAGCAAGAGATTAAGCAGCAATTTGCCTATTAAAAAGGGAGCCCCCAGCTCCCTACCCCAGTTCAACTCCCAAACCTGTAAATCAGCTTTATATAACATACTGGTATTCCTCTCTAGGGAAACAAGCCTGCTCAAGATAAAAAATCAAGACCTTTCGCCATAGACTTTGAGAGGCCCCACATGTCAGTGGCCCAGCCTCCGCCTGGTCAGTTTATAATAAAGTGCATCCACTGAGAAGTGCTCCTGCTCCACCATCACCGTCATCCCCAGGAAAACACATGGTGAGTTTCCAAATAGTTCAATATATGTTGCTAAGAACCAAAGATGGCCAAGTATTTGGGAAGACATTTAACATGGACAGAAATAAAATTCAAAAAACAGAGAAAAGAATGTAGAAGGAAAAAAGACCACATTTAGAGCTGGAAAAAACAGAGAATTAATTAATGATAAAAAGGAAAAATGATGATGATTATTATTAAAAATGATTATTATTTCTGTTATTTTCCAAGTAGATATAATAATAGAAAGACTGTGGAGAGGAATAAATATCAGAGACAAAAATGATAATAGCATAAAGTGCAGTAGGCATACTTAAAGATAAGGAAGCAGAACACAAAGAAGGGAGTAGCATTAGGAGGAAAAAATTAGAGATGCGTCTCATGTCTGTCAAGGATAAATACTATGGCAATAATAACATACACAGAAAGCACACAGTGAACTGAAGGCCAAACTCTGGCTAATAATTACATTATGAAAATTACTAACTCATTCATTAATTATGCTCCTGATCACGTTTACGTATGAAAAGTCAATTTTATAAGAATTTTCCTTTCTCTTTTCCAGTGACCTTTAGTCCAAGTACACTAGTTTACTACAATATTTAACATCATGTGCAATGTGTTCTTCTTAGCTCCATGCTGATGGTAGAATGGTCACAGTGATGGATTTAAAATTCAAATAAGTTTTTCAGTTTTCCTTTATAAACATGTCTAATTGAGGCTAAAGTCCTTAACCAGTCAAATAATCAATACTAACAGTTTTAAAGCTCTGGGCTGTGCACATTGGAGTAAATATATGTGTTAAGTACTTTTGTCAAGATTCAATATCTTGTGTCTGCTTATTTTAGAGACAGATTGACAACTCAAAAGCAATGAAAACAATCAACTTTATTTATTTATTTAGAAATATATTTTATCTTACTCTTCTCTATTTAAAGGTTAGTTGTATTTTAAAAGAAATTGTGGGTGTTACCATTTATTTATAGAATTAACAGAACCAAAGAGGGATTTGCAGACAAGATAAATGAGGTATTGGTGAAGTAATTGCTCCCTTGTGGCTCAATCATTAAAGACTCTAAGCCAACGAGCTGTGTGAAGGCTTACCATCAATGCTTTTCTAGGCACTAAATTTGCATGTGATATAAACATCCTATTTATAGCATATGATTACTGGAGGCTCAATGAGCCATTTGAATGGCAAACAGTTAATAGATTACTTTCTGTCCGTCTGTTTTACTCATGTGGTATTTGTTAGGAAAAGTTTAATTGCTCCAGTGTTCTTTTAAATAATTAAATTGCTTGTTTTCTGTATTTGCCCCTGATAAAAAGAATGGCTGAAAATAATTCATCATGAAGTTGAGTAATAGCCATGACTTTATGTTACAGGAACATAACTACATTGGAAATTTTTAAATATTCTGTTTCAGTTCAATTCAAGTTGAGTAAATAGAGTATCAGTATGGGGCAAAACATATTGTGCTACTATAGTTTCTCACACTATGTTCTCAGTACCATCAGTTATTTCAAAGCTGAGATACTTAAAAGTTCAGATATCTTTCTTGAGCCAAAGTTTCTCCTGAGAAACAAGCCCTCCTAGACAAATATGACCGATTATGAGTAGTCTTAGGGGACAAGGAAGCCATCTGAGTCACTGCCACATCATCTCATGGCTGGGCAGAGCGTTAATGAGTCCCAACAAGATGAGTAAGATGAGTGCTCTTGAAACAGAGGATGTGACAGCCCACTGGGGATCAGCACACTCATCAGAGATGTGCTCACGGGTCATCAGAGCAGATATCAGCATTTGCTTATGTCTAGTCTTCTAAAAGATTTTCTTCTCAAGTTATCCTCTATCCATTATCATGTCAAGGACTGAGCACCATCACTTTCTTCTTAGCTAGATCTTTCCAGGAATGTTGTGAGGAGTAAACTCATTCGGTCATCTACACATTCATTAATACAAAATTATCATTGACTGCCCAACCTGTGCCAGTCATTATTCTAGGTAGGTGCTCATAACTTAAACAAATGTAAATAGAGTCCCCCCAACTCCACCCAATGCTAACATTCAGGGGCTCAGAAAAAGAGTACAGATGGGATATGTCTAGATAGTAAATGGTTAGACATCAAGTTAACAAATGCCTGAATATGTGTGTTTTATCATCCTCCCTACAAATATACCTTTATGATATTCATATTCAAATTTAGAATTCTGAAACTCCCTGCTAGAACATGGCAATGCAGGGAGAGAGTCCCGCCCCTGGCCTCTGGCCCCACCTGGAGCCCACCTTCCCCTCCTCTCACCCCTGCCTCACATTGCCCCACAGTGTTCTCCTGCAACTGTGTGGAATCTTCTGAGCTTGTCCAAGTTCAATCTATACTTTCTGACAACAGCTTTTGAGCATAAGGGTATAATCAGAATGACACCCAGGTAGGCCTTGGTAGCAAGTTCACTTGAAAAAGGAATTCCAAGGTCCTCCTGTATGGAGAGTGGTCTAGAAAGGGAGACTTGGTTCTCTGAGTAAGCAGATCCTCCCTTTACCCCACCAGGGGTCAGTCAGCATTGGATAGGGCAGATCCTGATTGAATAACCATGGGTGGGGGACCCTAGTGGACCTTTCTTACAGTCTTATAGACTTTGCCTTTTCTTCTATGCTAATGAAGCCGTCTGAGCCTGGAGTTTTCCTTTTAGGGATTTTTTTTTTTTTTTGTACTGTGAGTTCAATTTTTCCAGTAGGTACAGTTCTATTCAAGTTATCTATTTATCCTCAGTGAGTTCGGGTAGTTCATGACTTTCAAAGAATTACTCCGTTTTGTTTAAATTATTGAATTTATGTGCTTAGAATTAGTCATAATATTTTCCTGTGCTTAGTTACTCAGTCATGCCCAACTCTTTTGAGATCCCATAGGCTGTAGCCCACCAGGCTCCTCTGTCCATGGGGTTTTTCAGGTGAGAATTCTAGAGTGGTTGCCATTTCCTCCTCCTGGGTATATTCCTGACCCAGGGATCGAATCCGCAGCTTCTGTGTCTCCTGCATTGCAGGTGAATTCTTTACCCATTTCTTACTCTCCTTTTTAATGTATTGTGAAGTCTCTAGCAATATCCCTTCTCATTGCTGATGATGGTAATTTGCATATTCTCTTTTTTGCTTTGTGAGTCTGGCTACAGATATATCAATTTTATTTATCTTTGCCAAAATAAGAGTTTGGTTTCATTGTTTTTCTCTGTTGTTACTGTTTTTAATTGGCTTTTGCTCTTATCTATATGATTGTCTTCCTCTTTTTTTTTTCTTTTTTTTAGTTTCTTCATATAGAAATTTAGGTTGTTGACTTGAAATCTTCTTTTATAATACAAGCTGACATGAGTTGAAGTGTATTCCCCCAAAATTCATATACTAAAATTCTAAACCCCAGTACCTCAGAATGTGACCTTATTTGGAAATAGTCTTTGCAGATTTAATTAGTTAAGGCTGGATGAACTCATTCTGGAATAGGATGGGTCCCTAAGTCAATATGGTGGTGTCCTTATGGAAGGGAAGGTTGGATATACACATGCATACAGGGAGAGCATCGTTAGGAACACAAAAATAGCCATCTACTAGACAAGGAGTGAAGCTGGGAACAGATCCCTCCCTCACGGCCCTCAGGAGGAACCAACCCTGTGAGCTTACTGACTTCCTACATCCAAAATGAAAGCCCTCAAACTGTGACAATGAACTTCTCTTGTTTAAGCCACTCAGTATGTGCTGCTTTGTTACAATAGCCCCAGCAAACTAAACATTAACTTTTAACACTATAAACTTTCTTCTAAAGTACTGTTTTAGCAAATTTTGCTATTTTCAATTTTTATTTTTGTTCTGACAAAATATTTTCTGATTTTCCTTGAGACTTCCTCTTTGGTCCCTGGATTATTTAGAAGTACGCTGTTTACTTTCCAAAAAATTCTATTTTTTTTTTCAATTAGCTTTCTATTATTTATTTCATTATTTCCAGTAAACTTAGAGAACAAAATTTATAAGATTTCAATTCTTCAAAAGTTTTTGATTTGTTTCATGATGCAGAATGACTCCTGCTAAGTGTTCCATTTGAACTGAGAAAGACTGTGTAATCTTCTTTTGTTGGATACAATGGTCTGTAAGTTTCAGTTAAATTCAGGTTTGTTAAGGGTGTGCCTTTTACCTCTTGCTGATTTTTCTCTCACTTGCACTACTGATTATTTAGAAAATAGAATTTCAAAACTCTGCAACTCAAATTGTGGATCAAATCTACCCATTTTGCCTTTCAGTTCTGTCAGCTTCTGCTTCATGTATTTTGAAGCACTCTTAAGAGGGTCATACACATTTGGAAATGTTATGTCTTTCTGGTGAATTGACTCTTGTCATTATATAATATACCTCTTATTTCTGTTCATTTTCTAAGTTCTAAGTTGACATTGATATTAATATACCTACTGCAGCTTATTTTAGTATTGCATGGTATATCTTTTTCAGTCCTTTTAATCTACTGAAACCATTCTGCTTAAAGATTTTGGAAAGGATTCTATTGCCAATGTAATTGTTAAGTTTCTGGTATGAACCAGGTGCTTTCTCAATGCTTCAAATATAGCATGGAGACCACACATTTTTTATGAAGTCCAAAGAGAAAATTTACTTGTTACATAAAATTTGTATTCTGAAGTCTACTTTAACTTCATAAAGTTACCATATATTTATAATATCTCATATTTATCTCTCCTATAAGGTGAGATTGGTGATCTGAACAGGTACTTTTTCTTCAGGGTTAACTACAGAGGAGACCAGGGGACAGATACTAGCATCCAAAAACCAAGTTAAACACCAATAATGAGCTTTATCTGGCTAGACCTGGCAGCCATGCAATTTTCTGCAGGAATCAAACCGTGTCTAAAGAGCTTTTCTCCCACCAGACTCTTCTTTGTGGTCATTCCATTCTGACCAGCAGTTTCCTGATCATAGTTTCTAACATATAACACCTTTCCATGTGTCAGTTTCCAAAATTACAGCTTGTTTTGTGATGACTACAGCTTAGAGGGTTGTTTCCTCTTTCCTAAACATTCCTAAACACTGTCAGTCTGAGAATCACCATGTAATAAAGGCTATTTCTGTGGAGGTTCCTGCAGATGGCTAATTTCTTAGAGAGACTTATCTTTATTTGTACCATTTCCCCAGCCTCATCCTAGACACCAGAATCCATATAGCCAATGAGAGAAAAGGTATTGGACAGAGAGAGAACCTGGACTGTGATGCAGTGTCAACAAAGGCTCCAAGTGATGCTGAAGGATTTCTGAGTTTGGGATGATCCTTCGTAAGTGTCCCATGATGGGAGAAGTGTCCACACCATTATGCCCTGGCCTCAGCCACTAATAGTATATAAACTGCCCTGGGAACAGGGTGTGAGTATGGAAAAGGTTGCTCTGTATAATTGAGATATTGTCTGCTGGCAGAAAGAACTCTTAGGAGCTGGGAGAAAAAGTCCTTTAATCCTGCCGGCAGATCTGGATGGTCTGTCACAAAATCCACTGAGGGATATGCTAAGAACTTGGTCACAAACGTTAGGTGGAGGACCCCGCATTAGCTGAAACTCAGCTTCAGAACTGGTCCGGGCAAGGAAAATGCCCTCTGATACTCTGTCAATCTGTGATTCTTTACCCTTTCTCCTTCAGTTTTCTGGAAGCGTGATTGGTATGAGCATGAGCATAGGGATGGGCAAAGCCTGTGGGTGGTGAGCTGTGGGCTGTGGGCCCGGCTGCGGGAGTTTCAGGGCTATGAGCACAGAGTCAGAAGAGATCATTAGGGAGATTCCTCAGGACCCTGCTGTGGGCAGCTGCCACCTTAATGATAGCATGTAAAATGCTCTTCTGTTTAAGAATACACATGTCCTTTCACTAGATGATTGTTCACCTATTCATCATTCATTTATTCAGGACACATTTACAGAGCACTCTCTGCCTGCTGCTGCTGCTGCTGCTGCTGCTAAGTCGCTTCAGTCATGTCCGACTCTGTGCAACCCTATAGACGGCAGCCCACCAGCCTCCTCCGTCCCTGGGATTCTCCAGGCAAGAACACTGGAGTGGGTTGCCATTTCCTTCTCCAATGCATGAAAGTGAAAAGTGAAAGTGAAGTCGCTCAGTCATGGCTGACTGTTCGTGACCCCATGGATTGCAGCCCACCAGGCTCCTCTGTCCATGGGATTTTCCAGGCGAGAGTTCTAGAGTGGGTTCCCATTGCCTTCTCCGCTCTCTGCCTACTACTGTATTATATGACAAAAATAAAGAAACAAAATAAGATATAGGCCCTGCCTTAAAGTGCCTTATGTTACACTCAGCACATACAGACATAATTATCTTATCTGGCGTTATTATATTATCTGGGGTTATGTGACCACACTAGGAAGAAAATGGTAAATGACACCAGGAAGAACAGAAAAGTGTTCTTAGTTGAGATACCACTTGCCTTCTGATACCTGTGTCAAAGGACAGTAAGCAAAGAATAAGAGACAGGGAATCTTTGTGCTTCTAATACTCAAGCATTACATACCTGCCTTGGATGCTGGGAAAATATAAAATCCTATAAAAAGCCTCTTGATGAAAGTGAAAGAGGAGAGTGAAAAAGTTGGTGTAAGCTCAACATTCAGAAAACTAAGATCATGGCATCTGGTCCCATCACTTCATGGCACATAGATGGGGAAACTGTGGAAACAGTGGAAACAGTAGACTTTATTTTGGGGGGCTCCAAAATCACTGCAGATGGTGACTGTAGACATGAAATTAAAACACGCTTACTCCTTGGAAGGAAAGTTATGACCAACCTAGATAGCGTATTCAAAAGCAGAGACATTGCTTTGTCAACAAAGGTCCATCTAGTCAAAGCTATGGTTTTTCCAGTGGTCATGTATAGATGTGAGAGTTGGACCGTGAAGAAAGCTGAGCGCCGAAGAATTGATGTTTTTGAACTGTGGTGTTGGAGAAGACTCTTGAGAGTCCTTGGACTGCAAGGAGACCCAGCCAGTCCATTCTGAAGGAGATCAGCCCTGGAATATCTTTGGAGAGAATGATGCTAAAGCTGAAACTCCAGTACTTTGGCCACCTCATGCAAAGAGTTGACTCATTGGAGAAGACTCTGATGCTGGGAGGGATTGAGGGCAGGAGGAGAAGGGGGCAACAGAGGATGAGATGGCTGGATGGCATCACTGACTCGATGGAGGTGAGTCTGAGTGAACTCCGGGAGTTGGTGATGGACAGGGAGGCCTGGCGTGCTGCAATTCATGGGGTCGCAAAGAGTTGGACACGACTGAGCAACTGAACTGAACTGAACTAAAAGATGTGGTGGCAACAAAGATCCGTAAAATTTTGTGATAATTTAGGCCAAGGACTATGCAAATGTTATATTAATACCTAAATTAATCCTCACGGTATCTAAATCTAGGAAGTGTTATTAATTCCATTACTAAAGAAAAGTGAAAGTGAAGTCGCTCAGTCGTGTCCGACTGTTTGCAACCCCATGGACTGTAGCCTACTAGGCTCCTCGGTGGGATTTTCCAGGCATGAATGCTGAAGTGGATTGCCATTTCCTTCTCCAGAGGATCATCCCAGTCAGGGATCAGACTTGGGTCTCTTGCATTGTAGGCAGATGCTTTACCGTCTGAGCTATCAGCTGAGCCTAACTAAATAGGTACCATTAACTGGTACAAGGGCTTCCCTTGTGGCTCAGCTAGTAAAGAATCCGCCTGCAATGAGGGAGACCTGGGTTCGAACCCTAAGTTGGGAAGCTCCCTGGAAGAAGGGAAAGGCTACCCACTCCAGTATTCTGGCCTAGAGAATTCCATGGACTGTACAGTCTATGGAGTTGCAAAGAGTCAGACCCAGCTGAGCGACTTTCACTTTCACTTTTCATTGATGCAGGGGCACAGGTTATTGGAAATGAGATTGCATTTAGGATACATTGGCATCTCAAGTTCTCATTTTCCTAGTATGTTGATGTAGTTCTTGGTGTTAATGGCAGCCATAGCTTCATTTGCATCCCCTAGAGTGAACTCTAGGCCTTGGTCTGGGAGCCTGCGGGAATCATTGCCTCACCTGCCAGCTTGGCTGACTTGGGATCTCATCAGTGTTTACACAGTGTCTTGGCTAGAGCCTTCTGAATGTTTCACATAACTGGTATTGCAAATGGGATGTCTTTTCTTTGCTCCCTCCAGGACCTATTTCTACAGTCAGATATGGCTTTTCCCCAGACAAAATACATCTAGTCATCCCATTGTGTTATCATTCAAGGACACAGCCCACTTCTTTAGACTTTCACTAAATAGTAGTAAGAAAAGCTATCAGAGAAAGAGTTTTCTGTGTATGGTTGATTGTGAGGTTGAGCATAGAGAGGAGAGACGAAATAATTTTTAGGTTTTATTTTTGAGATTGAGGGAGGAATATTTGTAAATGCCTAGAGACAAAAATATCATGCAATATTTGGTAAGATGTTAGGAGGTATCATAGGTACAGCTAGAAAAATTAAATGTAAGTGGCTTTTATGGTAAAGGATATGGAAAGAGAAGTACACTTGCACTCATGTCATTAAAAACTACATGGGCAATAATAAAGACTTTCCCCTAAAGTCCACAGGAAGATTTTGAAGTATTTCAAGTAGAAAATCAGACTGCTCAAACCATAGAGACTATTGGATGGAAGTGGGGCAGGACTTCTGCTAGGAAGGCCGATTAAAACATGTTGTAGCAATTCACATAAAAGAGAGTTAGTGCTAAAAAGGCTTTGTGACACCTTCTAACTCCACTTCAAACACAACACAGCTTCTGGATGAAGAATGCAGCAAAGGAGACCCTAGAATTTCTTGTATCCTTGGAAACACAGCTTTTGGTATCAAACACAAGAACTTTGAAACATTTATTTAGGATGTTCCTTAGGGTTCTCTAAGTGAGAAATCATTGCTAAATTTTTTGAGGGGCTTAGGAATAATTGCCTTAAAACAGCAAAATGAATTTTCAAATACCAAATTTAAAATGTAAACAAAGTTTGAGATATTTGAGTAAATAGGCAGTTGAGAATAATTCAGCCCCAGTTCTCACAAGGTTTTGATTTCTGAAGTTTGAGGTTATGATTTTTCAAATTACCCAAAACTGTATATATTTAAAGGTGAAAGTAATATGAGATACCACCAGGCAGTCCCTGATGCAGACAAAAACACACCCCCCACACACCTGGTATCTCCTGCATGGCTCACTTCTGGCTTCTGGTTCCAGTCTCCAGCTCTCCCTGCAGCCAGAGGAGACATCCTGAAACACCAGCCTACTCATGCCAGACATCTGCTTAAAGATCTCTGATGCCCACTTGTTGCCCCCAGGACACAATCTTAACATGTTGATAAGGTCCTCAGGGCCCTCTCTGGATTGACCCCTGCGGCATTTGTAGCTGTAGCGCTGCCTTCCCAGTACTCCAAAGGACCGCACGCTGGTGGTCCCTCTCACTGGTGCACGCAGCCTTCTGTTAGCCTGTCATTTCCTCACCTCTCTAAAACGATGACCTATCCCACCACTCCATTTTTTAGCCTTTTAACACGCACCTCACATTTCTCTAAGTGGAGCAGCCTCCAGGAACCTCTTCTCAGACCTCCCCATCATGGAGCAGGTAGAGGACAGAACAGTACTGAGTCACTCAAGGAGAGAGTGGCGCAGATCAGCCCTCACCCAGCTGAAGGCACTCGTGGGGGCTGCAGGTGATGCCACTCAGAGGAAGACTGCCCTCGCGTGCTCCTCAGCTCAGATTTCAAAGGGGACATCCACAAACAACTAAAATTGCTTCATGTTGCCTCCACTGATCAGCCTGCTCAAGGATAGTGCCCAGACTGCCCTCTCCAACAGCTGCCAACTAATCAGTTTATTAAAAAAAAAAAAAAGCCCAGAACCAAAGAACAAGGTTCATCATGCCCTGATTGCCTGAATTTTGCCTTTTCTCCTCTCTCTGCTCTCTCTCATCAATCCTGATTTAGACTTTGTTTCTCATTCAAACTACAACTGACCTCCTCAAGTGTGAATGCAGTTCAGTTCAGTTCATTTCAGTCGCTCAGTCATGTCCAAATCTTTGCAACTCCATGGACTGCAGCATGCCAGGCCTCCCTGTCCATCACCAACTCCCAGAGTTTACCCAAACTCATGTCCGTTGAGTTGGTGATGCCATCCAGCCATCGCATCCTCTGTCATCCCCTTCTCCTCCTGCCCTCAGTCTTTCCCAGAATCAGGGTCTTTTCAAATGAGCCAGCTCTTCGCATCAGGTGGCCAAAGTACTGGAGCTTCAGCTTCAGCGTCAGTCCTTCCAATGACCACCCAGGACCGATCTCCTTTAGAATGGACTGGTTGGATGCAATAGTAGCCCCGCTATCTGCAGGGGCTGCATCCCAAGACCCCCAGTAGCTGCCTGAAACCACACATGCCATCAAACCCTGCATGCGTGCATGCTAAGTCACTTCAGTCGTGTCCGACTCTTTGCGACCTTATGGACTGTAGCCCACCAGGCTCCTCTGTCCATGGGGATTCTCCAGGCAAGAGTACCGGAGTGGGTTGCCATGCCCTCTTCCAGGGAGTCTGTCTGACCCAGGGATTGGACCAACATCTCTTGCATCTCTTGCGTTGGCAGGCGGGTTCTTTACCACTAGTGCCAGCTGGGAAGCCCCAAACCCTGCATATACTGTTTTTTCCTATGCATACTTAACTATGATAAAATTTAATTTATGTTAGGCACAGCAAGAGATTAGCAGTAATAACTAATAGTAAAATATAGTAAGCATAACAATATGTGTAATATAAGTTACATGAATGGGGTCTCTCTCTTTCAAAATGTCTCATTGTACTCTACCCACCTTTCTTATTTGTGGTGATGTGAGATGATAAAATGCCCATGTGATGAGCTGAAGTGAGGCAACTGACACAGTGTTGGGCTACTATTAACCTCTGACAGTAAGTCAGAAGGATCTTCTGCCTTGGGTGATGCTGGTTCATGGAGCAGTGATAATGTTGATGGTTTGGTGTCAGAAGCAGACAGTGTAGTCAGTTGGGGATCCCTGGTCAGAAGGAGGTGGATGGCATAAGATTTCATCACGCAACTCAGAATGATGGGCAGTTTAAAACTTTTGCATTATTCATTTCTGAAATTTTACATTTAATATTTTCAGACCACAGTTGACCACAGGTAACTGAAATTGGAAAGCAAAGTAAAACAGCAGTTCACAGGGAACAACTATAATCTCCATGCAAATAGCTAAATAACATGCAAAATAGCTTTCTAAAAGTGTCTGAATAATTCTCTGATAGTACCAAACACACAGGAGAGAGGTATTGTCAGTCCTTTTTTTTAGCCAGTACTTTTAAAATAAATTAATTAAAGCTGCAAAATCCAACTAGACACATCTTAGCAAGAAACTTTTCTCTCAGCATTCCTAAAGAATAGGAAATTTGCTTTAAGAAAATAATAACTGACTTCAGTAACTCTCTAATTTGTAATTTCTTTTAACTTGTCAAGATTTTGCTTGCTGTTATGTTTCATATTTACTGGTAGGTGAGGTATTGCAATGAAACAGAAGAAAATGTGAATTTAGAGTTTAAATCAGTGTGTCATCATAAGTCTAAGTTTTCTCATCATAAAATAAGCATAATAATTATAACTATATAAAATTAGATCAAACCAGTCAATCCTAAAGAAAATCAAATCTGAATATTCATTGTAAGGACAGATGTTGAAGCTCCAATACTTTGGCCACTTTATGCAAAGAACCAACTCATTGGAAAAGACCCTGAGCCTGGGCAAGAGAAGATGGGAGTGACAGAGGCTGAGATGGTTGAATGGCATCGCTGACTCAATGGACATGAATTTGACTAAACTCCAGGAGACAGTGAGGGACAGGGAAGCCTGATGTGCTGCAGTCCATGGGATTGCAAAGAGTTGGACTTGACTTAGTGACTGAACAACAACAAAAAGTTATTTTGAGTGTAAATTAAAATTAGCATGTAAACTCTTTGAGAATATGATAGAGACTTTTGTTCTCTGTCTTTGGCAGAATATTCTTATTCTTTAAAGCCACCACCTTGCTTCAGTTCAGTTTAGTTTAGTAGCTCAGTCGTATCCGACTCTTTGCGACCCCATAGACAGAAGCATGCCAGGCCTCCCTGTCCATCACCAACTCCCAGAGTTTACTCAAATCCATGTCCATTGAATCAGTGATGCCATCCAACCATCTCATCCTCTGTCATCCCCTTCTGTTTCTGCCTTCAATCTTTCCCAGCATCAGGGTCTTTTCCAACGAGTCGACTTTTTGCATCAGGTGGCCAAAGTATTGAAGCTTCAGCTTCAGCATCAGTCCTTCCAATGAACATTCAGGACTGATTTCCTTTAGGACGGACTGGTTGGATCTCCTTGCTGTCCAAGGGACTCTCAAAAGTCTTCTCCAACTCCCCAGTTCAAAAGCATCAATTCTTCAGCACTCAGAGTCAGACATGACTGAGCGACTGAACTGAACAGCTCTCTTTATAGTCCACTCTCACATCCATACATGACCACTAGAAAAACCATAGCCTTGACTAGACAGACCTTTGTTGGCAAAGTAATGTCTCTGCTTTTGAATATGCTATCTAGGTTGGTCATAACTTTCCTTCCAAGGAGCAAGCGTCTTTTAATTTCATGGCTGCAATCACCATCTGCAGTGATTTTGGAGCCCCAAAAAATAGTCCGTCACTGTTTCCACTGTTTCCCCATCTATTTGCCACAAAGTGATGGGACCAGATGCCATGATCTTAGTTTTTTGAATGTTGAGCTTTAAGCCAACTTTTTCCACTTTCACTTTCATCAAGGGTCTCTTTAGTTCTTTTTCACTTTCTACCATAAGTGTGGTGTCATCTGCATATCTGAAGTTATTGATATTTCTCCTGGCAATCTTGATTCCAGCTTGTGCTTCATCCAGTCCAGCATTTCTCATGGTATACTCTGCATATAAGTTAAATAAGCAGGGTGACAACATATAGCCTTGATGCACTCCTTTTCCGATTTGGAACCAGTCTGTTCTTCCATGTCCAGTTCTAACTGTTGCTTCTTGACTGCATACAGTTTTCTCAGGAGGCAGGTCAGGTGGTCTGGTATTCCCATTTCTTTCAGAATTTTCCACAGTTTGTTGTGATCCACACAGTCAAAGGCTTTGGCGTGGTTGATAAAGCAGAAATAGATGTTTTTCTTTAACTCTCTTGCTTTTTTGGTGATGTTGGCAGTTTGATCTCTGGTTCCTCTGCCTTTTCACCTTGCTTACATATAATCTATGCATGTTCCTAAGAAAGATGGAACCTTTGTGAGCTACAGTGTGCCCTGGAGCCCCCAGTATTTAATGCCCCAGGCTGAAAAAGAGTTAATTCATATTATACAGAGGAAGACCACAGGTCATATGGTCACACAGGAAAAGATGGAAAGAGGTCACATGTGCCATGTTGCTATGATACCAGCTGTTCCAATATGATTGTTAATAGATCAGGAGAACAAGCCATAAACATACCTTTTAACATTTAAATACTGAAGTGTTGGAAAAAAGACTAGGGCACTGTCTCGTCACTTGAAATTAGATCTTCAAGCACCTCATCAATAGAACTCTGGTGGCAGGTTAGTACTGTCACTCCTTTGCAAGTCTGTGCTGCTGCTGCTGCTGCTGCTGCTAAGTCGCTTCAGTCGTGTCCGACTCTGTGCGATCCCATAGCCAGCAGCCCACCAAGCTCTGCCATCCTTGGGATTCTCCAGGCAAGAATACTGGAGTGGGTTGCCATTTCCTTCTCCAGTGCATCAAAGTGAAAAATGAAAGTGAAGTCACTCAGCCGTGTCCGACTCTTAGCGACCCCATGGACTGCAGCCTACCAGGCTCCTCCATCCATGGGATTTTCCAGGCAAGAGTACTGGAGTGGGGTGCCATTGCCTTCTCCGATGCAAGTCTGTAAGAGTCTCTAATTATTTCAGTGGTCCTTTAAAAACCAATTAAGAGGTCAGTATTTTCCAAAGCAATTCTGTCAAGCCCAGCAGATAATACTGGAGGATAGTTAGCACGAATGCTTAATAGATTAAAAAGTCAGAGAAAATGAAGAGGACTCAAAATTTAAAACTTGAAGAGTCTTAAAGATGTTGTTAGTCTCATAACATCATTTTATCAGTGAAGATATTAAATCCCAGGAAAAAGGAATGATTTACATGAAATCACAAAAAATGATAGCCAGAGCATAGTCTTCCTAATGGCTATGGGAATAGTTGGTAGAAAAAAGCAAAGCAAATAAACTAGGCTTAGAAACTAGCCATCTTATAGCAGAAATTAGGTTATATCTTATTTTCAGTATGATGAGGCTGTAAGGAAATGATTCTCTTGAATCAAATTCACAATAAATAGATTATCAGGACAAAAATGTGAAAACAAAAATAGTGGCAATGCCTTAGTAATCAGAACTCTCTAGAAGATATGAGCTAAGGAAAAATAATTCTGTTGGGCCCAGGATGTCTGTGAATTAAAACATCTGTTTTGAAATATTATCATACATGTATGTCACTACTACATGTGACTACAGTAGTCACTACTGAAATGAAAAAGACATTAACATTTTGCCATACTGAGTTCAGATTTCTCTTTTTATTTTTTTTTAATTCTTAAATAAACAGTTAAATATTTACAGCCACACTTCTCTCTTATCCCTTCCTCATCCTGCCCTCCATGCTCAGCATGTTTTTGTATCTCTACTATGTATCTGTAAACCAATAGGGTTAACACTACATAAATCATAGTCTAATACGTTCATCATATTATAGCTTCCTTTGTCCCCCTTGACTTTAAGTTGAGAGATTGATTTTGATACAAAGCATCTAATTCATTTATAATTTCAATTTGAATTAACCTTACAACTAAGAGACAACTGGGGTTCTTATTTTTATACTATTGTAATCCCTGTTACAATTAATGTTCTCCTATTTGTCTTCTGGGCACATTTCTTTGTGTGCTCCTGTATGAGAATTCTTTAGATGTAGCCACTGAGAAAGATTGTTGATAAGTTGAAAGATGTTCTTCAGCATCACTAAATACACCCAACTTCCCATTGGAGTAACAGTGCCGATTTACATTTCCAAAATAAAAGTATTATAATTTCCCCACAGCCTCCTCATTACATGATACAGTTAGTAGGCTGAATAATGGACCTCCACATATGTCCATGCCAAGTCCCTGGAACATCACCTTATAACTGCGAAAGGTACTTTTCATATCGGTTTGAGATGGGGAGATACTCCTGCATTAATCCACGTGGGCCCAGTGTCATCACAGGAGTCCTTAGAATGAGGACTCGGGAGTCGGAGAAAGAGATGTGAGGCTGGAAGAGGTCAGAGGGTCAGAGATTTGAAGATTGTACACTGCTGACTTTCAAGATGGAGGAAACAGCTACTAGCCAAGGCCACATCTAGAAACTGGAAAAAGCAAAGTAGATTCTCCTCTGGAGCCTTCAGAAGGAACCAGCCATGCCAATACCCTCACTTTCCCAGAGTGAGATGCGTCTTGGGCAACTGACCTCCCAAACAGTAAAATAATACACTGTGTTTTTTGAAACCACTAAGTTTTTGGTGATTTGTTACAACAGCAATAGGTAAATATTGCATGTAATGTTGTAAGACTCGGTGTTTTTTGTTTGTTTGTTTTGTTTTTGCCAAAATGAGGGTTGTGATGATCTGCATCTACCTACCTACTAGTTTCCAACAAAGGGCCATATAGTCAAAGCTATGGTTTTTTTCAGTAGTCATGTACAGTTGTGAGAATTGGACGATAAAGAAGATTGAGCACCGAAGAATTGATGCTTCCTAACTATGGTACTGGAGAACTCTTGAGAGTCCCATGGACAGCAAGAAGATCAAACCAGTCAATCCTAAAGGAAATCAACTCCGAATATTCATTGGAAGGACTAATGCTGAAGCTGAAGCTCCAGTACTTTGGCCACCTGATGCAAAGAGCTGACTCACTGGAAAAGACCCTGATGCTGGGAAAGACTGAAGGCAGGAGGAGAAGGGGGCAACAGAGGCTGAGATGGTTGTATGCCATCAACAACTCAGTGGACATGAGTTTGAGCAAACCCTGGGAGACAGTGAAGGACAGGGAAGTTTGATGTGCTGCAGTTCATGGGGTCACGAAGAATCAGACATCACTTAGCGATCGAACAAGTTTGTTTGAGCCTCTTTTTATACATGTGTTAATCATTTGAGTTTCTCAAACTCAGCACTATTTGCGTTTGAGCCAGGTACTTCTTTGTTATGTGGGCTGTCTGTGCACTGTAGGATGTTTAGCAGCATCCCTGCCCTCTGTTGACCAAATGACTGCCCTCCTGCAGTTTTGATGACCTAATGTCATCAGACATTTACAGGATTCCTCAGAGGACAAAGTCATCTCCAGTTGAAAACCAATACTCTATATTTTTCTAAGCTGAATATTTTATATGCTAATCTGTGGTCACTTATTCTTTTCTAAGATGATGGTTTCTTAAATATTTCATGTTTTAAATATTAGTACGGGCATTTTATAAACCTTTCATTTTCTGGCTTGTTTTCCCTATGTTGTTTAGGAAGTGTTATCTCTCCCACTGGTCCTCACACTCAACATACGTAACATCCGTCTGGAAGGCTTTTAAAACAAGAATAGGTGGATGCTGCCTCTAGAGTTTCTTTGGATGGGGACCATAAGTTTGCATTTCTAACAAATTCTCTGAGGATGTTGATCTTGGGGGTCAAGGGACCACAATTGGATAGGATCATTTGTCATAAAGACTCTTTAAAAAGTTTTTATAGCTGCAACTTTTTCATGTATAGGCCTCTATTTCATCAGCTTTTCCTTTAGTGTGTGGGTTTAGGTAGGTTTCTTGTTTCATCTGCTTTTTCTCCATACAGATAAGCAGTTACACAGCGCCATGTCCTGAATTATCAATTCCTTTGATTTTTTTGTTATAGAAGGTTTTTAATTACTGGCTTATATTTTTTCATAATTTTATGTTAAAATAATTTATGTTTATAGAAAACTTGTGAAAATAGTATGAATAGTTCCTGTATAACCCACCTAGTTTTCCCTATTGTTAATATTTTCAATTAGCAGGGAACATTTTTCACAATTAACGAACCAATGTTGATGTAGTATTTTTAACTGAAGTCTATAATGTGTGCATATTTACTTATTTTCTAATGTTCTGTTTCTGTTCCAGAACCCTATCATATCACATGCATTTGTCACGTCTTTTTAGACTCCTCTTGTCTGTGACAGTTTCTTGGACTTTTCTTGTTTTCGATGACCTTGACAGCTTTGTAGAATATTGGACAGGTATTTTGTAGAATGGCCTTCCTGTGGAATTTAGCTGCTGTTATTCTCATAATTGGACTGGAGCTGTAGAGTTTTGGGGGGAAGATCATTGAGGTAAAGTGTCTTTCTCGTCCCGTCTATCGAGGGTCCATGCTTACCATTCTTGGTATTAGCCTTGATCCTGGCTGTTGCAGTTTTGTCAGATTTCTCCACTGTAAAGCTATTCCTTTTCCACTTTCCATACTCTACTTTTTGGAAGAAAGTCTTAGTGTACACACTTGGACATGGGAATTTATATTCCCTCCTGGAGGACAGAGCATCTACATGTATTATTTGGAATTTTATGGCACAGGAGATGTATCTTCTTTCTCATTTATTTATTAGTTCAATCACTTATTTATATAGCTATGGATGACAGATGTTTATTTTATACCTTGGGTTGTATTCCAGTACTACTTTATTTATTTTGTTTTCCTCAAATTGTTCCAGCTTTGGTCACTATAAGCTCTTTTAGTAGGCTCCTGTGGTCTTTGTTAGCCACCAACCCATCAGTCCATCCCTCTTTATTCTCTTGCAGTCTTACCTGATATTTACTAAGTTCTTAACAATAAATCAATGAATACATCACAGCTACTCCATATTCTATTTTATTCATCATTGGAATGGAAATATCTTCCCTCTGGGGTGCCAGAAAAATCTACCTGGCAGTCCTTGTCATTCCCGATTCCACTTCTTAGGGGAAAGCCATCTCAATGAATGAGTTCTCTCAATGTGCACAATGGGGCCTTGTGAGGCTTAGGAATGTGTGTTTCCTTGGCAGCTGTCAGGAGGGTGCATTGTTGATTGACTAGGAAAACAAGAACCTTACAGAGAGGATGTTCACCTACTCTGCTACAGTGAATGGGTGTGACTTATGCATTTTATGTCATAAAAATAACTTTCTGTAATTTGCATAATAAATTAAGGCTCTATTTGTACATTAGTAAGGGGTAAATATGCTGATTAACTGTTGCTCTGTCAAAGGTGGTACATCAAGCAGAGGGGACTAGATATGTCAAACCATGTGGTCCATGTGACAGGTGGGTATGGAGAAGCTGCAGTGGACAAAGAGCTTCTGGACCCTCATTCAGATGGGACAGTTGTATGGTACTCATTGCCAAAGACCAATCAAAGACAGGAGAACCTAGAAATCAGAGCTCCTGAGGCAGCAAGGCAGAGTCTGAAATAAGTAAGAACTGTGGGAACAAATTATTCTAGTTTTAAGGGGATCTGGCTGTTTACTGCCTCTCACGAATCCAAATATGCCTTTGTCGTCATGAATCATATTACTTGTGGATGTGTGCAGCCCTTGCTCACCTGCCAGAGCTCTGCTGTTTGTCACCTGTGACGTGGAGAACAAACTCAGCCACCCTTCACAAAATTATAATTTTGACTGAATTGCAACCCATGGAAGCTTGAAAATTCTGTCTAATGCTTTACCCTCGTCTCCTTTGAGGAAATGGCATTTTCAATGAAGAATGCATGCTTATTGTCTCTTTTTTAGAGGTCTGAGATTGCTTTCCCCTGAACATCTGCTGCCTAACGATCACTTTGGAAAGTTGTTTTGTCCCTATTATACAAATGAAAAATAGCTCAGAGAGCTTAGTTTCTGGCTCAGGGACCCACAGGTGGTAACTGGCAACGTTTCCTTCCCTCTGAGTTCCCTTGACTAAGCTTCTCCAGTCTCAACGATGCCTCTCTCCACTGCCTGGTGAGCTCTGATGAGCCCTTCTTCCTGGAGATGAAATGCTCACTGATGAGTCTTCTTAGGGAAGCTTGTCAGATTTAGCAGATGAAAATACAAAATAACTAATGATTAACTTTTAGTATAAGTACATCCCAAGAAATATTTGTATCTCATGTTTCATCTGGCAATACTGTTTTAGATAGAACTACAAAGGTACTCATGCACAGGCTCTCCTTAAAGGGAATGACTATGTAGGAATAATTTCTATGTCTCTGGCAGGGAAATTTTTACATGTAGAAATATTTAATCAGTATGTGTTGAATGCATTTCCTAAAGTTAAGATAGACTTACCCTTGTTTGTATATTATACTAAAATCACTTACAAGGATATTTATGACAGAAAAATAACATATTAGAAGTAGATGTGAAAGTAAAAGGAGATGAAAATATGGTAGTGAAAATGAACTTGAAACAATTCATACAAAAATCTGAACCTTGACGACCTTTGCTGCATATAAGAATGGAGTAACAGTCTTATATTTTCTACCACATTCTTTGCTTGAAAATCTTGCCTTGTTTCTATACTAGGCCTGTTACTACCTTTAAGTAGCAAATATCCCATCTGCCCCTCTTGTCTTTGCTGTCAGGACTGCAGATCAGCTCTGATCAGGTTCAGGGACAGGCCTGACCTGAAACCTCAGAAGCCCAGTTCCATCTTCTGGTGACTCAGCCTCATCTCAAGGGCTGCTTGCCTAGATCTGGACATTGTATCCTGGCTTTGACATCCTGGCAGACACTCGCAGTGCCCTAAATGGGACACTTTAACCTGTGTTCTCAGCAGTCCCATTCAGGACTGGACCCTGTCTGGAACCCAGTGGGTAGCACCACCTTCCTGCTCCAACACAGCCACACTTCATGGGCAGCATGAAGCATCACGTTGCCTTCTCTGTGACCTCCACTTCCTTATGCTGCTTATTAGTCAAGATGTTTTTGTCACCTTTTGGGGGGTACTACTGTTTCAGTACACGATCAGGCTGCTCTATTTGGATTCCTTTTACGATTTTTGTACACATATCTCCCTTCAGTGCCCTTTTATTTCCAGTACTAATGCCCCTTTCAAAGAGGACTGTCCTCAGGCTTTTGTAGACTTACTTACCCATACCAAGAAGACCCAGAGTGTCTAGGAATTTACATTCCCTTTATCCTGGACAGCCTGCCAGGTCAACCTAGTCTCCCATTCATTGAAATATTCTTGTGGTATACTCACCCATGGTATGGCTTACAATCCAGAACTCTTCTGTGGGAACAGGCCAAGAACTACCCTGTAAGACTTTGCTTGGTTTTCTTCCCTCCTTGCTTCCCACTACCTTACTGGTTTCCTCTAGAAGCACTTCCTTAATGAATCACTCCCATTTAATGAATCACTCATGAATCCTTCCCTGGGTTCTGCTTCCAGGGAATCCAACGTAAGGAATCCAACCAGAGAATCCACTTCCTCTCTACTTGGACTGTCACCTGGTACCTTCTTGGCATGGAGTAGGGCAAGTCTAGAATCCTCTGGCATGGACCTTCCCAATAAGAAGGTTTACTTATAAATCAAGGCAATTTCCAGGCTTCCTAGGTGGCACTAGTGGTAAAGAACTGGGCTGCCAAGGCAGGAGACATAAGAGACTTGGGTTCAATCCTTGGGTCGGGAAGATCCCCTGGAGGAGGGCATGGCAACCCAGTCCAGTATTCTTGCCTGGGGAACCCAATGGACAGAGGAGCCTGGTGGGCTACAGACCATAGGGTCACAAAGAGTTGGACACAACTGTAATAACTTAGCATGCACAAGGTGATTTCCACTTACTGCAGAGGTTTGGTGAGCCCTGATGATGATACAAGAGCAGCTTGTAACCCATAGCCTGGCCTGTTTTTTAACCGGAGATGCCACCAGTCTTGCGAGGCCACACTTATCTCCATGCAGTCAGCAAGCTCTTCCCCATTTGGGATGCTGAGCTTTTCACCAAACGTTATTAGTATTGGAGGTACGCTATGGACTCTGCTATTTGAAATTGTTCATAGAACACTAATTTACTACCTGTCATTTTACTGCCACGTATTTATAATAAGATACCTGAATTTTATTATTCCTCCCTTTTAAATTCCCAAGACATTCACGGAGGAAATAAAATGAGAAGAGTAAATTGTCCTGCCAGTGGACTTGATTCTCAAAGAATTGTAACATTTTATTTTTCATACATATTGTGCCCTATTACTTTGCCGACTAAGGTCCGTCTAGTCAAGGCTATGGTTTTTCCTGTGGTCAAGTATGGATGTGAGAGTTGGACTGTGAAGAAGGCTGAGCGCCGAAGAATTGATGCTTTTGAACTGTGGTGTTGGAGAAGACTCTTGAGAGTCTCTTGGACTGCAAGGAGATCCAACCAATCCATTCTGAAGGAGATCAGCCCTGGAATTTCTTTGGAAGGTATGATGCTAAAGCTGAAGCTCCAGTACTTTGGCCACCTCATGTGAAGAGTTGACTCATTGGAAAAGCCTCTGATGGTGGGAGGGATTGGGGGCAGGAGGAGAAGGGGACGACAGAGGATGAGATGGCTGGATGGCATCACTGACTCGATGGACGTGAGTCTGAGTGAACTCCGGGAGTCGGTGATGGACAGGGAGGCCTGGTGTGCTGCGATTCATGGGGTCGCAAAGAGTCGGACACAACTGAGCGACTGAACTGAACTGAACTGCTGGCAGTGAAATCTTGAGATGGAGGACTCAGAGAAGAAACAGTTACCTCCCATTAGAAGCTAGATAAGAAGGGATGCAAAAAGGAAGACTTGATCAAGGCCATCCAGGGAGGCAGTGACAAGGCAAAGAGCAAAAACTTCTCAAGGCTGTGTAACATTCAGCTAAGCAGAACCTCCCTCTGGATTGAATGTCTATTTATCCAAGTGTCACCTCTCTCTAAATCTTGCCCAAACAAAAGGAAGTTAATCATCTTCTGTGTCTCCACACCCCACTGCTGGAGCTGGTTGGAGCAATTGATTGCAAGAGATAAGAGTTTCCAATGCTAACCTGAGTCCCTTGGAGGCTGGCACTGCCTCATTTGTCTCTTATTTCTAGTGTCAAGCAGTGAACCATTTTCATAGTGGTGGTCTAAAAAATATGTATGAAGTAAAACATAGGTGCTGCCCTCAAAATATTATAGACTAGGGAAGGAATGAGAAGAATGGAAGTGATTAAATAATCAAGCCCCCATGTGTATGTCCCCACAGAATCCATATATTTAAATCCTAATGCATAGGATTCAACATATGGATTTGGCAGGCACAGCACATGGCTTGGCCACTCACTGTTTTTAAAAATTTCTAAATTACTTTGTGTTTCTATACAAGATTATCAATAATCAAAGAGATAGGAAAAACCAAATCTGCACTAGCATCCTTGACCTGAGTGGAGGCATGAATGCTGGAGCTTGCAGCAGCTGAAACCATGCCCTAATGAGGACACAGGAATGGATGGTTGTTTCTGGTCTGCCTCTTGCTCAATGCCTTCAAGTTGGTACACATGGTCCAAAGTGATTTATGTGCCATCTCTACAGAAAAGGGAATTCTGTCCTTAAATCCCCCAAAATCAAAGCAAAGCAGAGTAAAAGACAGAAACAGAAGAAAAGCAAATGTGTCCTACTGAGAATTCATAATACAAAAGAGAAAACACAGCCATTTTTCAAGCAACTATTAGCGACTACACTCACTATAGTACTGAACGAGGCAGCCAGGGGAATACAAACGTGGGTGAGGCTGGATCCCAGCCTCTGAAGAATCTGTACTCTAATCTAGGAGCTGCTAATTAATTAAATCTAATGAGAAGAGACAGGAAGATGAAACTGCAAGAGATTTATATAAAGTACATCACACAGTGTATATTTGTACATTTAAGCCTAGCACTTGAATACCATGGAAATCTTTTATAATCTAGTGAAAGTGCTGATCCTTCTTCCAAGAAATACATACATACATACAATAACACACATGCTTTTAAGGTCAGGACAGCACTGGAGCCCAGATTCAGAACGTCAGCTTCAGGATCAAGGAATATACGTTTGGGCTCAGACTATGCAGTTACTTTTCATTTGAATATTTTTGGTTGAAATCAGTTGACAAGAATGGCACATAAACAGAGAACCATGCTGGAGACCTAAAGATTCAGAGTTTATATCAGGGAGTAGAAGCAATGAAGACTTAAACTGATGGTGGTGGTTTAGTCGCTAAGTCATGTCCGTCTCTTGCAATCCTGTGGACTGTAGCCTGCCAGGCTCCTCTGTCCATGGGATTCTTCAACCAAGAATACTGGAGTGGGTTGCCATTTCCTTCTCCAGGGGATCTTCCTGACCCAGGAATTTAACCCGGGTCTCCTGCCTTGCAGGCAGATTAAGTTAAATTAGACAAATAATAAAAGTGGTAAATTGAAATACATTTATAAAGTTAAACAGCCACAAATAAAAATATGCCAAAGAAGCTGAAGTTGACCAGTTCTGTGAAGACCAACAAGACTTTTAGAATTAACACCAAAAAAAAGATGTCCTTTACATCATAGGGGATTGGAATGAAAAAGTAGTAAGTCAACAGCTACCTGGAGTAACAGGCAGGTTTGGTCTTAGAGTACAAAATGAAGGAGGGCCAAGACTAACAGCGTTTTGCCAAGAGAGCACACTGGTCATAGCAAACACCCTTTTCCAACAACACAAGAGACAACTCTACTCATGAAAATCACCAAATGGTCAACACCAAAATCTGATTGATTATATTCTTTGCAGCCGAAGATGGAGAAGCTCAATACAGTCAGTCAAAACAAGACCAGGAACTGACTGTGGTTTAGATCATGAGCTCCTTATTGCAAAATCTAGGCTTAAATTAAAGAAAGTAGGAAAACCACTAAGCCATTCAGGTATGCTCTAAATCAAATTCCTTATGTTTATACAGTAGAGGTGATGAATAGATTTAAACGATTAGATCTGCTAGACAGTATCTGAAGAACTATGGACGGAGGTTTGTAACATTATATAGGAGGTACTGAGCAAAACCATCCCAAAGAAAAAGAAGTGCAAGAAGGAAAAGTGGTTGTCTGAGGAGACTTGGCAAATAACTGAGGAAAGAAGAGAAGTTGAAAGGCAAGGGGAAAAGGGAAAGATACACCGAACTGAATATAGAGTTCCGAAGAATAGCAAGGAGAGAGAAAAAGATTTTCTTAAATGAACAATACAAAGGCATAGAGAAAAACAATAGAATGGGAAAGACTAGAGATCTCTTTAAGAAAATTGGAGATATCAAGGGAATATTTCATGCAAGGATGGGTATTACAAAGAACAGAAATGGCAAGGACCTAACAGAAGCAGAAGAGATTAAGATCAAGTGGCAAGAATAAGAATACACAGAAGAACTGTACAAAAATGGTCTTAACGACCCAGATGTTGGACCATAAACCATGAAATTCCAGATGTTCAAGCTGGTTTTAAAGAAGGCAGAGGAACCAGAGATCAAATTGCCAACATCCGCTGGATCATCAAAAAAGCAAGAGAGTTCCAGAAAAACAACTATTTCTGCTTTATTGACTATGCCAAAGCCTTTGACTGTGAATCACAATAAACTGTGGAAAATTCTGAAAGAGATGGGAATACCAGACCACTTGACCTGCCTCTTGAGAAATCTGTATGCAGGTCAGGAAGCAACAATTAGAACTGGACACGGAACAACAGAATGGTTCCAAATAGGTAAAGGAGTATGTTAAGGCTGTATATTGTCACCCTGCTTATTTAACTTATATGCAGAGTACATCATGAGAAACGCTGGGCTGGATGAAGCACAAGCGGAAATCAAGATTGCCAGGAGAAATATCAATAACCTCAGATATGCAGATGGCATCACCCTTATGACAGAAAGTGAAGAACTAAAGAACCACTTGATGAAAGTGAAAGAGGAGAGTGAAAAAGTTGGCTTAAAGCTCAACATTCAGAAAACAAAGATTATGGCATCCAGTCCCATCAGTTCAGTTCATTTCAATTCAGTTGCTCAGTCGTGTCCAACTCTTTGCGACCCCATGAATCGCAGCACGCCAGGCCTCCCTGTCCATCACCAACTCCAGGAGTTCACTCAGACTCATGTCCATCAAGTCAGTGATGCCATCCAGCCATCTCATCCTCTGTCGTCCCCTTCTTCTCCTGCCCCCAATCCCTCCTAGCATCAAAGTCTTTTCCAATGAGTCAACTCTTCGCATGAAGTGGCCAAAGTACTGGAGTTCCAGCTTCAGCGTCATTCCTTCCAAATAAATCCCAGGGTTGATCTCCTTCACAATGGACTGGTTGGATCTCCTTGCAGTCCAAGGGACTCTCAAGAGTCTTCTCCAACACCACAGTTCAAAAGCATCAATTCTTCGGTGCTCAGCCTTCTTCACAGTCCAACTCTCACATCCATACATGACTACTGGAAAAACCATAGCCTTGGCTAGACGGACCTTAGTCGGCAAAGAAATGTCTCTGCTTTTGAATATGCTATCTAGGTTGCTCATAACTTTTCTTCCAAGGAGTAAGCGTCTTTTAATTTCATGGCTGCAATCACCATCTGCAGTGATTTTGGAGCCCCCCAAAATAAAGTCTGACACTGTTTCCACTGTTTCCCCATCTATTTCCCATGAAGTGATGGGACCGGATGCCATGACTTCCTGGCATATAGATGGAGAAACGGTGGAAATGGTGGCTGACTTTATTTTTCTGGTTTCCAAAATCACTGCAGATGGTGATTGCAGCCATGAAAGGAAAGTTATGACCAACCTAGACCGCATATTAAAAATCAGAGACATTACATTGTCAACAAAGGTCCATCTAGTCAAGGCTATGGTTTTTCCTGTGGTCATGTATGGATGTGAGAGTTGGACCATGAAGAAAGCTGAGCACCAAAGAATTGATGCTTTTGAACTGTGGTGTTGGAGAAGACTCTTGAGAGTCCCTTGGACTGCAGGGAGATCCAACCAGTCTACCCTAAAGGAGATTATTCCTGGGTGTTCATTGGAAGGACTGATGTTGAAGCTGAAACGCCAATACTTTGGCCAGCTGATGCGAAGAGCTGACTCCTTTGAAAAGACCCTGTGCTGGAAAAGATTGAGGGCAGGAGGAGAAGGGGACAACAGGATGAAATGGTTGGATGGCATCACCAACTCAACAGATATGGCTTTTGTTGGACTCCGGGAGTTGGTGATGGACAGGGAGGCCTGGCATGCTGCAGTTCATGAGGTCACAAAGAGTTGGACATGACTGAGTGACTGAACTGAACTGAACTGAACTAAATGACACATATAACTATGATGGTGTGGTCACTCAGCTAGAACTGGACATCCTGAAATGTAAAGTTAAGTGGACCTTAGGAAGCATCACTACAAATAAAGCTAGTGGAGGTGATGGAACTCCAGCTGAGCTATTTCAAATCCTAAAAGATGATGCTACTGAAATGCTGTACTCAGTATGCCAGTAAATTTGGAAAACTCAGCAGTGGCTACAGGACAGGAAAAGGTCAGTTTTCATTCCAGTCCCAAAGAAGGGCAATGACAAAGAATGTTCAAATTACATACAGTTGTGCTCATTTCACATGCTAGTAAGGTTATGCTAAAAAATCCTCCAAGCTAGGTCCTAGCAGTATGTGAACCATGAACTTCCAGATGTACAGACTGGGTTTAGAAAAGGCAGAGGAACCAGTGATCAAATTGCTAACATTCCCTGGATCATAGAGAAAGCAAGGAATTCCAGGAAAACATCTGCTTCATTGACTATGCTGAAGGCTTTGACTGTGTGGATTACAACACACTGTGGAAAATTCTTAAACAGGTGGGAATACCAGACCACCTTCCCTGTCTCCTGAGAAACCTGTATGCAAATCAAGAACTGGACCTGGAACAACTGACTGGTCTCAAATTGGGAAAGGAGTACAACAAGGCTGTATATTGTCACCCCACTGCTTGTTTAACTTCTATGTGGAGTGCATCATGTGAATAAATCACTGGAATCAGAATGTGATGGATGAATCACAAGCTGGAATCAAGATTTCCAGGAGAAATATCAACAACCTCAGATGTGCAGATGATACCACTCTAATGGCAGAAAGTAAAGGAAAATTTAAGAGCCTCTTGATGAGGGTAAAAGAGAAGAGGGGGAAAAGCTGGCTTAAAATTCAACATTCATAAAGCTAAGATCATGGTATCTGGTCCCATCACTTCATGGCAAATAGAAGGGGAAAAAGTGAAAGCAATGACAGATTTTATTTTGAGGGGCTCCAGAATCACTGCAGACAATATCTGTGGCCATGAAATTAAAAGACACTCACTCCTTGGAAGAAAAGCCATGACAAACCTAGACAGTGTACTAAAAAGCGGAGACATCGCTTTGCCGACAAAGATCCATACAAAGCTATGGTTTTTCCAGTAGTCTTGTGTGGATGTGAGAGTTGAACCATAAAGAAGGTTGAGTGCTGAAGAATTGATGCTTTCAAATTGTTGTGCTGGATAAAACTCATAAGAGTCCCTTGGACTGAATGGCAGTCAAACCAGTGAATCCTAAAGGAAATCAACCCTGAATATTCTTTGGAAGGACTAATGCTGAAGCTCCAATACTTTGGCCACCTGATGCGAAGAGCTGACTCCTTGGAAAAGACTCTGATGTTGGGATTGAGGGCAAGATAAGAAGGGGACAACAGAGGATGAGATGGTTGGATGGCATCAGTGACTCAATGGGCATGAATTTGAGCAAACTCCAGGAGATAGTGGACAGGGGATCCTGGTATGCTGCAGTCCATGGGATGATGGCAATGGTTGAACACAGCTTAGTGACTGAACAACAATAAAAACATGAAAGATATTTTATGAAAACCTTGAGGGAACAAGCAATGTGTAGAAGAAAATTTCTGACCCCACTGTATGGAAGGTATATTTTATAAATATATTACTTAATATAAATATAATTATTGAATTAATTAATTATAATTAATTAATTTTATGTAATAATCATAATATATTATATAATAATAGTATTATATAGAATTATTGTTTTATGTAGTAATTATATGATATAATATATTGTCATATTGTATTATACTATAAATATTATTATATAATTATTAATTATATCAATGTAAATATTAACTATATTTGATAAATTTAAATATATTATAAATATAATATATTATACAAGTATACTATGTTTACATAAGAAATTTATTCAAGGATACATGGAACAAATTAGCAGTTACTATGGAGGGGAGGGAGGGAGCAGAACACATACTTTTCATGTGATTTGCTTCATATAATTGAGTTTTTATCAGGAGTGTGTTGTATCTGGGTCAAGAAGACACAGTGGACACTGTGATTACTCCTGATGCACACAGAATCCACCTGTGTTCTTGCTTAAGCCATTGCAACACCTACAACTGTGCATTAGGAACACCATACAATTGGAGCACTTTGAGTTTCCCAAAAGCAGACCCTGAACCAAGAATTTAGGAGCAAATGCTTTATTAAGAAAGTGCTTCCAGGAGAACTTAGCAAGTCAGTAGGAGAATTAAGAGAGGGAAAGAAATCCAAGCAATGGATGATCTCAGGCCAACACCAAGTCTCAGCTTGATCCAACAGGGAGCTCTGGAGTGTAAGTCAGACCTCAGAGTGCCTTGCATGGAGACAGAAGAACTTGGAGTTTGTCCTCCCATTAGTCATTGGTAGGCTCTATGAGTCTCCTGTTGTCTGGGAGTTGGGAGCATATAAAACTCCTGGACACTTCCAGCTATAGGTACCAGTAAGGAGACCCCAGTGTGCCAGAGCAGTCCTCTGTCCTCTGAAAGATGAAGGTATAACTGTTTACAGCTAAGCATTGAGAAGCTGAGGATGTGTGCACAGAGAGGATAAAAGGGATCTGAAAGGAACTGGTCATGGCTCCACCCACACATCCACACTCAGCAGATTGTAGCTTCCTTGCAGTCAACAGATATTTATTGACAATCTACAATTGTCCTGTATATTGCTCATTTGAAAAACGTCTAGTCCAAAAAGAGGTATGCTGTAAGTGTAAAATAAACACTGATTCTGAAGACTCAGTAAGAAAGAAAGGTAATACACAGGTCACTAATAATCTTTTTCTATTGATTACATATTGAAATGATAATATTAAATATATATTATAGACTAAGTAAAATACATTGTTGGAGTAAGTTCACCTATTTCCCTGTACTTTTTTAATATGGTTCCCTGAATATTTTAAATTATATACATGGCTCATATTAAGTTTCAGTAGTCAGCACTTGTCTAGAATATGTCTAATACTGTGCTAACTGTTGGGATACTGCATGATTAAGAGAGACTTGGCCTCTGCTTCATGATGTCTACAGTGCAGTTGTCATAACAGGCAGTAATAAGATGACACCATTTGCTTTAAATATGATGGTGGAAATAGCAGAGTAGACAACTGCAAGGAACTGACATAAGTGAGACTCATCAGGAAAGATGTCTCTCAATAAATGTCTTCTAGACTCGAAGACTGGAACAGGAAGTGCTATGAAAATATCTTGAAGGGAATGCAAGGCAGGAGTTGAAATATTTTAAGGATGTTCCAGGCCAGAGGAACATCATCAGGCGGTAGGAAAAAGCATCTATGAATTGCTTAGCTGTTTGATTACATTAGTGTAAGTGGTCTTAAGAAAAACCACTAAAGTGGTAGAAATAGCATAAACTCTAATTCAGGTAAGATAGTTTTTTGGGACACTAGTCCACCTTCTTGATCTGCTGGCTTTCTGAATCAAGTCACCATTCCTTGCCCCCAGCAACTCGTCTCTCAGTTTATTAGCCCGTTGTGCAGCAAGCCATACGCACCTGGACTCAGTAACATATAATCTACACCCAGCAAACATTTACTGAGTCGAAGCCCATTGTTAGTTACTGCAACTGTAAATGGATTCCATCCCTGTGATCCGTGATTTCCTAAGAAGCTGAGGGAGAAGGCAGCATGACCCAGTGTGACAAATGCACTAACAGAGATGTCTCTAGAACACTGGAGAAGAAATGGCATTCTAACATGTATACTATCCTGTAAGAATTGAATCGCCAGTCTATGTCTGACGCAGGATACAGCATGCTTGGGGCTGGTGCATGGGGATGACCCAGAGAGATGTTATGGGGAGGGAGGTGGGAGGGGGGTTCATGTTTGGGAATGCATGTAAGAATTAAAGATTTTAAAATTTAAAAAATAAAAAAACTTAAAAAAAATAAATAAATAAAAATAAATAAATAAATAAAAAGATATTTCCAACCACTGAAGTTTGTTAAAAAAAAAAAATCTAAATCAAATCAGTAAAGAATTAAAAACATAAAAAAAAAAAAAAAGAAAGTAGAGCACAGTGCCCTTCTCTGAACAAGGAGAATCCGAGAAGTCTTCAAGGAGAAGGTGATGTTTGACCTGGACCACGAAGGATGAGTAAAGCTTTTATAAATACAAGGCAAAGAAAAGCGTTCCTAGCAGAGGGACTATTACAGGAAAAGCCACAGGAGGGTGAAATTGTCCAGGAGTCAGAGTGTGAAACTTATTAGAGTGTGGTAAGGAGGTGTGTGTGTCTATAGCCTTAGACTAGAGAAGGTGGCTTTGAAACAAAATACTGTGAGAAAGAGTTTGGAATTTATTCTTGATTTCTTTTTCCTTTTTCTTCACAAACTACACGTGCAAGTTTTCATGCATGTTCTCCAGTTCCGTTTGAAAAAGAGCAAATAAGAAATAGCCAATCTTTATTTCTTAGCTTTTCTGATCACAGGCTTCATTCATTCTCCACAGTTGACAAACTTTGTATTGTCTTTGTTCTCTCTGAGTTTCATTAGGATGATTATTGATTTATGAGCAGTCTTAATGTGGCTTTTTCAGGCATCCTGAATCACTCTGACAGCAGCTCTGTAAATAGATCAATTTCTTTCTGTAAAATTTAAAGTTTCATATCCTAACAAACCATTATTTTGGCTAAACTCAAAATGAGGAATTCTTCATACTTGGCAAAGTATCACTAAATTAGTCTCTGAACAGCTGAGGTAATATTACTCTTCTTATGTCAAGTGGAAGTAATCAGCATTTTGGACTTCACTAAAGGTCATTTGTTTACCAAGGTAGCTCTCCTGCCCAGTAAACAATGGTATGCATTTATTCAGTAACCTTGGGTAACTGTGTTATCACCTGAATTTAAGAGGGAAAGAGGAAGAGTCCTGATCATCATCCCCATAAGTCACCCCCACTTGGCCTTTAAGAAACCTCCTGTGAGCCAGTTCTTTACATATATAAAAGGTGAGCACTCTTTCAGAGGGAGGAGGAATTTCTTGGTCCTTCTTGCATTTCCTTCTCCTTGCCATGACCGCATACCACTAGCAAACACATACTTTTCCAGTCTTTTCATTTCTTATGAAAAAAAGAGGCTGGCTGTGTGTATGCTCAGTTGCTTACCTGTGTGCCTGCAAGTCTCTTAAGTTGTGTGCAACTCTTTACGGCCCCATGGACTGTAGCCTGCCCGGCTCCTCTGCCCATGGAATTTTCCAGGCAAGAATACTGGAGTGGGTTGCCATTTCCCACTCCAGCGGATCTTTCGGACCCAAGGATCAAGCCCAAGTCTTCTGCATCTCCTGCATTGGCAAGCGAATTCTTTATCACTAGCGCCACCTGGTAAAGAGGTTGATTTGGTGGAAACAGAAATGAGATTACAGCCAAGATATATTGATTCGTAAGTCTTTGCACCTCTACCTAACTAGCTTTAATGGCATTAGGCCAAAGATCAGTTAGTATTCTGAAAATTTTCTCTTCTTTATAAAACAAAGAGCAACATGTCCTACTTTAGAAGTCATTGCAAAGGATTGTGTAATGCATATAATAGTTACTTGTATATCATGCAAATATCTTCATTTTTATAAAGATAAGATTTTGCCACCTTGAAATTCTAAAAGGGTCAGAAAACTCAATTATGCAGATATCACCACTCTAAAACTTCCATCAATTACAGTTGTCTATGTGTTCAAAGAATATGGAGCTACTGTGTTCCTGTAAATCCTGTCTGTGGCCCCTAGAAGAAGAGGCAGGTAAAAATCCAAGGGACTCTCCAAGGTCAAAGCATTCTCTCTCCAGTCTTAGCCATGTGGTAAGTGATGCTCAATCTCATTAGTTACCAGATAAATGCAAAGTAAGGAAATATTTGCATATTCAATGGATTATAACCTCCTTGAGCTTAAACCATGTCTGCTTCTCCCTTGGGAGTCAGGCTACTCAGAGCTCCGTGAAGAGTTTCACAGAGTCAATAACAGACTTGCATATGAGGAATCCTTGCGTTCCCCAGTGATGGCAGTAACTGTAGCAAAATCTCTGATTCTTGGGTTTGTATTAGGAAGCTCAGCTGCTTGCACATGTTAATGTAAACCACATTCTGGACTGGTTTTATCAGCTGAGAAAAAATAATTGGGTAATTTTGCTCTCTACTTGAATCCTTTCTGTTTATTAATGAGTCATTTATGTGGTTCCTCTCAAACCCCAAATCTAAGCGATGGATTATGAATCTTAAAAAATAGGGAATATCAGTTGGGAATAGCAAAGGAACAATAGGCCTTAAGACTTTTTGTGGAGTTGGCCTTGTGGGTTTCTGATCCTGATGACTTGTGACAGCTTACATTGCATGTGGCTGGATTTCATCTAACAGAGTCTAGATTGGAGCTGTAAGTTACCCTGAGCAAGTGTTGTCCTTGGTTAGTCACTGCAGCTTATGATTGCTTTGCCCTGGGAAGAGAAGCTGAGACAGGGCACAAGGAAAACACAGTCTACTCAGGTCTTCAGCAAATACCTGCCCCTGCCCGGAAGCTTTGACAAAGGAGGTGGGCCAGGCCAGGATCTTTCAGGTGCAGCTGCTGCAGCAGCTTGACCTTGAACCAGAGAGTCCCAGCTTCACCTGGTTTCAAAGGGGAGTTGGAGGCGGGATTAAATTATTTTAGTATTATGAGGCTGACTCTGGTGCTTTCAAGTTGCTAGACACTATGGATTTAGGACTACAAAAAGAGTTTGTGTGTGGCTTGTCCATGGGTCCAAAGAAACTGCCCATAGCACATATGCAACATGACTTTGGACTTGCTTTTTACCTTAGTTTTAATGTTGTCTATAGATTTCAGATACCCAAATGGAGACCTCACCCATAGAAAAATGGTCAGTTTTATTTAAAAAACAATTTTTTTTAATGAGAGTCCTTATTTTAGAAATAATATGCCATCTTTTAGGGATAAGAAAAATATTTTTAGGAAGTTATTACAGACTAATAGATTATAAATAATATTATAAGCCTGTGTGAAACACTAAGATTAATCAAGAAATTAAGCAATAATAAACATTTAAAAAGTGACATTCATCTTGTGACAAAATAAGGAAAGATAGATTGATTAAGCTGGAAGAAAAAAAAGAGCTATTCTTTAAATAAAGGTGACAATGTTATAACTTTCCCTGATAGCTCAGACTGTACAGAGTCTGCTTGCAATGCGGGAGACCCGGGTTTGAGCCCTGGGTTGAGAAGATCCTCTGGAGAAGGAAACGGCAACCCACTCCAGTATTCTTGCCTGGACAATCCCATGGACAGAGGAGCCTGGCAGGCAACAGTCCATGGGGTCACAAAGAGTTGGACACAACTGAGTGACTTCACTTTCTTTCACAATGTTATGATCTAGGCAGATATCATGGAGGAAATTAGACATTAAAGGGAAGTTTCCTAGGCGGCGCACTGGTAAAGAACCTGCCTGCCAGTGCAGGAGACTCAAGAGACTCAGGTTTGATCCTTGGGTCAGGAAGATCCCCTGAAGTAGGATCAACCTGGCAATGGCAACCTGCTCCAGTATTCTTACCTGGAGAATTCCATGGACAAAGGAGCCTGGTGGACTGCAATCCATGGGGTCACAGAGTCGGACACGACTGAGCAACTGAGCACAGCACACATACACACAGATACTAAAGGACACAGTAGGTGGAAATAAGAGAGAAAAGAAGATATGCCTAGGTATAGCTACTCTTAAAGAGGGAATCAGAAGAAATATGAGTTGTCTTAACTGTGAAGACGTTTCAAACGGTGACCAGAGCCCAGAGGAATGTCATGGGGGAGAGAGACCAAAGCAGATTGAAGTGTCTCCACCAGGGAGAATCAGGATCCAACATCCTAGGGAAACATGGCCTGATAGAAGGACTAAGGGGACTGTGGGACCTCGCATTAAAGGTGGGGGCAGCTCTACCAGGCAGACTTGAGAGAATAAGCCCAAAATCCCAAACACGTTACAAGGAAAGCTTTAAGGTGGCACAGCCATTGTAGGTGGAATGCAAGAATTGTCTCTATCCCCAGGATAGTCATCCACAAATGCCTTCCCAAACCAGACGGATGCAATCTTTGGGCCCCCAAAGGCATTTTTGCTACCCTGGGATTAAATCAGAAATGAAACAATACTCCAGATCTGTCAAATCTTGCTTTTATTTTAACCAAAACATATTTCTAGCCTCACAGAAGAGAAATAGCTACTTTCTCAGAAAAATAAATTTTTAGACAGTAAAAGCTCACTTGTCCTTAAAAGATTATAAATAATAAAAGTTCTATAACTGAGAGTGTGTGGTCATAAAACCAGCAAAATGGACCCTGTTTATGAGGCATCGGAGGATTCAGAGAAATTGGCATTGATCTGTTCAGACAAACAGACTTGATTTGGGCCTTAATGAAACAAAAGGTAAAATAAGCATGTTTATGGAATAAAAGCACTGGTAATAGCAAAAAGTTTCCACAAGATGTGAGTCTGAACAGAAGATTTGCCATTTTCAATTTTTAATACAGTTTTTTGGTTTTTTTTTTTAATTTGCCCTGCCACACAGTTTGCAGGATCTTGGTTCCCTTGGCAGTGAACATGTGGAGTCCTAACCTCTGGACCAAGTTCCCTCACATTTTTAGTTTAAAGGAAACTCAGTTCATCTGCATAGTACAGGAGAAGTAGACGGGTCCCCTTCTTTCCACCTTCACCCTCCCAGTCTGCATTTCCCTTACTGGTATTCTGAGGAGTGTTCTTTGGCTAAACCTGCAAAGCCATTCATTCATTCTTTCACTCAATAATCAAAAATTGATGTTAATTTGGATATTACTCAATTATCAGACATTTATTGAGGGACCAGGATGCAGAACAAATATTGTTCACTAGAACATGGTTACATCACTTCCCAAAAGAGTAAAATGCATATTATATGAAATGGTATAAAACTGACAGTGAAGTATAAGAGATGAAATCTGATTCAAAGATGATAATCACCCATCCCATCAAGTGATTCAAGTGATCAAACTAGGAGCTGTTTTGAATAGACCCTAATATATCTTCAGATTTTTTTCATCTCAACTTTCTAAACTAAAAGCCTTTCAAAAAGGTGAAGTATTTACATTTTCCTCCTATGCCTAGATTTGGCATAGTAATCTATAGAGAGAAACATTTTTAGTAAATTCCAATTATTAGGGTGATTTTTTTTTTTTGTCAATTTGAACATTTTGCCTCTGATATCTAGCCACTATGTAGACTTACAGATTTTTGCTACACAGAAGAAAGATAGAATACAGGGAAGCATTGGGAAATAAAGACAATAAACATCCTTGAAAGTGAAAGAAAGTGAAAGTGAAAGTCATTCAGTTGTGTCTGACTCTTTGTGACCCCATGAACTATACAGTCCGTAGAATTCTCCAGCCCAAAATACTGGAGTGGGTACTCTTTCCCTTCTCCAAGCGATCATCCCAACCCGGGATCAAACCCAAGTCTCCTGCATTGTGGGCAGATTCTTTACCAGCTGAGTCACAAGGGAAGCCCAAGAATACTGGAGTAGGTAGCCTATCCCTTCTCCAGCAGATCTGGCCAACCCAGGAATCAAACCAGGGTCTCCTGCATTGCAGGTGGATTCTTTACCAACTGAGCTATCAGGGAAGCCCAGACATCCTTGGAATATCTATTTGCCTATAGTTTTTTTCTGATTTGAGTAGCAAAACATGCTGGGTATATAGAATGCCAACTTCTTTAATTTTTCAGTTTTAAACAAACGATCATTGAGTCTCTGATGTATATCCAGCCCTGTACCATTACATGAAGAGAATAAATGACTCTTCTTTCCAAGAAGGGGCTTCCCAGATGGCTCAGTGATAAAGAATCTACCTGCCAATGTAGGAGACATGGGTTTGATCCCTGAATTGGGAAGGTCCCCTGGAGAAGGAAATGGCAACCTGCTACAGTATTCTTGCCTGGAGAATTCCACGGACAGAGGAGCCTGGCAGGCTACAGTCCATGGGGTCCCAAAGAGTCAGATACAACTTAGTGACTAAACAACAATAACCCTCCAGGAAGGTAGTGGGAAGAGTATGTTCTAAAATCAGGCAGAGCAGGTGTTACACTGTCTGTCTCTCAGTAACTATGATTTTCGGAAGCCCTTTATGGAAACCAGTCATGGACTTTGGGATCAGGAAAAACTTGAGTTCAAATTCCAGATTTTCCACTTACTGTCTGTATGATTTTGAATAAGTACTTAATGTCTCTGAGCACCAGTTTTCTCAGCTTTAAATAAGGATGAAGAAGTTGTGAGGATGAAATACAGTAAAAAACCTGTAACATGTTTATGGCTCAGTCCCTAGGTCATGTAAAATATTCAGTAAGTGCTATGCTCATTCCCTGTCGACCTGTGCCTTTGCTTCCAACTTTATCTCTGGAGTCAAAAAGGATAATTGGGAGAAAAAGAAGCAAACTCAGTCAAAAATCTGAGATGATTCCTGGCATGTATCACTTGTTTGGAAGGATAGAATGTTTGCTGTGAGTGAAAACCACAGCTGTAGACTGAGGACTTAGCAATGGAAATCTCTGGTTGTAATTGTTGGTCAGTAACAGGATGTTATCAACACCATAAACTCAACGACTTGAGAAAGCCAAAGGATGGTAAATTTTCTGCTTTCTGCGAAATGACACGTAGCACTTGCTGTAGCAAGAGCTGAAGGTTAGTTTCAATCAGATCAACATTTTCACCATCTGTTCATGGAAAGATAAAACCCTTCTTCCTGCATAATAGATCAACAAGGATTTAAAGAAAAGGGGATTGCCTCAATTGCAACATCAAATGGCTGTGTTTATGTGAGCAAAAATTGCACACAGGAAACAAATAAAAAGAGATCAGTCAGTAAAACAGAGCAATATAAACTTTGAAATGTCTTTCTGAATCTCTCAGAAGCATTCATTTGTTTTTCATGGAAGAGTGTAAAGCAACAGTGAAAAAACATACTTAATTGAGTCCCAGATAGTTCGAGTCAATTTTATTATTTCAAGCCTCCAGCCTACAAAGTGCTATTTTTATCCCTTCCAGTATTCAAAATCCTTCCAGATCTTAGTGAGTTTTGTACTGCGCACATATGATTTTTGTGTAGTATTTTATATATGTTTAAGCAATCAATGTATATTTAGAAACAGTAAAGATGCCTCTGTCCTCCTGTCTTCCTTGAAACCGATGAAAGAGGACAATAAAAAGCAAAAAAAAAAAAATAGAATAAGATCTTTGATAAGCTAGAATGCAGCCACACTGATGAACTTTTCTATGAAGAAGGGCTTCATAATGCCATAAATATTGAGTCTGGGAAGCAGAAACTGAGAGGAGGATGCATCGACTAGATTTGGCAAAGGAAGCAGGAGCTTCACCAGACCTCCCCAGGGAAAGATTCTACCTGCTACTGAAGATTGATAAGGCAGAAAGATGAACCAGCAATACACGGCAGATGCCAGACATTGTTATGTGAAACAAGGAGGGAGAGAAGGAGAGGATAAGAAAAAAAAGTGGGTGTCAAACAGCTGTACAAGTGCTGTAGAGAAATAAACAATATGTGAAAATGAAATTGTCAGTCACTCAGTCGTGTCTAACTCATTGCGACCCAATAGACCGAAGCCCACTAGGCTCCTCTAGCCATGGGATTTCCTAGGCAAGAATATTGGAGTGGGTTGCCATTCCCTTCTCCAGGGGATCTTCCCAACCCAAGGATCAAATCCGGGTCTCCTGCATTGCAGGCAGATGCTTTACCTAAGGCACCAAGGCTACTCAGAATTACTTGTAGCACCAAGAAGTCTTTCTCTGAGCTTAAAGCAAAAGAATGACAGAGGATGAGATGGCTGCAGGTATCACCAACACAATGGACACATTTGATCAAACTCCAGAAGAGAGTGAAGGACAGGGAAGCCTGGTGTACTCCAGTCCACTGGGTTGCAAAGAGTTGGACATAACTTAGTGACTGAACAGCAACAAAGGCAAACAAATTACTTATATCAGAAACAGTAAGTTATGCCATGAGACTTAATGGATAAACATCTTTATAAAATTATTCAAAAAATAGACACAGCCTCTATGAAATAAGACCTCAAAGAGGAAATACAAGGGTTCAAAATGGAGATAATAAAGCAAAAGAGTAACAGGAGGCTTTGATAGCAGGGGCAGCCCAAATAACTCTCAAAATTCCCCAAATGTCTTCAGAAAAAAACAGAAGAAACAACTGGAAAGCAAAAAGACAAAGCTCAGATAATCCAAACAAATCTAAAACCTGTTAGAACTAATAAGTGAATTTAGCAAAATCACTGGGTACAAGATCAATGTATCAAACCAGTTTTATTTCCAAGTGATGAATTAGAAAATAAAATTTGGTGAATGATATAATTCAACATATTTCAAAACATATCAGATACCTAGACATCAGTCTAACAGATTTGTAGTATCACTACACTGAAAGCTACAAAACATTCTCAAGAGGACCTAACACCTAAATAAACAGGGCTATACAAATTTATGGATATGAAGATTCATGTTGCAAAGACTTAAATTACCTTTTCTGCTGCTGCTGCTAAGTTGCTTCAGTCATGCCCAACCCTTTGCTACCCTATGGACTGTAGCCTGCCAGGCTCTTCTGTCCATGGGGTTCTCCAGGCAAGAATACTGGAGTGGGTTGACATGCCCTGCTCCAGGGGATCTTCCTGACCCTGATTGAAGCCACGTCTCTTATGTCTCCTGCATTGGCAGGCGGGTTCTTTACCGCTAGTGCCACCTGGAACACCTTTAAATTGATCTAAAGACTAAGAAGTTCCAGTCAAAATCTAAGCACGTTTTTTTCAGTTGACAAGCTAATTCTAATAATTAGATGAAAATCCAAAGAACTAAAAGTGTCTATGACAGTCTTGAGGGTGAAATTCTAAGAGTGAGTTAAAGAACTCACACTACCACACATCAGGACTTACTATTAAGCTCCAGTAATTGAAGATCTTCCCTGGTGACTCAGATGGTAAAGAAACTGCCTGCCATACAGGAGCCCCAGTTTCAATCCCTGGGTGGGGAAGATACTTGGAAAAGGGTAAGGCAACCCACTCCAGTATTCCCGCCTGGAGAATCCCATGGACAGAGGAGCCTGGAGGACTGCAGTCCACAGGGTCGCAAAGAGTTGGACACAACTGAGCAACTAACATTTTCATTTTGCAATAATTGAGATAGTGTGGTATGGAAGCAAGACATACAAAAAGGCATATAGAACAGAATATTCTAGGAACAGACAAATATATGAACATTTGATTTAAGTAAAAGAAGTTCTTTCAGAACAGTGAGAGAAAGGTAGTCATCTCAATAAATCAGTGCTATGTCAATTACACATTCATATAGAAAAATGAATTTTAATGCCTAACTTAAACAAAAATCAATACTAGAGCTATTTAATATACATATGCAAAGTAAAATAATAATGGTTTTAGAAGAAAACTATGATAGTTTATTCATGACTTTGGAATAGAAAAGTTTTTTTGAACAGGAAACAGAGAGCACTTACCAAAAAGTAAAAAAGTGATAGATTAGATTAAAATAAGAACTTTGGTCCATAAAATTGTTTTATTAAGACACTGAAAGGGCAGCCCAAAGAATGGGAGAAGATATCTAGAACAGATATATTAAAAAGGCTCATATATATGCTGCACATTTTATTTTTTAAATTTTTAAGTTAATTAATTTATTTTAATTGGAGGCTAATTACTTTACAATATTGTGGTGGTTTTTGCCATACATTGACATGAACCAGCCATGGGTATACATACGTCACCATCCCAAACCCCCTTCCGCCTCCCATCCCTCTGGGCTGTCCCAGTGCCCTGGCTTTGAGTGCCCTGTTTCATTCATCAAACTTGGAATGGGCATCTGTTTCACATGTGGTAATACACATGTTTCAATGCTGTTGTCTCAAATCATTCCACCCTCACCTTCTCCCACAGAGTCCAAAAGTCTGTTCTTTACATCTGTGTCTCTTTTGCTGTTTTGCATATAAGGTCATCATTACCATCTTTTTAAATTCCATATATATGTGTTAAAATATGCATATCTATGCATACATTGCATATTAGTGTTTTTCTTTCTGACTTACTTCGCTCTGAATAACAGGCTCCAGTTTCATCCACCTCATTAGAACTGGCTCAAATGTGTTCTTTTAATAGCTGAGTAATATTCCATTGTGTATATGTACCACAACTTTCTTATCCATTCATCTGCTGATGGACATCTACACTTCCATGTCCTGGCTATTGTAAACAGTGTTACAATGAACATTGAGGTACACCTGTCTCTTTCATTTCTGGTTTCTTCAATGTTTATGCCCAGCAGTAGGATTGCTGGGTCGTATGGCAGCTCTATTTCCAGTTTTTCAAGAAATCGTCACACTGTTCTCCATAGTAGCTGTACTAATTTGCATTCTCACCAACAGTGTAAGAGGGTTCCCTTTTCTCCACATCCTCTCCAGCATTTATTGTTTGTAGACTTTTTGATAGCAGCCATTCTGACCGGCGTGAGATGATACCTCATTGTGGTTTTGATTTATGCTGCAAGTTTTAAAAGATATAAGGTCCACAATCTTTATAGTCCAACTTTCTTTATAAACTTTCTTTATAGTCCAACTCTCACATCCATACATGACTACTGGAAAAACCTTGACTAGACAGACCTTTGTTGGCAAAGTAATGTCTCTGCTTTTTAATATGCTGTCTAGGTTGGTCATAACTTTCCTTCCAAGGAGCAAGCGTCTTTTTATTTCATAGCTGCAATCACTATCTGCAGTGATTTTGGAGCCCAAAAAAATAAAGTCAGCCACTGTTTCCCCATCTATTTGCCATGAAGTGATGGGACGGGATGCCATGATCTTTGTTCTCTGAATGTTGAGCTTTAAGCCAACTTTTTCACTCTCTTCTTTCACTTTCATCAAGAGGCTATTTAGTTCTTCTTCACTTTCTGCCATAAGGGTGGTATCATCTGCATATCTGAGGTTATTGAGATTCCTCCTGGCAATCTTGATTCCAGCTTGTGCTTCATCCAGCCCAGCATTTCTCATGATGTACTCTGCATAGAAGTTAAATAAGCAGGGTAAATACACAGCCTTGACGTACTCCTTTTCCTATTTGGAACCAGTCTGTTGTTCCATGTCCAGTTCTAACTGTTGCTTCCTGACCTGCATACAGGTTTCTCAATAGTCAGGTCAAGTGGTCTGGTATTCCCATCTCTTTCAGAATTTTCCAGTTTCTTGTGATCCACACAGTCAAAGGCTTTGACAAAGTCAATAAAGCAGAAGTAGATGTTTTTCTGGAACTCTCTTGCTTTTTCAGTGATCCAGCAGATGTTGGCAATTTGATCTCTGGTTCCTCTGCCTTTTCTAAAACCAGCTTGAACATCTGGAAGTTCACAGTTCATGTATGTATAGTTGAAATCCAGCTTGGAGAATTTTGAGCATAGCAAAGCTATGCTAGCAAAGCATGTGAGATGAGTGCAATTGTGCGGTAGTTTGAGCATTCTTTGGCATTGCCTTTCTTTGGGATTGGAATGAAAACTGACCTTTTCCAGTCCTGTGGCCACTGCTGAGTTTTCCAAATTTGCTGGCATAGTGAGTGCAGCATTTTCACAACATCATCTTTGAGGATTTGAAATAGCTCAACTGGAATTCTATCACCTCCACTAGCTTTGTTCATAGTGATGCTTCCTAAGGCCCACTTGACTTCACATTCCAGGATGTCTGGCTCTAGGTGAGTGATCACACCATCTTGATTATCTGAGTTGTGAAGATCTTTTTTTGTACAGTTCTGTGTATTCTTGCCACCTCTTCTTAATATCTTCTGCTTCTGTTAGGTAACAATATAATAACAATATACCAATCATGATATGTCCCTATAAATGCTACACAGCAACAACAGTGAAACAAAGTACTGCCACATACCCGCACTGTGAATAAATTTCATAAACATAACCTTGAATAAAGGAAGCAAGACCAAACTATTTCATTTATACAAAATCCACAAATAGGCAAAATAAACTTACGATGTTAAAGTGAGGAGAGAGGTGACCTTTGGATAGGAAGATGATGGTGAGTGGAAAGCTTCTGGACTGCTGTCAGCATTCAACAATATATTTTCCTTATGAAAGCACATCAGGCGATGTACCTTTGATTCATAAACCATTCAATGCACTTGTTATACTTTATAATTTGTCTTTAATATAAGTGTCTTACCAGGACTTCCCTGGTGGCTCAGTGGTAAAGGATCCACCTGCCAATGCAAGGGATGCAGGTTCAATCGCTGCTCCAGGAAGATCCCATGTGCCTTGAGGCAGCTAATCCCAGATGCCACAACTATTAAGCCTGTGCTCTAGAGCCCAAGAGCCTCAGCTACTGAAGTCTGCATGCCCTAGAGCCTGTGCCCTGCAACAAAAGAAGCCCCTGCAGTGAGAAGCCCCACTCACCACAGCTGGAGGGTAGCCCCACTCACCACAGCTGGAGAGTAGCCCCACTCACCACAGCTAGAGAGTAGCCCCACTCACCACAGCTGGAGGTAGCCCCACTCACCACAACTGGAGGGTAGCCCCACTCACCACAGCTGGAGAGTAGCCCCACTCACCACAGCTAGAGAAAAAAGCCCGCAGGCAGTGAAGACCCTGTGCCCTAAAAATTAAATAGATTGGTAAGATTATTTGAAAATCTATTTTAAAAGTGTATTACCTCCCAAATATATATGTTTCCCAGGTTTTAAATATTACATGTATCATTTTATTAAAAAAATACTTGCCCACTTGATAAATTTTAAAGAAGATATCATACATCCTTATTTTTGAATTTGCTCTCTTGTGAACACGGCACTACTAAAATACTTTAGATCCGTACTACTTTGAATAGTGAGATTGAACATTTTTTCTTATTAATTTGCCATTTGTTTTTCTTTGTCAAACTGCTGTGCCTTTTGTTCAGAGTTTTCTCTATGATACGTACAATTATTATTACTACTACTACTTGAAGGTTCTGCATACAGTAATGGAATTTAATGGCTTACAAGGCAGGTATGGTTATGTGACTTTGGGAAAGTTATTTACTCTCTTAAGCTTCACCTTCTTCATCCAAAAAACTGGGTAATAACATCATCAACAATCCTTAAAAGAATTACATAGGCATCTAGGTGACATGCACATCAGAAATGTTTTTCCCACTTTTCACAAATTTTGAGCACCTATTGTATGTAAAGACTTATACTAGGCATTAAATGGGAGAAAAAGGACATTTCTTCCATTAAACCAGTGATTCTTTATTACTCTCATTTCCATTCAGTTCCGTTTCATTCTCTTCAACATCCCTCAGGGTGTTGCTTTCCTTTCCATCATCACTACCTGCATTCAGACCTTCATTTTTCCTCCCTGGATGTTGTTAACAGCTTCCTAACTCATCTCTGTACCTCCCTCTCATTACTCCCCAATCAGTTTAGCTTCCTGCTGCCCAATGGGTCCTTCCAAATGCAGCTCTGATCATACTTAGCCTTCTATTTCCCTCTATGGGATTCGGTTCGCTTTATCAGATTACAAGACAATCCTAATCTGACCCCTACCTTTCTTCTCAAACCTCATCTCTTCACAGTCCCCAGTTAGCCTTTCATGTTTCAAAGGTTCGAAAACATATTTGTCACACAGAACCTTGCATATGATACAACTCCTCTCAAGGATATGTCTGGCTCTTTTCCTCCCTCCAAACACACCTCAGATGCTATCCTCTCTGGGACGTCTTCCCATCTTTGACACTTGCAGTTCTAGCTCAGCTGATCCTCCTTTAAACTCTTATCATCTTGTCTCATTATTTGCATAATTGCCCTTGAGTCGTTTATTCATTTATCTGTCCAGCTCACTACTCTAAGACCTACTGGGGAGTAAAGGCTATGTCTTTCCTATCATTGTCCCTGAACCTGAACAGCTCTGTACGAATGAGTGAATGAGTGAACAAATGAAGAGCAAAAGATTGGACTGACTGACTGCCATGTCATGCTTGTCAGCAGCATTCTCAGGGAATAATAGGAACGGAATAAAAGTCAACTTAGGGTGGAATTTCTGAAAGAAAAGATAAATTATAGCTAACTCTACCCTCTGTAATAATACAGAAACTTTCCTTTGCCAGATGGTAGATTTAGACAGATAAATAGATTTCATGCGATAGGCAACAGATGAGTATGTCATTCATATGGCCATTTCTGACAGGGATTCAAATATTCTAAGCTTTAGGGCACTTGAAGAATATGTCATCTTTGCCTATCCCATGTTGTTATCCTCCCTGGAATGACTCATCCCCTCAGTTTTCATACTGTTCTTAAATCAGGGCTATGGGGTTGAAGGAAAACAGCCTATAATCCTTTGTAAGTGGTTGTAGGATGCGTGATATTAATGGCTCCACTCTTTCTTGGGGTCTGACTTCCCTGGGTCACTCAGATGGTAAAAAGACCGCCTGCAATGCTGGAGACCTGGGTTTGATCCCTGGGTTGGGAAGATCCCCGGGAGGAGGAAATGGCAACCTATTCAAGGATTCTTGCGTGGAGAATTCCACAGACGGAGGAACTTGGAGGGCTACAGTCCATGGGGTTGTGAAATATCAGGCATGACTGAGCAACTCAGCATAGCACAGCACAGCTTCTTGAGGGAGGGTGGAGCTCATCCCTTCTCCTGCTGCCTAAAGTTTCTATTTTAGAGCTTATGCACTTAAGGGTTAGTTCAGGTAACATAAAGTGAAGTCGCTCAGTCGTGTCTGACTCTTTGCGACCCCATGGACTGTATCCTACCAGACTCCTCCCTCCATGGGATTCTCCAGGCAAGAGTACTAGGTTGCCATTTCCTTCTCCAGGGGATCTTCCCAACCCAGGGATTGAACCCGGGTGTCCTGCATTCCAGGCAGACGCTTTAACCTCTGAGCCCTAATCTCCATGGAAATCTTTAGTAAAAGGTGTAAGATTTATACAGTCTGAAGAGAAACCAGAGTATCATAAGAGAAATCAGGTAACATAAATTCACCAAAAACCTAAAGTGAGATCATATCTGTGCAGACCATAGACAGATGACTTAAAGTTTTCTTAGTAATTATAAAGGAGAAGATTGGGAGATCAGATCCTTAAAAACTGACTAAAGTCTACTGTCAATCAACCAATCGACAAACATAGCTCTGCTTCTTCTAGGATTATAGTATCTATATATACATATATATGATGTGTTTCTGATATGGATTTTTTTCTGAAGTTTTTACTCATCAACTACTGCTTTGTGAGCACTTTTTTTTCCCCTGTCAGTGACTCAAGTTGTACTTATCTGAGCCTCTCCTTCAGTATCTGCCTCAGCACTTTTCACCTACTTGGTTCTCAGCAAATGTTTGAATTGATCCTCAAAACCTCATGTGAACCAGGAATCCAGGAAGTATGTGATTGTTTTTCAATATGCAAGTTTCTAAGGTAGAGAGGTCCTTGTCCCCAGTTTTATCTACATTCTTCAGACATTCATTTTCAACAGACTTGGCTTCCAATTTGCTGTGTGATGTATAGTGGCAGCTGCAGTTCAGAGACCAGAAGGGAAGAGGGGAGCAGCCATTACCTCCAGGTTGTGCATATTGTCCGTCTGCATCTGAGCATGAGCTGCAATCACAGCCTGTCAGAAAGTTGGAAATATCCCCCATTTCCTTCAGTGCCACTGGTTTCTGGTGATTCACTGTGTCATTTAACTAAGCTGATGACATCTGTGTGTATGCTATCATAAAATATGTAGTTGGTGAAACCCTTCCTCCTTTTGGATTGAACATAGTTGTATAATTATTTGTGAACGTTCTGTGCTCATGAATGTGTGTGTGTGAGTGCTTGTTTGTATGTGTCAGTAAGTACATAAGAAGAACCCTAGAATTTGGAAATGAGTACCAAAATAAAAAATCAACATGTTAAGGGATCAAAACAGAAATATGTGAAGTTACCTTAAAGAGATAAAATGATTCCAGGGTCAGCAAGATTTGACATCATCCTGAGTGAGGCTAGAAATATCTCTAAACGTGAATGGTCCAAGAAGAAGCAATTGTCTAAACTAAGAAACACTGGGAAAAGGAATGAGTTAGGGAAGCAAATACTGTGGTATCCATTCAGCCCTAAGGCAAGTGGGTGCCCTGGAGAAATGATGACAAAATCGTCTGCTTGGTAAAAATAACTCGGTCACAAGGACCATTACTCTTGTTCACATGTTATGCTAACCAGACATTCTTCTAATCACAAAGCTGTTTTTCCAAGTACTTCCACACCAGAAAAAAAAAAAAAAAGACAGCCTGGACTGAGAACATAAGAAGCCCCAACACTGCACGTGTATCACACTCAAGCACACACAATACCCCATACACACAGAGTAAGATGGCGTGGTAGATTAGAAACACATGTCCTGCGCATGCATGTGAGTTTACTGGGTGCATATGTCTTGGTGTTTACTTCTCCAGAAATCAGATCAGTTCAGAGGCACTGGAAAGTCTGAGCACACAGAGATGCACCAAAGGTCAGAGGGTGGAGGAAACCGAGAATGTTGTCAGTCTAAAGAGTGACAGAGGCAATGTTTGAGGGTATCGGAGACAGAAGGAGTTAAATAGAGAGAAGTTAGAGAGACTGGGAGAATTAGATGAGGTCAAAGGGTAGAGGATATGGGAGAAACTCCCTGAGCAGGCTGAAATGACTGGAAATTGTGGTCAGAAACTGGAAAATCTAAATTTATGGCTTAGAGCAAAGGAGCAGATTCCAGGGATTGCAAGGTTCAGGATGTGGCCGTGGGAGATCATTGAATATGAACTCAAGATGTTTTGAGTCATTCATTCAGGCATTTGTCATCCTGGATCATAGCAGGAAGAGAATTAGACAAGAAAACTATGAATTAGACAAATTATTCAAAAACAGAAGGCCAGATAAATATTTTACCCACGTAGCTACTTTCCGTCTTCATGTTTAGTCCATGCTCTTCCCACGTAGAGTGCCACCCCTGCCCCACGCTGCTGTAGCACATATTCATGGGAAGCGCGTATATTTCCCCTAAAACAAGAATTCTTTTGGGCATATCATGCCCACAATATAAGTGCATTTTTAATGCAATATGTAAAATTCAATGGCTAATTCTGTGCACAGTCACTCAGTCGTGTCTAACTCTTTGCGACCCCATGGACTGCAGCACACCAGGCCTCCCTGTCCATCACCAGCTCCCGGAGCTTGCTCAAACTCATGTCCATCGAGTCGGTGATGCCGTCCAACCATCTCATCCTCTGTCATCCCCTTCTCCTCCTGCCTTCAATCTTTCCCAGCATCAGGGCTTTTTCCAATGAGTCAATTATTTGCATCAGGTGGGCAAAGTATTAGAGCTTCAGTTTCAGCATCAGTGCACACTTAATGGACAAAGGAAACATCATAATCATGGAGATCATTCCAGAACGTAATCCACAATATTTATTGAAATGTTTCCTAGTGGTGTTAAAAGAACCAAGAGAGTCAATAAAGAGATTAAGAAAGAAGGGTAATTTTTATTTATTTATTTACTGGTTGAAGGGTGGGAGGGGGCGTGAAGTTAAAAAGGATAGCCTTATGGCTTTGCCAGGCAAAGGGAGGTACACCAGGCTTCTGCCTTGAAAACTATGGAACAGTCATTTGTATATGGGGAAATATACTGGTCCACATGGAGGCTGTTGGCAATATCAATGAGCACAGTATTGGTGGAGTTGTCGGAGCAGGAATTGAGCCCTCTGGACTGGGGACAAGTGAAAGCAGTGCTGGAAATAGCTCACTCTCCAGACCTAACTCAGAGAGAGAGAGAATGAGAGGGTCCTAGCTGCAGAACTTTCCCCAATAACTGCAACGTCTAATGCAATGGCAAGTGGCACTTTCAATTCCATTTTCAGATTATGTGTTGCTAGAATAAAGAAATACTGTTAATGTTTGTATATTGATCTTGGAAAATTACTAAACTTAGTCATTTGTTCTAGTAGGTTTTTAGTAGATCTGTAGGATTTTTTCTGTACAAATAATTACTTTGTCTCCAAATAAAAATAATTTCACTTCTCCACTGCCAACCCAGATGCACTTCATTTAATTTCTATTGCACATTGCACAAACTAGAATCTCCAGTACAATGCTGAATAAAAGTGATGAAGAGACACATTCCTGCTTTGTTCTTTATCTTGGGAGGAAGGCATTGTCTTCCACTACTAAATATTTTAGTAGCGATATACTTTTTGTAAATGCCTTTTTTCAAGTTAAGGATGTTTTCTTCTTTTTGAGGTTTGATGAGAGCTTTTATCCAGAATGGGTTATGGTTTTACCAAATGCTTTTTCTCCATTGAGATTATCACATCTTTTTTGTTTGTTTTTCCTTTTTCAGTCTCTCAATATAGTAAATTATATAGATTGCTTTAAGAATGTTCAACTAACCTTGCATTCCTAGGATAAACTCTACTTGGTCAGGATGCAACTTCCTTTTGATATTGTTTAATTTACTAAAATTATTTTGCATCTGTGCTCATGAGGGATGTTCAGTTCAGTTCAGTCAGTCAGTCGTGTCCGACTCTCTGTGACCCCATGAATCGCAGCACACCAGGCCTCCCTGTCCATCACCATCTCCCGGAGTTCACTCAGACTGACGTCCATCAAGTCCGTGATGCCATCCAGCCATCTCATCCTCGGTTGTCCCCTTCTCCTCCTGCCCCCAATCCCTCCCAGCATTAGAGTCTTTTCCAGTGAGTCAACTCTTCTCATCAGGTGGCCAAAGTACTCGAGTTTCAGCTTTAGCATCATTCCCTCCAAAGAAATCCCAGGGCTGATCTCCTTCAGAATGGACAGGTTGGATCTCCTTGCAGTCCAAGGGACTCTCAAGAGTCTTCTCCAACACCACAGTTCAAAGGCATCAATTCTTTGGCGTTCAGCCTTCTTCACAGTCCAACTCTCACATCCATACATGACCACAGGAAAAACCATAGCCTTGACTAGATGGACCTTAGTCGACAAAGTAATGTCTCTTGAGGAATGTTAGTATTTAGCTTTCTTTCCATGTAATGTATTTGCCTGGTTTTGTTGTCAGGAAAACACTGACCTCATAAAATGAGTTGCAAAGTAGTCTTTCCTCTTAAAATTTATGAAAGGGGTTTTTAGAATTGTTAATATTTCCTCCATTAAATGTTTGGCAGAATTCATCAATGAATCCATCTGAGTCTGGAGTTTTCAATTTCTCTAATAGATTTAGAGGTACTAGGTTATCTGTTCCTTTTGAATGAGTTTTGACAGTCTGTCTTTCAAGGGATCTATCCATTTCATTTACTTTGCAAAATTTAATGGCTTGAGGTTGTTCAAAATATTTGCCTGTTATCCTATCAATATCTATACAATCTGTGGGGATGTCACTTCTTTCATTCCTGACGGTGATAATTTATATACCTTCTGTCTCTCTGTCTCTTTTTTTCCTTGACCAGCGTGAGCACTAGTTTATTAATTACAATGATCACAGAACGCTAGATTCTGGTTTAATTGATTTTCTCTTCTGTTTTTCTGATTTTTTTCATTACTCTCCATTCTTATTTTCTTTTTCTCCTTCATTTTGCTTGCTTTGGTCTAACTTGCTCTTTTTTTTTCTGCTTTCTTGAGATAGAAGCAAGGTAACTTGAGGTAACTGAGTTGAGACTTTTTTTCCCTCTAATATTAACATTTAGCATTATAAAATTCTCTTTGAATACTGCTGTAGCTGCATACCACACATTATGACATGTTCATATTTCCATCCAGTACAGAAATGAAATGGTATTTTGTTTCCCTTTTGATTTTTTAATTTGATGCATAATTTGAAAGTATGTTAGTTTCCAGATATTGAGGACTTCCTAGAGATCATTATGATATTAATTTCTAATATAAGTTCTATTGTAATCTTTGTATGTTTTGAATCTTTTTAATTCATGGAGACTTGTTTCAAAGGCCAAAATTTTACCATCTTAGTAAACGTTCCATGTGTACTTGAAAAGCTTGTCCTTCTGTGTTGGATTGTTGTTGTTGCTTAGTCCCTAAGTTGTGTCCAACTCTTTGAGCACTTTATAAGTGAAAATTAGGTCCAGTTTGAGTCCACCATTTTGTTCAAGTCTCCCATATCCTTACTGATTTTCCATCTAATTGCCCTAACAGTTTCTAAGAAAGGAAGTTAAAAATTTCAGAAAATAATTGTGAATTTGTGTACTTCTTTCACTTATATTTGTTTTTGCTTAATGTCTTCTGTAGTTTTTTATTAGGTGCATAAAAGTTTAGGATTACTATATTCTGTTGATGAACTAACCCCTTTACCATTATGAAACATCCTTATCCAGGGTAATATATTTGTTCAAAAATATGCTTTGTCTCAGGGCTTCCCTGATGGCAGCAGTAAAGAATCTGCCTGCCATTGCAGGAGACACAGGTTCAGTCTCTAGGTCAAGAAGATCCCCTGGAGAAGGAAATGGCAACCCACTCCATTATTCTTGCCTGGGAAATCCCATGGACAGAGAAGCCTGGTGGACTATAGCCCACGGGGTCGCAAAGGAGTCAAACACGACTTAGTAACTAAAGAATAACAACAACAACAACAATACTTTATCTCATTTAAAGATGGTCACTACATATTTTATAGTATAAATGTTGTATATATTTTTCAAGCCTTATAATTTTAACCTAGTTGTCTCTTTTTATTTAAATTGAATTTTGTATTAGCATCACATATTGGGGCTTGCTAGTTTATCCAGTCTGACAATTTTGGGCTTTTAATTGTGGTGTATAGACCATTTTTTCTTAGTAATTTTATTGATATTTCTCTAAATTTATGTCTACAATTTTGTTAATTTCCGATTCTCAAAAATAAAAAATTGTTAAAAATCAAGCAAAGAACGTAAACTAAAATTCTAATAATAACATTTAAAGTTGAAGCTTTGGAATTGAGTGGTCAGTGTTTCTGCCCTAACTCTAAAGTATTCTGGCTCAGGCCTCAGCTTGCTTCTCTATAAAATGAGGATAAGAGAGAAAATCTTCTTCAAAAGGGCACTGTACGGGTAAATGGATATATTACATACAAATCATTTAGAAGATGAATCAGAAATGTAGTAATCCTTCGTAATGATATATAAAGCAATTTTATTTTTATTTTCTTTTTCTGTGTTCAGACCTGTGCATGTGGTAATTATTCAAAACCTGATCTTCCTCCCACAACCTCCTACCTTCCTTTTCTCCCTCCTTTCCTTCCTTTATTTTTTGCTTCCTTCCTTCCTAAATTCATTCAACAAGAAGGAATGAGCGTCTGTTCTTTCCAAAACAGCCCACTAAGGTTTAGACATAAGATATGTAAAGAAAAAAACAGGTTTTTACCCCTGTCCTCAAACAACTTAGAGCCTAGGTGGGAAGGAAGGGAAGGCGCATGTGAAAGATACTTTTTCTTACATTGAAAAAACAGAGAGGAAGTTCATTCCTAGGAACTCAAGCCCCTAAACTCAAGGCTTCTTCATGGGGAGGGGTGGGGGAGGAGGAAGGAAATCGTCAAGTGGGATCCCTAGGCTCTAATTTTCCCAGAAAGAAATGGAAATCTACTGTTTTTTATTTCAATGATGTTGTAATAGGCAGGACCAAAGGCAGAAGAACCTGTTAAAAGTTTTAGGTATTTATTCCAACTCAAAGAACCTCCTTTGCCCTCTTGAGTTAAAGCACTCACCAGCTCTGGTTATTGCCACAGTCTTCGTCCTGTAACTCCTCAGCTTTTATTTGTGCACGGAGTCCCTGAGGGCAGGAGGAGCAGCTGTTCCCTCAGACAGGAGCCCTCAAAGAGGAACACAGATCAGAGGACACCAGAGACAGCCGCGTTCCACCCTTCTCCAGGGAAGGATGTAAGTGTGTAGGCAGCTGCCTTGTCGCTGCTAAAGGCTCAGGCTTCTCCTTGAGACTGCAGCACCGCCGCTGTGTCCAAAGTAACGGACTAGTACAATAAGCCTCCCGGCAGGCACAGTGTATGAAACAGACCCCTGAGGGAAAGGAAAGTGTGTCTCCCCAACTGGGACAGAACTCTTAATGTTAATTCCCGTATTAACATTTCCAGAGTCTGGAAATGAGGACACGTGAGAAAGGTGTTGAACCTTAACTGAGTGTTCTGTTTCCTGAGGGCAGAAAAATGCTCTCTATTTCAAACCCTTTTCCTTCAGGAAAATCATAACTTTCTCTGGAACTGTGCAGGGAAAAAGCAAACTAGGGTGTTGTTCCTTCCTTCTGCAGTGCATACCCCTGGAGCCAGTAGGTCCCATCCTTGCCACCCAGTTTTTGGGTCAAACTGCCTTGTGAAAAGCTGGCATATTCCAGCTGGATCATCTCTGGGGCACACATTTATATAATCCACACAGGACAGACCATAATTCAAGAAGAAAGGAGCGGCAAAAGGTTGTTCTCATTGAAAACAAAAATGAACTTTGATTTATGTAAGCTTCAACAAAGCATTTTTATTTTCTTTAAATACTAACTTTCTCACACAATTAAAACAGAAATTGACTGGCAAAGCATTGATTCGCAGCAGTTTCAGGGCCTTAGCTAATACGAAAAATAAAATTCACCTGAGCTAATGATGTAATCCCTGTCCTTAGTTTCCACTGCAGAAAGAAATAAAAGAAAAAGCCTCCAGCTATTTACTTTGTAGACCACAGCCAGGAGAGACCTCAGATCAGAGGCTCCCAAGTGAGCCTCCCTCGGGAACTTAGTATTTTCTGGGGACACCACTAACAAAATAGAAGGTGGTTGTTTTGTTTTTCTCAAATTTGCAGAAGAAACAGATACTTACATTTTAACCTAAATTATTTTCCTGTTTTAAATTTTCTTTAAATGTTGAAAGCTGATACCATCATCAATATTATCATGAGAATGAGATGATATCTCTTTTGCATAAGTTTATATATCTAGTTGTATTAAATTTAATCTATTGATACTTCATATTATAGCTCAAAGAGCTCCCAGATGTTCTGTCCCCTGATCAAGTTTGATTTCTCAATTTGTTAGGAATCAAGGGATTCCCATACTAACACATGAATCACTTTTGGAGAGAAATAGTCTTTTATGCTAGCTCTAATTGCTAGCACCAAGTTGGAACTTATTAAATGCCATGCAGAGTGGTTGAATCCCCATATTAACCCCATAAAGCAGGTATTGATATACTTTTCATGTGAGGAAATGAGGATCAGGAAGTTCACTGATATGTCTAGAGTCATTGCTGGGATGTGCTTGAGCGAAGGCTCTCTGGCCCCAGAGCCTAGACTGTTGGTCTTATTCACTATTGAAAACTCATCACTGAAATCAATGCCCAACATGTAGTTTTTATTGAATAAATCTATGATTCAGGAAATAGCCCGTCAGTCTGGTAATTGATACTGGAGGCCAGAGTAAAAAACTGGGAATCAGATTTGCTTTATTTCACTTTGGGTAGCGAGTTTGGTCAGCAGGACATGAATAGCATCCAATCCTAAATCTATTATTGTTTCACTTCAGGTTGTCTTCCTGATGTATCCGTGACTAGCTCTGTATTTTCCTGCCCTCTTAGGAATAAAGACATAGATTTTTGGTCTTATATTCCTCCAGGGAACACCACTGTCATGGAATGGATTCACTAGGAGCAGAGCCTGAGACAGGGAGGCAGATACCAGTGATTTATTGAGGACGAGCTCTCAAGATAAATCTGTAAGAAAAGGAAGGAGAGAATAATGGAAGGGAAGAAAAGGAACTGAGTGAAGACATAATCTCTGGAAACTCTGCATTTGTCCTCTTCCATAGGAGGCCGTGGTGCATAAATCACACTGCGTAGGTCTTCCTGTCTAGAAGCAAGGGCTGGCCTTTTGCAAATCCATACCAATCAGTCATTGACTACCGTCAGCCCCAGGAAAAGAGATGTGTAATCCCCTGTTCAGGGCACTCCCAGTCTTCGGAGAAGAGGCAGCTTTAACTGCCAACACTAATGGAAGTTAGAGTAGTGGGTTGTCATTAAGGGAAGGCTGGCTGGGCACCAACAGTGTCTGTAACAACTCTTCTGGAGATTTGATCACTCCTTGGCTTTCAGTCCATAAAAAGGCAAGCATTACTGATTCAATAAAATGCAAACATCCGCTGTCTATGCCAGGTATTTGTTTCATGCCAAGGTTGCAAAAATGAATAAGGCTCTTCTCTATTTTGCGTGCATGCATGCTCAGTCATGTCTGACTTTCTGTGACCCCATCGCCAGGTTCCTCTGCCCATGGAATTTTCCAGGCAAAAATCCTGGAGTGAGTTGCCATTTCCTACTGCAGGGGATCTTCCCAACCCAGGGATCAAACCCACGACTCCTGTGTTTGGTGCATTGGCAGGCAGGGTCTTTACCACTGGCACCACCATGGCAATACCATGTCTAAGTCAGACTGTAAAGAAGTGTGTATATACCCAGGAGAATTTCAGATGATGAGGAGTACCATACAGTAAATTAATCAGGCCAAGATAACAGAGTAACTTGTGGGTTGGTGATGGGTTTGGAATGGGTAGTCAGTAACTTTCTTCTAGAGGACAGTCTGAGCAGAGACTGAATTGAATAAGAGAAGAAAATAAGCTGCATGAAGATCTACAGGCAGAACTTTCTTGGCAAAAGGAATGGCAGGTGCAAAATCCCTTTGGTAGGAAGAAGCTTGTCTGCATGTAAGCACTCACCAGAGGATGAGAAACCATCAAAGGAATGATCAAGCATGGAGAGGAGATTCCAGGACTCCAGTCATGGAAGTGGGAAATAGATGCATACACAGTTGGAGAAAGATGGCATATCAGTGGGAATCATCTGCATCAGAAGCTGAAAATACAAAAATGAATAAGCTTTGGTCTCTGGCCTTAAGGAGGCCACAGCTTAACCCTGAAACAATACTCATATAAACAAAGACTCATTCAAAGGACAAGTGTGCCATGAAGACACAAAGAGGGAAGCCAAGGATGCCGCCTGAGTGTGGCAATAGACACCCCCAGAGGGAACAAGGTGTTTCAGTAGGGCCTTAAGGCATGAGTAGGAGCTTACATTCCAGGAAAGAAAACAGTGTGAGCAAAAGTATGAATGTGTAAGATCTGGACTATCGAGAGTATGAGTATTGTAGGAACGGGAAGAAGACAGGTGGTGAGGAGAGGCACGAAGATCTGCTCATTTACCTGGAAAGGCAAACTTGAGCAGCTCTAAAGCAATTGCTTATTTTTATTACTGTCTTTTAATTAAACAGCATCAGAAACATTAGTTTAAATTCAGCTCCCAGGACAGCATTTCCCAAGTGTGTTGCATCAGCCACCTGCATTAGAATCCCCTGAAATGCTTATCAAAATGCATGTTCCTGGGTCCCCCACCCCTCCAGCCCTTCTTACAAAAGACTTGTTGGGTTATAACCTTTATCTAAGAGCTGTATGAAAACTTTCCAGTGTCTATAAATGTCATCACAGATAAAAATGAGACTTTTTTTTTCTGAGATCAATGTGCATTGCTTTTCCCTGCATTTTCTAAAGGTGGTAAGAATTTTAGCTGTTTTGAGAGTGAGTAGAAGAGAAAGATTGCTTAAGCCTATGGGCCTTAAGAAAGAGCCAGCCCCATGTACAATTTTTTAAATTTATTTTTAATTGGAGGATAATTGCTTCACAAGGTTGTGTTGGTTTCTGCCATACAACACTATGTATCTAAGTCATAAGTATACGTAATAAGTATACATATGTTCCCTCCCTCTTGAACCTCCCTCCTACCTGCTGCCCCATCTCACCCATCTAGGTGGATACAGGGTGCCAAGCGGAGCTCCCTGTGTTATTACAGGGTGCCAAGCTGAGCTCCGTGTCACCCAGCAGCTTCCCGTTAGCTCTCTGTTTTCTGTGTGGTCATGCATAGTTCAGTGCTGCCCTCTCCGTTCACCCCACTCGCTCCTTCCCACTGTGTCCACAAGTCTGCTCTCTGTGTCTGCACCTGTGTTCTGGCCCTGAAAATAAGTTCATCAGTACCATTTTTCTAGATTCCATATATATGCATTACTATGTGATATCTGTTTTTCTTGTTCTGACTTAACTTCACTCAGTATAACAGGATTTAGGTTCATCTACCTTACTAGAACTGACTCAAATGCATTCCTTTTTGTGGCTGAGTGTTCTTGCCTGGAGAATCCCAGGGACGGGGGAGCCTGGTGGGCTGCCGTCTATGGAGTCGCACAGAGTCAGACATGACTGAAGTGACTTAGCAGCAGCAGCTATATTCCGTTATATATCTCCAAAATATGCAAGCAGTTCATGCAGCTCAATAGCAGAAAAACAAACAACCCAATCAAAAATGTACAGAAGACCTAAACAGACATTTCTCCAAAGAAGACATACACACAGCCAACAAACACATGAAAAGATGCTCAACATCACTCATCATTAGAGAAATGCAAATCAAAACTACAGTGAGGTGACCCCTAACACTACTCAGAATGGCCCATGTATAATTTATTTCATTGAATCCAACAGCCAAATGAAGTCTAGATTTCAATTATTCCTATTTGGTCGATAAGAAAACTGAGGCTCAGAAAAATGAGGGACCTTGTCCAAGGGTACAATGAAAACAGACACAAAAGCAGGTCTGATCCCAGTAGCCAAGATCTCTGTCTGCTCGGTTCCTCCAGGACTCCCACAGGTCTGTACTCACAGCTGGCTAGAATTTCCAGTTCTTCCCAGGGGAGTTGGTGTCCTCTTCAACAAGCATCACAAGGTGAAAAATACTTGAAAGGTAGAAAAAAAAGTAAAACAATGGGGTCAAAAAGTATTCATCCAACTCTATTATGATCTCAACTCCACTATTCAGGGAAAACAGACTAAATAACAGTGAAATATCAACAAAAATGAAATGCTAACAACCAATGAAATGTTTTTGTGTGTGTGTGCATTCTATTGGCCAAAAAAAGCTGTCTTGTGAACAGGGAACTATCTCACATTCTGTTAGTGCAGTATTAGAGAAGAGGGCAGTTGGACAGGACCTAGCAAAAGGTAGTGCATACACACACCGTGACCCAGAAATTTTATTCTGATCTTTCAAAAAGACCACCATGTGACTGGCTACTTAAATTGTAGGGCTCAGTGCAAAAGGAAAAGGACCCTTGTTCAAAAATAATCAAGAATTTCAAGGCAGTAACAACAAAACATTAAACCAGAGAGGGCCCTCTTCTGAGCATGCAGCCTTGTGTGGATGCAAACATTGCCCATCCATGAAGCCAGCCCGGGCTACCCCATGTGCGTAAAGTTGGACAGTCAGGGATGTTTATTGTGGAATTGTACATAATGGAATAATGGAAACAACTTTAATGCCCCTCAGAAAGGGAATGTTTAGTTATGGAATATCAATCCAACTGAGTATTTATTTCCATTAAAATAGTGAAATAAATATAATTTAGTAACGTCAAAATGTTCCCTACTCATGCTGCTAAGTGAACATGTGTGCCTCTGAAAAACAGATGCAGTACAATACTGTTGATGAGGAAAACTAGAGAGACATTTCTAAACATGAAGTACAAGAAAAGGGACTGACGCACTGACACCTCTTCACAGGGTTATCCATGAAAAAAGAAAGGTTGGGGCCGTGAAGCAACGATGTCTGTGTTTGTTCTATGTATTAGAATCATTGGCATTAAGAATGTAATTGAACTATAAAAAATTTAAGGAAAAATTACCATATAAATTTTCCAGACAATTGGGGGAAACAGGTCTGGAAAGCTGAAGAAGTAAGAGCAGTTTCTGCCCTGTTTCGCGTGAAGGGGTATATAAGTTATGAACTACAAGTGTAAGTGCTGAATCCAAATCACCAATCAGCATAAATCTTGTCAAGAGCTAAGTCCCCAGCTTGTTGCAGGTTTACTTGTTGATGTTGGTTTCAGCATTTTATAAATAGATGTAGCTATATGCATTTAAATACATACATATACCTATGCAGATGTTTTTATGCTAGGCTGCACAAGTTATTTGTCATAGTAAATTTGCTTGTTCTTTAGGCGATTGCATTTCTTGCTCAAGGATGTCCCAGGGTTTGGTGACTCAAAGGACCGTTCCGGAAATAAAATTTGAGCTCCAGGTAACCTGCCATAAAGAAGTTGAAATTGGCAATTAAAAAAAACAAGAAACGAAGCATTTATGTTCCAGAACCTTAATGAGTTTTAACCTGTGGCCTCAAAGACCTGCTGTGGCCTAATGAGAATTTAAAAACAAACTTCTATTGGTGAGGAATTAGACAAATTGAAGCCTTGCCAACTGGAATTCGGCTCTAAGGAACATGCTGAGCTTCCGGTTATGAATAGAGTGGCATTTGCAAAGCGGTATTTCAGAAAACATGTAATTCATGGGGGAACCTATAATATTTCTGACAAAGAGTCAACGGAAAGAATATTTCCCCCCTTAAAAAACACCTGAGAGCCTTCTTTAACAATGAAATTTAAAAAGTAATTCTTCTCAAATTGAATTAAATTCTTCTCAGTTCTTCTCAAAACATTCCCAACAGTTCACCCAGAAGATATTCATTTTCCTAATCATATTGTCCATTTCCATAGTTTTCTTACTACTTATGTTATTGAGAATTGCATTGTTATATTTTGTTTAATTTAAATAGATAAATATGTTGTTAAACTTAATAGGTATTCTATTTATGAGAATTTCCTAAACAGGGATCTATGGATTCATGAATAGGATTGTGGATATGTGTGTGTGGGAGGGTGGGGCTCAGTCACTCATTCACATCCAACTCTTTGCAACCCCATCGACTGTAGTCCACCAGGCTCCTCTGTCCATGGAATTTCCCAGGCAAGAATATTGGAATGGGTTGCCATTCCTTCTCCAGGGGATCTTTTCAACCCGAGAATCAAGCCCATGTCTCTTGCGTTGGTAGGTGGATTCTTTATCACTGAATCACCAGGGAAGCCCCCTCAAATATATAGCCTTTTTAAAAATCAAATTTGTCCTCAATAAAAACTTGATAATTAACATGTCTAATTTACTAGACATGTGTTGATTTCATGGGAGTAAAATTCTGGCAGTAAAAAATATGCATTCTTACATGCTTTGGTTTTTCTGGAAAGTATCTTGTATCCCACTTGGCTTTATTATAATGGCCCCAACTCCCAAAGGAAGTGCTATATTTTGAAGCAGCAAAACCTCCAATTCCAAAGTCCTGACACAAAATGAAATTTCCATGTGAGGAACTGAAACCCACCAATTAAGTACAAACAGAGCATAAAAATAACTTTAAATCTCAGATATTATGCTGTAATGGAATATTCTAAAAAAAAATCTTCCAGAAAATGAAATAAAAACATTTGTTGCTGAAATCTTAAGAAAGTTGATATATGATGTAATATAAGTAAAACTTTAGTTTTTGTAAAAATTCTATCATTTCTTATTTAAATTAATTCATTTATTTATTTTAAATGAAACAAAGAGAAATATTTTTAAGCATAAAAGGTACAATTCACAAAGAAGATAGACATGATAAACCATTAGATACCTTAACAACAAAGAAACAAAGATACATAAAGCAAAAATCAGAAGAAAGAAATGTATAACCATAGTGAGACATATTAACATTTCTTAGAGAATATTTTATCAAATGCAGAAAAAAGAATAGGAGCATCTTGAATGGTTTCATTAATAACTTAAATATAATGGATTTAATTTATATTAATCATATCCTACAGAAATATATTTAAAATTTTGTATCTCATATGTTGTTATTAGATGTCCATAGGACATTTAGAAAAACTGGCAAAAAGATAAACATTACTAAATTTCAAAAAGTAGAATTCTTTTTTGTGTGTGTGGTTCAGTTATACACATATACATATGTTATTTTTGAAAGTATTTTCCATAATAGGTTATTACAATATATTCATTATAGTTACCTGTGCTATGCAGTACAACTTTATTGTTTGTTGCATATCTATTTTTCAAAACTAGAAATCTAGCATTCTATTCATACTAAATCAAACAAGTGGAATCAAAATGTCATAAATTTTTTAGTTAGGCAAACGTTCATGTTTTCTAAAATATATTATACATATCATTTATATATATGTATACAAGAGTTTTTTAGAACATTAAAAAAAGAGAGATGGAGAAATTGTAAAACATACACTAAATGAAATGGGAGCACTGAATATGAAATAGAAAAGGTGAGACAAACTAGCTTGTAAAAGATCTTCATATAGTCCAATTGTTTTTAAACAAAGCTGCTCATTAAAAATCTATCTGGAGCTCTGGCAAAAAAAAAAAAAGAAAAGCAATATTTAGGCATTTGTATTTTTCAAAAAATTCCAAGATAATTCTGATATGCATCTAGATTTTTAAAAGTGATTGCAAGTTTTTCTCTTAATTGTTGCTTTGGAGAGAGAGAATTCAATAGTTTATCTCTTGACCAATCATGATACAATGCTATTAAGTGAGTAATAGTTACATAATCACAATAGTAAAAAATGTTTATCAATTTTCACAGTCAATAGCCAGACAAAAAAGACAGTTACAACCTCAAGCCATAATGGGAACATGATTAACCTAACAATATGAAATAATTACATACAATGGGAGGGGTCAAGCAGAGGGATATGGTAAGTGGAAGTGCATACATGCACACGTTTTCATCTGCCTAATCTATGTCTTTTGGTTGGTGCATGTAATCCATTTACATTTAATGTTTGCTATGACCAGTGCGTTCTCTTGGCAAAACTCTATTAGCCTTTGCCCTGCTTCATTCTGTATTCCAAGGCCAAATTTGCGTGTTACCCCAGGTGGTTCTTGACTTCCTACTTTTGCATTCCAGTTCCTTATAATTTTGGAGAGCTCCAAAATCACTGCAGATGGAGATTGCAGCCATGAAATTAAAAGACACTTACTCCTTGGAAGGAAAGTTACGACCAACCTAGATAACATATTCAAAAGCAGAGACATTACTTTGCCAACAAAGGTCCGTCTAGTCAAGGCTGTGGTTTTTCCAGTGGTCATGTATGGATGTGAGAGTTGGACTGTGAAGAAAGCTGAGCACCAAAGAATTGATGCTTTTGAACTGTGGTGTTGGAGAAGACTCTTGAGAGTCCCTTGGACTGCAAGGAGATCCAACCAGTCCATTCTAAAGGAGATCAGTCCTGGGTGTTCATTGGAAGGACTGATGCAAAAGCTGAAACTCCAATACTTTGGCCACCTCGTGCAAAGAGTTGACTCATTGGAAAAGACTCTGATGCCGGGAGGGACTGGGGGCAGGAGGAGAAGGGGACGACAGAGGATGAGATGGCTGGATGGCATCACCGACTTGATGGATGTGAGTCTGAGTGAACTCCGGGAGTTGATGATGGACTGGGAGGCCTGGCGTGCTGCAATTCATGGGGTCTCAAAGAGTCGGACACAACTGAGCAACTGAACTGAACTGAACTGACATTTAATGTAATTATCTATATGTATGATCCTATTACCATTTTCTTAATTGTTTTGGGTTTATTTTCTTTAGGTAGGGCTTTTCATTCTCTTGTTTTCTGCCTAGAGAAGTTCCTTTAGCATTGTTGTAAAGCTGGTTTGGTGGTGCTGAATTCTCTTAACTTTTGCTTGTCTGGAAAGCTTTTGATTTCTCCATCAAATCTGAAGGAGAGTCTTGCCAGGTAGAGTATTCTTGGTTGTAGATTCTTCCCTTTCATCACTTTAAATATGTGATGCCATTCCCTTCTGGCTTGTAGAGTTTCTGTTGAGAAATAAGCTGATAAGCTGACGGGAATTCCCTTGTATGTTATTTGTCATTTTTCCCTTGTTGCTTTTAATATTTTATCTCTGTCTTTAATTTTTGTCAGTTTGATTACTATGTGTCTCAGTGTATTCCTCCTTGGGTTTATCCTTCCTGGGACTCTCTCTACTTCTTGGCTGTGGTTGATTATTTCCTTTCCCATGTTAGGTAAGTTTTCAGCTATTATCTCTTCAAATATTTTCTCAGATCCTTTCACTTTCTCTCTTCTCCTTCTGGGACCTCTATAATGTGAATGATAGTACATTTAATGTTGTCCTGGAGGTCTCTTCCCTGGTGGTTCAGAGGGAAAAGCGTCTGCCTGCAATGCAAAAAATCCGGGTTTGATTCCTGGGTCAGAAAGATCCCCTGGAGAAGGAAATAGTAACCCACTCCAGTACCCTTGCTTGGAAAATCCCATGGACAGAGAAGCTTGATAGGCTACAGTCCATGGGGTCTCAAAGAATTGGACACGACTGAGCGACTTTACTTCTCTTCACTGGAGGTTTCTTAGGCTGTCTTCATTTCTTTTAATTCTTTTTTCTATATTCTTTTCTGCAGCAGTGATTTCTACCATTCTGTCCTCCAGGTCATTTATCCATTCTTCTGCCTCAGTTATTCCGCTGTTGATTCCTTCTAGTGTATTATTCGTCTGTTTGTTTGTTCTTTATTTCTTCTAGGTCTTTGGTAAACATTTCTTGCATCTTCTCAATCTTTACCTCCATTCTTTTTCCAAGATTTTGAATCATATTCACTATCATTATTCTGAATTCTTTTTCTGGAAAGTTGCCTATCTCCACTTCATTTAGTTGTTTTTCTGGGGTTTTATCTTGTGGCCGGGAAGAGACACCCCACGTCCGAGGTCGGCGGCGGCAGAGAGGAGCTACCCCACATCCAAGGCCAGTGGCGGCTGGGAGGAGACACCCCGTGTCCGAGGTCAGGGGCGGTGACCCTGAGGGGCCACCCCAAGCCTGAGGCCAGGGGCGGCAGTTGGGAGGAGCCACCCGAGGAGCAGTGGCTGCGCAGGCACAGGAGAGCCTAGAGAAGTTATCCCACATTGAAGGTCAGGAACACTGGCAGTAAGGAGATACCCCTCGTCCAAGGTAAGGAGCAGCAGCTGTGCTTTGCTGGAGTAGCCATGAAGAGATACCCCACGCCCAAGGTAAGAGAAACCCAAGTAAGATGGTAGGTGTTGCAAGGGGGCATCAGAGGGAAGACACACTGAAACCATACTCACAGAAAACTAGTCAGTCTAATCACACTAGGACCACAGCCCTGTCTAACTCAATGAAACCAAGCCATGCCTGCATGTGGTTTTCTGGATTGTGGTTTTGTTTTAGTCATTGTGGGATTGTGCTTCTTCTTGCTTCTTCTGTCTGCCCTCTGATGAAGAAGGCTAAGAGGCTTGTGTAAGCTTCCTCATGGGAAAGACTTGTAATGGGAGAAACTGGGTCTTGCTTTGGTGGGCAGGGCCTTGCTCAGTAAAGGTTTAATCCAACCATCTGCAGATGGGTGGGGTTGTGCTCCCTCCCTGGTAGTTTTTTGGCCTGAGGCCACCCAGCTCTGGGGTCTTTGGGCTCTATGGATGGGTTAATGGTGACCTCCAAGAGGGTTTTTACCAAAGGTGACCTTCCCAGATAGCTGCTGCCAGTTCCCTCATCCCTATGGTGAGCCCCTGCTGACCCATACCTCCAGAGGAGACCCTTCAACACTAGCAGTCAGTGTTGGTTCTGTTTCATATGCAGTGAGTCAGTGCTCCTTTCCTCTGAGTCTTGGTGAGCTCAAGCTTTTGTTTGTGCCCTCCAAGACTAGAGTCTGTTTCCCTTAGTCCTGTGGATCCCACTGGCCTTCACAGTCAGATTCCCTGGGGATTCTCAGTCCCTTTTCAGGTCCTCAGCCTGGCAAGTGGCCTTCAGAACCTTGAAAACAGTGAGAGAACTTTTGTATTATTGTTCTCAGTTTGTGGGTCACCCACCCAATGGGTACAGAATTTTATTTTATTGTGATTGCTCCCCTCCTAGCATCTCGTTGCAGCCTCTGTATTGTCCTTCGTCGTGGGGTACCTTTTTTTGGTGAGTTCCAGTGTCCTTTTGTCAATGGTTGTTCAATAGCTAGTTGTGATTTTGGTGCTCTTGCAGGAGGAGATGAGTGCACATCCTTCTACACTGCCATCTTGAACCAGAAGTTATAAGTAAAACTTTAAATCATGAGATCCAATAATTCCATTCATCAAGCCTCATTGAGGAAATTTGAAAGAACTTTTGTAAATTGCTAAGTTACCCCCATTATATCCAGAAACATCAATAAATTCTTTGAAACGTGTATTTTTATGAATTCAGAAGCCTGCTGACATGAAATCAGCTGGATAAATGAGCTCTTTCTTAGCTAGATTGTGGTTCAGAAACCCAAGGTCTATTGATCAGGAAATTAAGTTACTGGTTTTGTTTTTTGTATTTGGGTGTGGGTGTTTTTTGTTATTTAAGTTAGTAGTTCATTATAAGAAATTTATAATTCATTTTATATAATGTAACATAGATTCATTACAAACATTCAAGTAATACAGGAGTAGGTAATATAAAAGTTATAGTCCCTTATCTTTCTTCTCTCAAATCTACTTTCTACAGTTTACATCTATTTACAGTTTGGTTTCATCTTTCCAGACATCTGCCCATATATGAAAAGCATTGTTGTCAAAAATGAGATTGTATTATATGTACCAGTTAGGGTCAAAACATAAACCAATTAGCACATCAAAGTAAAACAAAGGGAGAAAAGTTTAGCATCCGAATTAGGTATAAAGCTGTAGCAGCGTGAATGAAGGAAAATCGCAGGCCCCTCTGACTTTAACAGCAGGTGTTGTCACCTCCCTAGAATGGAGGGAGTAGTTTTAGACCTGAAGGCAGAGAAGATGCACCCCACAGAAGCCCAAGTCATGGGGCCTAACCAGCTTGCAGACAGAGAACCAGGGAAGTAAGTCTGCCCTCTACTTCTTCCTTCCAGTCTCTTCTGAGTTATAACCAGAACCAGAGGGCAGGGACATAGTTTGAGGTTTTTAGGACAGGTCTGTCCCCAGGACCCATGGAAATGATGGAGGGGGCAATACCAGTGGAAAACCCTGGCATGTTTTATTTACTGTCCTGCAACTCTGGCTTTTGATAAACATAGGACATTCAGGCAGGTTTGTTCTATGCATACACCTCCTTTTTTCGTTGTCACATAGAATTTCATTCTGTGGAATTACTCTAGAGGGAACTCAGTGATGGGTTGGACCCCCAGTTTTTCACCAGTTCAAGCAACGCTGCAGTGTTGGTTCTCATACATCCGTGTCTGCAGCCTGCTGTGAGAAGTCCATGGGATGCTTTCTAGGCCAGAAATTGCTGATTCAAAGTGGTTACTGCTCTTTGAAGGATCTAAAATTTTTCCTTGCTCCCATTTTTAGAGACCAGAACTCTCAGAAAGCTATTGTGCAGGAAATAGTGCAGTGAAAATGGTGGTGACATGTTGAATCCGATGGTTATAAGGTTCAGAGGTGAAGAATGGGGTGTGGAACCAGAGGCAAGAAAGACATCTCCTACACCATGCCATTCAAGGCATCAAAAGACTAGGTTTTCAGGGTTCTTCTCTATTTAGAGTGCTAGCAGCCTTCTGAAAAAGAGAGTATGGGAGGTTCACTTTGTGAGGCTTCACATAGGAGACAATCTTTATAACTGGGTGGAGATTCCAGATAGGAAGTCCTTTCCCCAGTATATTAAGGGCATACATCCATTGTAGTGTTTTCCAGCTTTGCCAACAGGAAGTTAAGGTCGTTCTAATTCTTGAACTTTTATTTGTAACTTTCCCCTCCTAATCTCTAATTTTATAAACAATATTATCTCATACATCAGTGAGAACAAAGAGTAAATGTTCTCAAGATTTTTCTTTTGGAAATAATTTTCACAAATTCACCTTTCCTCTGCAAATCCAGGAAACATAGTCCCTTCTGTTATGTAAGAGACTCTCTGTGAGTCTTAACTTGCATTTCTGTGGATTGGATGAAGAGAGCTCTGAGCAGGGGCCACATTTTCCAACACCTGGGGTTGGGGAGTGTTTCTATGGTTCCTATCACTCTCTCCCTTGGTATTCAGTCAGTTCAGTCAGTTGAGGGCAAGGGTTTGAGCACAGCTCATAACAAATGTTGGACCATATCTAGGGCAGCACTACTGGTACCTGCCTCTTGGAGAGTTGACTTATCTTGAAATAATTATAAAAATCATATGTAAGAAGCAGTATAAGAAGCAGATGTGAAATCCCCTTATCACACTGTTCCCAGTGGGCTTCTTATCCCCGCCACTGCTGCCTCTTCTTCTTCCGGGAAGCACTGGTTAGTTTCCTTTTTCTCACCCTCATTTGCTTCACATTCCTGAGAGTTGTCTCTGGCATATAAAGGGTGGTACCGCTGGGCCAGCGGGATAGTTCAAGAGAGGACCAAATGCCTGTGGATGGCTTGGAGTGCTGCTTGGTGACAGGGAGGATATTCAGTCAGGTGTTATATTCAGCAACACAGACCTTGAGTTTCTAACGTAAGGATATACAGGGGTGAGAGTGGTGGGAGTAAAAGCCCTTCTCATTATCTCTTGCTTTGACAGGCTTTAGGGATGACTGAACTTCCAACATTTCTCAATTCCTTTGGGGAAGTTTTACAAAAATATAGTCCATTGCTGAGCAATATCCTTCATTAGCAGTACATTGCAAGACTTTGTTTGTGTCTGTATGTGGGTTTTCACAGATATATCAATGACAAGATCAGTAGGAAGCTAAATCTGCTAACAATGACAAGTGAGGCATTCAGGACATTAGGATTATGAGTTGCTTTGTACTGTTCACCCCACTGGGGCTGATAACTATGAACTAGAGAAAAAGAGGGAGTGCAATTATTTTGGATGCATCTATGCCAAAGAAACAAACATCTTACATGGCCTTTGTGTTGGCCCATTATATCTGGCAGTTTTTCTGGCATTGAGTTTTTTTTTTTTTTAATTTTAAAATCTTTAATTCTTACATGCTTTCCCAAACATGAACCCCCCTCCCACCTCCCTCCCCATAACATCTTTCTGGGTCATCCCCATGCACCAGCCCCAAGCATGCTGCATCCTGCGTCAGACATAGACTGGCGATTCAATTCACATGATAGTATACATGTTAGAATGTCATTCTCCCAAATCATCCCACCCTCTCCCTCTCCCTCTGAGTCCAAAAGTCCGTTATACACATCTGTGTCTCTTTCCCTGTCTTGCATACAGGGTCGTCATTGCCATCTTCCTAAATTCCATATATATGTGTTAGTATACTGTATTGGTGTTTTTCTTTCTGGCTTACTTCACTCTGTATAATCGGCTCCAGTTTCATCCATCTCATCAGAACTGATTCAAATGAATTCTTTTTAATGGCTGAGTAATACTCCATTGTGTATATGTACCACTGCTTTCTTATCCATTCATCTGCTGATGGACATCTAGGTTGTTTCCATGTCCTGGCTATTATAAACAGTGCTGCGATGAACATTGGGGTACATGTGTCTCTTTCAATTCTGGTTTCCTCGGTGTGTATGCCCAGAAGTGGGATTGCTGGGTCATAAGGTAGTTCTATTTGCAATTTTTTAAGGAATCTCCACACTGTTCTCCATAGGGGCTGTACTAGTTTGCATTCCCACCAACAGTGTAGGAGGGTTCCCTTTTCTCCACACCCTCTCCAGCATTTATTGCTTGCAGATTTTTGGATCGCAGCCATTCTGACTGGTGTGAAGTGGTACCTCATTGTGGTTTTGATTTGCATTTCTCTAATAATGAGTGATGTTGAGCATCTTTTCATGTGTTTGTTAGCCATCTGTATGTCTTCTTTGGAGAAATGTCTATTTAGTTCTTTGGCCCATTTTTTGATTGGGTCGTTTATTTTTCTGGAATTGAGCTGCATAAGTTGCTTGTATATTTTTGAGATTAGTTGTTTGTCAGTTGCTTCATTTGCTATTATTTTCTCCCATTCAGAAGGCTGTCTTTTCACCTTGCTTATATTTTCCTTTGTTGTGCAGAAGCTTTTAATTTTAATTAGATCCCATTTGTTTATTTTTGCTTTTATTTCCAGCATTCTGGGAGGTGGATCATAGAGGATCCTGCTGTGATTTATGTCTGAGAGTGTTTTGCCTATGTTCTCCTCTAGGAGTTTTATAGTTTCTGATCTTACATTTAGATCTTTAATCCATTTTGAGCTTATTTTTGTGTGCGGTGTTAGAAAGTGATCTAGTTTCATTCTTTTACAAGTGGTTGACCAGTTTTCCCAGCACCACTTGTTAAAGAGATTGTCTTTACTCCATTGTATATTCTTGCCTCCTTTGTCAAAGATAAGGTGTCCATATGTGTGTGGATTTATCTCTAGGCTTTCTATTTTGTTCCATTGATCTATATGTCTGTCTTTGTGCCAGTACCATACTGTCTTGATGACTGTGGCTTTGTAGTAGAGCCTGAGGTCAGGCAAGTTGATTCCTCCAGTTCCATTCTTCTATCTCAAGATTGCTTTGGCTATTTGAGGTTTTTTGTATTTCCATACAAATCTTGAAATTATTTGTTCTAGTTCTGTGAAAAATGTGGCTGGTAGCTTGATAGGGATTGCATTGAATTTGTAAATTGCTTTGGGTAGTATACTCATTTTCACTATATTGATTCTTCCGATCCATGAACATGGTATATTTCTCCATCTATTTTGTCCTCTTTGATTTCTTTCATCAGTGTTTTATAGTTTTCTATATATAGGTCTTTAGTTTCTTTAGGTAGATATATTCCTAAGTATTTTATTCTTTTCGTTGCAATGGTGAATGGAATTGTTTCCTTAATTTCTTTTTCTACTTTCTCATTATTCGTGTATAGGAATGCCAGGGATTTCTGTGTGTTGATTTTATATCCTGCAACTTTACTATATTCATTGATTAGCTCTAGTAATTTTCTGGTGGAGTCTTTAGGGTTTTCCATGTAGAGGATCATGTCATCTGCAAACAGTGAGAGTTTTACTTCTTCTTTTCCAATTTGGATTCCTTTTATTTCTTTTTCTGCTCTGATTGCTGTGGCCAAAACTTCCAGAACTATGTTGAATAGTAGCGGTGAAAGTGGACACCCTTGTCTTGTTCCTGACTTTAGGGGAAATGCTTTCAATTTTTCACCATTGAGGATAATGTTTGCTGTGGGTTTGTCATAGATAGCTTTTATTATGTTGAGGTATGTTCCTTCTATTCCTGCTTTCTGGAGAGTTTTTATCATAAATGGATGTTGAATTTTGTCAAAGGCTTTCTCTGCATCTATTGAGATAATCATATGGTTTTTATTTTTCAATTTGTTAATGTGGTGAATTACATTGATTGATTTGCGGATATTGAAGAATCCTTGCATCCCTGGGATAAAGCCCACTTGGTCATGGTGTATGATCTTTTTAATGTGTTGTTGGATTCTGATTGCTAGAATTTTGTTGAGGATTTTTGCATCTATGTTCATCAGAGATATTGGCCTGTAGTTTTCTTTTTTTGTGACATCTTTGTCAGGTTTTGGTATTAGGGTGATGGTGGCCTCATAGAATGAGTTTGGAAGTTTACCTTCCTCTGCAATTTTCTGGAAGAGTTTGAGGAGGATAGGTGTTAGCTCTTCTCTAAATTTTTGGTAGAATTCAGCTGTGAAGCCGTCTGGACCTGGGCTTTTGTTTGCTGGAAGATTTCTGATTACAGTTTCAATTTCCGTGCTTGTGATGGGTCTGTTAAGATTTTCTATTTCTTCCTGGTTCAGTTTTGGAAAATTGTACTTTTCTAAGAATTTGTCCATTTCTTCCACGTTGTCCATTTTATTGGCATACAACTGCTGATAGTAGTCTCTTATGATCCTTTGTATTTCTGTGTTGTCTGTTGTGATCTCTCCATTTTCATTTCTAATTTTATTGATTTGATTTTGCTCTCTTTGCTTCTTGATGAGTCTGGCTAATGGTTTGTCAATTTTATTTATCCTTTCAAAGAACCAGCTTTTGGCTTTGTTGATTTTTGCTATGGTCTCTTTTGTTTCTTTTGCATTTATTTCTGCCCTAATTTTTAAGATTTCTTTCCTTCTACTAACTCTGGGGTTCTCCAACTCTTCCTTTTCTAGTTGCTTTAGTTGTAGAGTTAGGTTGTTTATTTGACTTTTTTCTTGTTTCTTGAGGTATGCCTGTATTGCTATGAACTTTCCTCTTAGCACTGCTTTTATAGTGTCCCACAGGTTTTGGGTTGTTGTGTTTTCATTTTCATTAGTTTCTATGCATATTTTGATTTCTTTTTTGATTTCTTCTGTGACTTGTTGGTTATTCAGAAGTGTGTTGTTCAACCTCCATATGTTGGAATTTTTAATAGTTTTTCTCCTGTAATTGAGAGCTAATCTTAATGCATTATGATCAGTAATAGTTGAAAACTTCCCTAAAATGGGGAAGGAAATAATCACCCAAGTCCAAGAAACACAGAGAGTCCCAAATAGGATAAACCCAAGGCGAAACACCCCAAGACACATATTAATCAAATTAACAAAGATCAAACACAAAGAACAAATATTAAAAGCAGCAAGGGAAAAACAACAAATAACACACAAGGGGATTCCCATAAGGATAACAGCTGATCTGTCAATAGAAACTCTTCAGGCCAGGAGAGAATGGCAAGACATACTTAAAGTGATGAAAGACAATAACCTACAGCCCAGATTACTGTACCCAGCAAGGATCTCATTCAGATACGAAGGAGAAATCAAAAGCTTTACAGACAAGCAAAAGCTGAGAGAATTCAGCACCACCAAACCAGCTCTCCAACAAATGCTAAAGGATATTCTCTAGACAGGAAACACAAAAAGGGTGTATAAACCCGAACCCAAAACAATAAAGTAAATGGCTACGGAATCATACTTATCAATAATTACCTTAAACGTAAACGGATTGAATGCCCCAACCAAAAGACAAAGACTGGCCGAATGGATACAAAAACAAGACCCCTCTATATGCTGCTTACAAGAGACCCACCTCAAAACAAGGGACACATACAGACTGAAAGTGAAGGGCTGGAAAAAGATATACCACGCAAACAGAGACCAAAAGAAAGCAGGAGTGGCAATACTCATATCCGATAAAATAGACTTTAAAACAAAGGCTGTGAAAAGAGACAAAGAAGGCCACTACATAATGATCAAAGGAACAATCCAAGAAGAAGATATAACAATTATAAATATATATGCACCCAATATAGGAGCACCACAATATGTAAGACAAATGCTAACAAGTATGAAAGGGGAAATCAACAATAACACAATAATAGTGGGAGACTTTAATACCCCACTCACACCAATGGACAGATCAACTAAACAGAAAATTAACAAAGAAATGCAAACTTTAAATGATACATTAGATCAGTTAGACCTAATTGATATCTATAGGACATTTCACCCCAAAACAATGAATTTCACTTTTTTTTCAAGTGCTCATGGAACCTTCTCCAGGATAGATCACATCCTGGGCCATAAATCTAAACTTGATCAATTCAAAAAAATCGAAATCATTCCAAGCATCTTTTCTGGCATTGAGTTTTATTTCTACAAAGTGAAAGTGCAAATGGAAGGCTTGTCATCTCAGACCGTCTGCAGTACTTTGTCATGATGGCATCTCCTTTGTAATCTTCAGGGGAGGAAGGTTTCTCAGGATATGGATGAATGACCTCCGTCAGAAGAAGTTCAAGTTCTTCTGCCACCAGCATCCATCCATGATTCTGAGCAAGAGTAGGCCATGCTGGGCCCCCCAACCCAACTCCCTTGCCTACTGCCTCTGTTCCCCTTGCCTCACAGCTCTGGGCAGGATGACCTGAAGACAGAAGATAGGACTGGGATAGAAGGATGCAATTCCCAATGTCCAGATAAAAGCAGGTCTCCAAACAAATTATTTGCCAGAAGGTGTTTTATTTATTATAGAAATAGAATAAAAGGCAGGGTGAAAAAAGGAAATTCTTAAAATGGCAGCGTAGGTATAGACTTGCCAGTTTTAACATTTTCTTCTTGTTCATTTTTGGTCTTCTAAATGTGCTGATGCATTTTTTAGAATGCTATTAAGGTTAGCTCATTCTTTCCTTTTCTGCTTTATTCACCTAAATATTACATTTTAGGTCATTTTTCATGGAGCTATGTCATCTTCATAAGAATTAATTTAAATGTCAGCACAGTAATTCATCAAGAGCCAGTTCCATGAGCAATCTACCTTTTGCCTTGTTTGAGGATATTACATTCTGTTTTATTTTCATGCGTTATAAATAGTGCTATAAATTATATACTCATGTGTAAGTAACATTCTTACAGTATTTCAACTTTTTTTAGGTTCCCAGGAGGAAAATTCTTGGATCAAAAGACTGAACATTTTCAGAACTATTGAAATTGATTGTCAAGTTGGTTTCAAACTGCTCTTGTTCTCACACATTGTGGGGTCATTTCAGCAAACACTAAGTGCTACTTTTTTCGTGAGTGAATTCTCAAAGAGACCAATCCTCCTTGTCCTTAGCCTAGCATTTGGTGCATTCCTTATTTGGACAACTATATTGTTCATATTTTCGTCTTTTGAAATTATTTTGTTGAAAGTACAGTTTACACTGGAAATGTGAGGTTCTTGCAAGTGTCATGGGCACTGCTGGTGTGTTTCTGCCTTCGTGAGCACAGCTTCCTTTACAAAGCATGAAGGGACTGGGATATCATGCCCAGTGGGATGGTTCACCATCCATGAGCTGGGGGCAGGGAAGTTGCCTCCTGTCCCATAGCCCTCCTTCATGAGGGGATTGACATCTGCCAGGGTTGTACACCAGCCCTGGTTTATAACCTTGGGGAATCCTTTCACCTCCTTGAGCTTCAACATCATTGTTGTCATTTAGTCGCTAAGTTGTATCCGACACAACTTTTGCAATCCCATGGGCTGTCCATAACCTAGAAGATAACCATACCCGAAAACATAAAACAAGGAAATATAGTCAGATTGACACATGCACAGTGAATTAGGGCTTCCCTGGTGGCTCAGTGGTGAAGAATCTGCCTGCCAATGCAGGAGACACAGAAGACGTGTGTTTGACCCCTGGGTCAGGAAGTTCTCCTGGAGGAGGAAATGGCAACCCTCTCTGGTATACTTGCCTGGGAAATTCCATGGGCAGAGGAGCCTGGCAGACTACAGTCCATGGGGTCGCAAAAGCGTTGAACACAATTGAGTGACTAAATAACAGCAGTGAATTACATCCTTCCCTCTAGGTGGTTAAGGAACATTATTATTTAAAGGAATCCTATAGGAAGTCTTTCAAATACCCACCACCCTTCCTCTAGTTATTCAACAAACTCTAGGCTTCACCCTTGAAGTCCAGATTTGTATATACAAGTCCTGTTTAGACAAGCAGATGCATGTCTTCCATCACGCTACAGTGTGCCATCTGCCCATGCCTCCTGCACACTCCAGTTGCACTGGGCTGCTCTCAGGGTCTAGAACTAGGCTTATTCCAATCTGAGGGCCAGTGCCCTTACTACCTCCTGCATCTTGTTCTTCCTCTCCCCACCACCCTGCTTCTCATAATGCAGAACTCAGGTCAAATGACTTCCTGTCCATGGCAAGCTCCTCTGTCTGCTCCGGCTGTGGCTACTCTTCCTATCTAGAAACTCTCCACTTTCCCACTTCCCACTTCCAAGAATTATGTTATTGATAGAGTTATTTACGTGCTTATCATCTCCCCCACAGCTAGAATGGAGTTTAGAGGAATTTCATTGGCTGCCCAACACCCAGAACCTAGAGCAGGGCTGGAGACCCAGAAGGCAATCCACAGATAGGTGTTGCTGAGAGCACAGTTGTAACTCATTTATTGAAAGATTTTTATAAGCTTTTTTCAACTACTCACCAACAAGTGATTTGTGCACTGCCTGTGATAAATGCCTAGCACTCATCAAGCTTTAGCTTTGGGGTTAAAAAGCTCCAGGTTTTTGCTTCAAGATGCCCCATCTCTACCCTGCAGATTGCCAATGCCAGAGATATCACTGGCATTTACAGTGGCTTCACCCGAAGGACTAATGGGGTCTTGCCTGTTTTTCTTTCTTCACAGTTATTTGAGGCTTTTAAATAGACACACCTTCCCATAATTGTTGAGGGGGAAACTATGGAATTCCTGGGGCTTCTTTCTTGGAGACTTATTTTGAGATTAATCAAAGCTCCACTAGCGTTTGATTTTTGCTGATGCCGTCTCATCTCCTTTGCTATTACAACAGCCTGCAAAAATAACCCTGCATATAAATTATGCATTAAATCTTTAAATATCCTGGTCTTTTTCTCTTCCTGCCCCACCTCCAAGGAGCAAAGATTGCAGTGCTTTTATGAAGTACCTTTTGTCACTGCTATTGGACTCTTTTCCCTGGCACTAGATTATTTTCTGAAAGAAACTGATGTTTGATGAGACTCTGTCTTCAAAACAGTATACACACACACACACACACACACACACATGCTTGTGAAATATATTTTAAAAATTTAAAGTAGAAAGCCCTGCTCAAAATTAAGAAAAAAACTTTATCTAGTGCCAGAAAGTTAGAGAGAAAATCTTCAGTTGTGAGTGAAACTAAAATCACATGGTCTATCAGAGTAACCAAACCAGTTACAAACTGTAGAGTCTGCTCTCACTTTAAAAAATAATTATCCTAAAGGATGCATTTGGGCCATGATAGTCAAGAGCCCAATTCCTCTGTGAGCTCCCTGCAAAAATAAATCTAGGATCCTTGTTGTTTAACTACTTTATATAGTATTCATGCTACTATATATGAAATAGATAAACAATAAGAATTTACTGTATAACACGGGGAACTATAATCAATATCTTGTAATAACCTATAATGGAAAAGAACTGGAAAAAAAGAATACATAAACACACACTGAATCACTTTGATGTATACCTGAAACTAACACATTGTAACTCAGTTGTACCTCAGTGAAAAACAATTGGGAGTCAGGCAGTGTGTTCCTGTCTATGAAAGGTCACATGATCAGCCCAAAGATAGGACCCGGGGGCTGGTGAGGGCCCTAGGGCTGGGTAGAAACATAGCAAGCAGCAAGAAAACAAAGTTTCTTGAGTAAATTCCAGGATATTGGGGATCCACAATCTCCAAAACCTCTGTGATGTGAAAGCACAAAGTGACCTGATGCAAAAACTTGTCCAGAACCTGTGAACTATGAAGGAGGCCTGAAGAGATATGACTCAGAAGGTAACTCTGTCATTCCAATAGGAATATCTGCACAAGCGAAAACCCACATAAAACCCACACAGAAGAAGACTCTTGTTAAAAATGAGCTCACAGACAGACATGAGAAAATACCTGAGCAACAGACAGCACAGACACCCACATGGGAGACATCTGACTTCAAGATCAGAAAATGTACAATTTGAAAGGGCACCCCTCAATTCAGTAAGACAGAGCCAGTAGGTAGGGGAGTGGGAGGTACAAGAACTAGAAATAAAAAGGCAGAAAAAGTATGTTCAGGTGTTGTGTTTGTCTACATGGAGTGTAAGAACCATAAGTGAGTTTCTGAGTACAAGATGATTCAGAAGATAACAGCATTCTTGTCACTCAATAGTAGCCAAAGGTAAATTTTTTTAAGTTCCCATTCACAATAAGAACAAGAAGCATAAGGTACTTGGGAACATATCTAATAAAAGATAAATCTGACCTTACTGGAGAAATCACCTAGTGTTATAATAGGAGATAAAGGACAAATGAAGATACAGAAATAAAGAGAAAGGTAGGTTGTACTCATGAATGAAATGACTCAATATGTTAAAGAGATAAGTTCTCCCCAGATTCATCCATGTAATCAATATCACTATTCTAAGTCACAAGACAACATTATCTAGAAATGGCAATTCAAGGTTAAAAATTATAGCAAAAAGCAAAAATATCAAAGCTTAAAATAAACATATAGTATTAAAATATCACCAGTAATTACATCACCAGTGGAGGAATAGTTAGAAGAATCTGAAACAGTAAGTCTAAATGAATAACCCAGAAACAAAATAATTCATTAGGGGAATTTGGTATATAACAGGCAAATCGTATATGGAATCCAAGGGGGTACAGAGAGGATTTTCATTTTATTAGTCATGTTTTTATGCCTTATATTTTTAAATATGCAAAAATATAACAAAAACATTTTTGAATCCTAAAGAGTAGTTTATAGGTATTTTTATACTTAACTTTTCCTAATAAAATTCTTTAAAGAAAAAGGTAATATTTTTACTCCAGTTCTCTCTTTATTAAAACAGGCAGGATCTGTAGACCAACAAATCAAATGCATGAAATAAGTAAAGTCACAGTATGTAGGAGAACAACATGTATTAAGAATCCATCAGCTTCCTGGGACTATGCCAGGTATAATGAATACACTAGGGAACGCCTCCTGGACATCAGTGAGACAGAGCGGTCCTGCCTCAGGTGACAGCAGAAAGGAAAGCGAAAAAATGCAAAGGGTGTGGTTCTGAATTCATTAACCATGCTCATCAGAGGATGAAATGATTGGATGGCATCACCAACTCAATGGATGTGAGTTTGAACAAACTCCAGGAAATGGTGAAGAACAGGGAAGCCTGGCATGCTGTGGTCCATGGGGTCACCAAGAGTCAGACACAACTGAGCGACTGAACAACTATTCTCTAGAGGTTTAGGCACAGATCTCTAGCACTTCTTTATACAAAGCTCAAAAGGGCAATTCGTAGCAGAAGAAACATCATGCTTGGGTTTTATTTCATCTTAAGATGTTTTTTATTTACAAGTTTTTAAAAAAGTCTAGCTAAACTAGATTGCAGAGCCTGAATCTGACTGTTTTATAATTATGGAAGAACGTACCTAGGAGCACAAATGTTCAGCTGGGAATCAAGCAGGAACAGACATAACCTGTGGAAGCATACGTGATTGAGCACATTTTAAAATACACCACAGAGAAAATTTTCAAAGTCTATGAAAACCATTCAAATAGATACTTAGGGTTTTCTTATTTTAGAACCAAATGATCTTAATGGCATGGTGATGAATATTATGGCTAGAAAAAAATTACATTCTTTATATTTGTATATGTGTACATACATCCTCATATCAGAGTGTGTGTGGGTATGTGTGTGTGTTTGTGTATGTGTGTGTTTAATTTAGCTGAACTCAGAAACGTGGTTCAGAGACTTTTTACATGGGAGTTTCAGGATAAACAGCTATGGACTGATTTAGTAACTAGGAAAAGATCAGGCCACTTTTAAAATGTTTTTAAATCAGAATCAGATATTTATAATGAAATTCAGTGAATCTGAACCCAAGCATTGCACACTGCTGCCTTTTCTTAGCAAGGTTCTGCTGCATATTGGGTCCTGGAAGGAAGGTGCTGAGAACTCTGGAGCGGCCAGTTGGCTTTCAGGCAGCACTGAGCCCAGCTGCCCCTGGCCTCACTCAGCCCCTCTACACGTGACTCTGCTGATGGCAGGTCCTCCCTGAACCTCTCTGCTTGATGTTGAGGTGTCACTGGAAATGGTTCTGCCCACCTGTCTAGACACTCCGTCTCCTCTGCCCCTACCTCAACTTTTTCTTTCTCCCCATTTCACATTCCATCTTTAATCAGTTTGGTGCTGACTCACAGTTCAGTTCAGTTCAGCCGCTCACTCTTGTCTGACTCTTTGTGACTGCATGGACTGCAGCACACCAGGCCTCCCTGTCCATCACCAACTCCCAGAGTTTACCCAAACCCATGTCCATCGAGTCGGTGATGCCATCCACCCATCTCATCCTCTGTCGTCCCCTTCTCCTTCTGCCCCCAATCTCTCCCAGCATCAGAGTCTTTTCCAATGAGTCAACTCTTCGCATCAGGTGGCCGAAGTATTGGAGTTTCAGCTTCAGAATCAGTCCTTCCAATGAACACTCAGGACTGATCTCCTTTAGGATGGACTGGTTGGATCTCCTTACAGTCCAAGGGACTCTCAAGAGTCTTCTCCAACACTACGGTTCAAAAACATCAATTCTTCAGCGCTCAGCTTTCTTCACAGTCCAACTCTCACATCCATACATGACTACTGAAAAAAACATACCCTTGACTAGACAGACCTTTGGTGACAAAATAATGTCTCTGCTTTTCAATATGCTGTCTAGGTTGGTCATAACTTTCCTTCCAAGAAATAAGCGTCTTTTAATTTAATGGCTACAGTCACCATCTGCAGTGATTTTGGAGCCCAAAGAAATAGTCACCCACTGTTCCCCATCTATTTGCCATGAAGTGATGGGACCAGATGCTATGATCTTAGTTTTCTGAATGTTGAGCTTTAAGCCAAATTTTTCACTCTCCACTTTCACTTTCATCAAGAGGATCTTTAGTTCTTCTTCACTTTCTGCCATAAGGGTGGTGTCATCTGCATATCTGAGGTTATTGATATTTCTCCCGGCAATCTTGATTCCAGCTTGTGCTTCTTCCACCCCAGCGTTTCTCATGATGTACTCATGATGCATAGAAGTTAAATAAGCAGGGTGACAATATACAGCCTTGACGTACTCCTTTTCCTATTTGGAACCAGTCTGTTGTTCCATGTCCAGTTCTAACTATTGCTTCCTGACCTGCATACAGATTTCTCAAGAGGCAGGTCAGGTGGTCTGGTATTCCCATCTCTTTCACAATTTTCCACAGTTTATTGTGATCCACACAGTCAAAGGCTTTGGCATAGTCAATAAAGCAGAAATAGATGTTTTTCTGGAACTCTTTTGCTTTTTTGATGATCCAGTGGATGTTGGCAATTTGATCTCTGGTTCCTCTGCCTTTTCTAAAACCAGCTTGAACATCAGGAAGTTCACAGTTCACGTATTGCTAAAGCCTGGCTTGGAGAATTTTGAGCATTACTTTGCTAGCATGTGAGATGAGTGCAACTGTGCGGTAGTTTGAGCATTCTTTGGCATTGCCTTACTTTGTGGTTTGAATGAAAACTGATCTTTTCCAATCCTGTGGCTACTGGTGAGTTTTCCAAATTTGCTGGCATATTGAGTGCAGCACTTTCACAGCATCATCTTTTAGGATTTCAGTTCAGGTCAGTTCAGTCACTCATTGCTCAACTCAAATTCCATCACCTCCACCAGCTTTGTTCATAGTGATGCTTCCTAAGGCCCACTTGACTTCACATTCCAGGATGTCTGGCTCTAGATGAGTGATCACACCATCGTGATTATCTGGATCATGAAGATCTTTTTTGTACAGTTCTTCTGTGTATTCTTGCCACCTCTTCTTAATATCTTCTGCTTCTGTTAAGTCCATACCATTTCTGTCCTTTATTGAGCCCATCTTTGCATGAAGTGTTCCTTTGGTATCTCTAATTTTCTTGAAGAGACCTCTAGTCTTTCCTATTCTATTGTTTTCCTCTATTTCTTTGCATTGATCACTGAGGAAGACTTTCTTATCTCTCCTTGCCATTCTTTGGAACTCTGCATTTAAATGGGTATATTTTTCCTTTTCTACTTTGCTTTTCACTTCTCTTCTTTTCACAGCTATTTGTAAGGCCTCCTCAGATAGCCATTTTGCTTTTTTGCATTTCTTTTTCTTGGGGATGGTCTTGATCCATGTCTCATGTACAGTGTCACGAACCTTTGTCCATAGTTCATCAAGCACTCTGTCTTTCAGATCTAGGCTCTTAAATCTATTTCTCACTTCCACTGTATAATCATAAGGGATTTGATTTAGGTCATACCTGAATGGTCTAGTGGTTTTCCCTACTTTCTTCAATTTAAGTCTGAATTTGGCAATAAGAAGTTCATGATCTGAGCCAGTCATCTACTTTTAAGTGCAGATTTCTCTCCTGACCTCCTGACACACACAAGTAATTGTCCAGAGCTGAGGATACCACTATGAGAAGGTCGAAGTTGTCACATGTGGTCATCACACAGTGCAGAGGACCTGATGGGCCCTGTTTCTCCTAACCCTCCACCTGTTTTCTGTCCATCTGTTCTTCCCATTGCTGGTCCTACAAACCAACAGTGGCCCAGAGCCCCACACAGGATCCTGGGCTTCAGACCCATGGAGGTGGTGCTTCCAAAGGCAGGCTTCCATGAACTTCTCCACAGCCACAGGCAGTCAGAGGCAGGAGCAGCTCACCTGCCAGGGCACTAACGGGAGCGTGTTCATATGGGCGTTTGATTACATATTTTTGCTTTCTTATCCCTAAGTTATTACACATGTGCACTGTCAATCTGAGTTTGAGGGAATTTCAGGAAAGAGAAGAAAGGGCTGCAGTGCTAGTAACATTTGTAGGGAGTTGTTACAGGATTCAGCTGAGTGAGTCTCAGCCCATTTCCAAACAACTGTAATGTTATTAGAGGGAGAGCTGTCCTAACACAAATTTTGGGCCCAGTTAGATCCCAAGAGCTGCTCTATGGGAAGCCTGTCTCACTGGTAATTCATGAGGAGGAAATGCATTTACAAGCAGCAGCCTTGTTTATGAAGAGTTCTCTCTATCTGACTGAGGACAGCGCTGCTCTGCTTAATCAGACATTTTGATATGCATGGCCAGTGTTTTTAAGTAATTTGTGCAAATCCTTTGTCTTTCCATTCATCTGACTTCTCCCAGAGCTCCACGTGCCCAGGCGCGCCCTTGCATTCCTGGGAGGGGGGCTATGGGGCTTCCCCAGGACAGGCTCCATGCTGGCACTGTGGTGACCAGAAGCTACTTCTACTCCCAGGGACGATGCAGTCATGGTCCAGCATGGAGGCTTTCATCTTTAGAGCAGATTTCAAACAGCTTACTCGGAACATGAATAAAACTGATTTAAGTCTGTAAAACATAACAACAAGAAAAAAATAGAGTGATTCTGATTGAATCAAGGGAGTGAGACCTGGAACCACCCTCTTGCGAACCAAATTTGAAGGCATCTGGTCTGGTGAGTGAGGGTGAAGATCTTCTCTGAATTTTGGAGGAAAATTTGAAGAGTCCTTAGCATGATGGCCCAAATTGTACTGTTGAGAGAAGTAATCAAGCCAGCCTCATCTCCTACCTTCTTCCCTCCAGATCTTGCCTTTTCTGTTTAAATATACACCTTCAGAGAAGGGGGCGGGCTGCTATCCAGATGAAAGCTCTCCATTCAATTGACTTTCACTTTTAAAGTGTGAAAGTTTATTTTCACTTTACTTTCCACTCTCTTTTTGGCCATCCAGAGATGACAAGGAGTCTGGGCCTGAAGACATCCTAGAATCTGCAACAACAGGGAGTTCAGGAGAAACCAGAGTTAGTGCCTTCCTTCTCTGATGTCTTCACGTCACCAAATATTTATTGAGCTCCTGTGGCTAGTACTGCATGATGAACTGGTGATACAAAGATGGCTAGCAAGACACTTGAAAGACTGAGGGAGACAAAATAAAATTTACTCCACACTCTGGAAAAAGCTGCAAAAACAGCTTTTTTTTTTTTTTTTTTTGTAAGATTGAAGAACCCAGGGCATGCTCCTTGGACACAGGGGTGCTGGGATGCCTTCCCAGATAATGACGATGCTGCTGGGTAGCTGGTCAATAGCTACCCCTGAGGGTTTATGTGAAAGGGAAAGAGAAAGCAAGGGTGCATTCAAGACTTCCTCAAGGAGCTTGCAACTTAATGAGGTTTATACTACATACACGTCAATGACTCATGGCAATTCCTAGGCAGCAGGGACAGAGAAATTGATGAAACAAGAAAACACAGGGGTCCCAGACGCTGGAATAAAGGGAGGTGAATGTGTCTCCACAGAGTAAAATTTTGAGTCCAGAGGTCTTTCCTTGTCTTCTCTGGGTTGCACTTGGAGCAAAAGTTTCTTTGGCAAATGTAGGAGCACCTGTATGTGGAGTCTTCCTCTGTCTCCAGGTGAATATCACAAGCTCTCCAACTGAAGTCTTTGCCTTTTCTGAGGGACTGTCATCTCATCTAGGGTGACCAGCCATCCAAGTTTGCCAGAGACTTTTGTGGTTTAAAACCTAAATATCCCACATTCTGGGTACTTGGCCCTCTAACTTACCTATAACAGTCTGAGCTGGGGAAGGGCAATCTAACTCTCTGCCCTCTTTTCCACCCGCCACTCTCTTCCCTCACTATCCAGTATACCAAGCACAAGCTCTCCAGTCCTAATCAATAGGGAGAACGAGTAATACCTACAACATCCGCTTCCTGTCCTGTGAAGATCCCTGTGACAGAGAAGCACAAATGCTGCTTGCCCACTGATAACCAACAAATGACAGAAGCTCCAGAAGGAAGAAAGTAGTCTAGTTAACCTGCCGTATATGCAACCCATCCGGCTTGATGTCCGGCACATAGTAACAACTCTTATCACTCCTGCGTGCCAGATGCAGTCAGTGGCCTCACACTCTAGTAAGAGATACAGAGAAGACATGAGTGTGTGTATTTTAAGGCAGATTTGACTTGAAGTATTGAAAAATGTACCTGGCCAGATATATGTGAGGTATACAAAATTTCTTTGGCATGAAGAAAAATTATTAGAAGGTAAAGGCCTGCAGGGTGTGATGGGAGACCACTTGTGACCATCTGTGGAGCAATGTGCCACTCAATCTGTAGCTGCTCAGATTTTCTGGTCTGTGCTCAGGGGCAGTTCCCACTTCCATCATTTCTGCCAGGCTTCTAAATCTTCTTTGTGACTAAAATGAAATCCTGCTGCCTGTCTGGAAATGAAGCAGGAGATTATTTCTCTGGATGCTCGTTTCATTGATCTCAGAATGTGTTTTTGAGTCTGGGGACCTCTCATCATCTATAGCTAATGGGGACAAGGTTTTAAAAGTGGTTTGTTCTCTGACACTTTTCTAATTAGGTCAATAAACAAGTATACTAAAGAAATGCTATCTTTGCAAGCTTTTGCTAGCTGCACATCTGAAGATTGCCCTGGAGACCCTCGCTTTAATCAGAATCAGCAGGGGGTCTACACAGTTTCATCGTCTGTAGAATTTTTCAGTGTTTCACTTCAGACACAAATTTAGGAAACTGTGGCTAATATGTGATGTCACAATGACACATATCAAAATATAAATTTACTTTTCACCATGTGCACTAGATCTTCACCAAAGCTCTGCCTGGTCCTCTGCTTTTCAAATATTTATTCCTCAGATTTGGGGAATTCAGCCTTGTTTGTCACAACATTGTTGATAAGAGTAAAAATCAGCAAAACTTGGTTGTGGAACCATAGACACTGTCTGTCTATGGAACACAGTGCAGCCCTTTAATCTCTATCCTTGGGCTAGAATACTGAAACACCAACTGGTAGGGGGATATGTACTTTACAAATTTATTTTTTAATACATGTGTGCTGTGCTGTGCTAAGTCACTTTAGTTATGTCCAACTCTTTGCAACCATTTGGACCATAGCCTCCCAGGCTGTTCTGTCCGTGGGATTCTCCAGGCAGGAATACTAGAGTGGGTTGGCATGCCCTCCTCCAGGGGATCTTCCCAACCAGGGTATTGAACCCAAGTCTACTATGGCTCCAGCATTGGCAGGTGATTAGAAATAAGGATGGACTATTAACAGTGTTCACATAATTTACAGCTGAATTATGGGAATATTATTTTCCATATCTGAATACTCTATTTTCTAAATACTAGTGGATCACTGGTATATGGGTAACTAGCATAGTTAAAGCTAAATAAGATAATATAAGCTTGAAGACGGAAATCATTTTCTCTTATAGCAGAGAATTGCTACTAATCCTAGTGCCCAGAGGACCCAGAAAGCAACTCAGCATGGCAGGAAGTCTAGAACTCAGGAGACCCGATTCTGCTCCCTCATTTCATGATGAGGGAACCAAAACCCTTTGGGCCAAATGTCTTGCTTGAATCCCTGTAGTTCATTAGTACAGTAACCAGATTTTCTGACTTCTGTTTAAAGTTAGGAAATAGCTTTCAAATGCCTCACATCTTTTTTTATGACTTTTTTAAAATTTAATATTGGAGAGTTATTGCTTTACAGTATTATGCTGGTTTCTGCCAAACATCAACATGAATCAGCCACAGGTACACATATATCCCCTTCCTCTTGAACCTCCCTCCCATCTCCCACCCCTCCTACCCCTCTAGGTTGACGCAGAGCCCTGGCTTGAGCTCCCTGTATCACACAGCAAATTCCCACTGGCTGTTTTATACATGGTAATGTATATGTTTCCTTCCATGCTGCTCTCTCAATTCATCCCACCCTCTCCTTCCCCTACTGTGTCCACAAATCTGTTCTCTATGTCTGTGCCTCTATTCCTGCCCCGCAAATAGGTTCATCAGCACCAGCTCTCTAGATTCCATACACATGCATTAATATATATTTCTCCTTCTCATTCTGACTTACTTTACTCTGTTCGATAGGCTCTAGTTTCATCCACCTCATTAGGACTGACTCACATGCATTCTTTTTTGTAGCTGAGTAATATTCCATTAGATGCTTATATCTTTCCTTTTCTCCTTTGCTTTTCACTTCTCTTCTTTTCACAGCTATTTGTAAGGCCTCCCCAGACAGCCGTTTTGCTTTTTTGCATTTCTTTTCCATGGGGATGATCTTGATCCCTGTCTCCTGCACAATGTCACGAACTTCATTCCATAGTTCATCAGGCACTCTATCTATCAGAACTAGGCCCTTAGATCTATTTCTCACTTCCACTGTATAATCATAAGGGATTTGATTTAGGTCATACCTGAATGGTGTAGTGGTTTTCCCTACTTTCTTCAATTTGTGTCTGAATTTGGTAATAAGGAGTTCATGATCGGAGCCACAGTCAGCTCCTGGTCTTGTTTTTGTTGACTGTATAGAGCTTCTCCATCTTTGGCTGCAAAGAATATAGTCAATCTGATTTCTGTGTTGACCATCTGGTGATGTCCATGTGTAGAGTCTTCTCTTGTGTTGTTGGAAGAGGGTGTTTGCTATGACCAGTGCATTTTCTTGGCAAAACTCTATTAGTCTTTGCCCTGCTTCATTCTGCATTCCAAGGCCAAATTTGCCTGTTTCTCCAGGTGTTTCTTGACTTCCTTCTTTAGCATTCCAGTCCCCTATAATGAAAAGGACATCTTTTTGGGGTGTTAGTTCTAAAAGGTCTTGTAGGTCTTCATAGAACCGTTCAACTTCAGTTTCTCCAGCATTACTGGTTGGGGCATAGACTTGGATTACTGCAATATTGAATGGTTTGCCTTGGAGATGAACAGAGATCATTCTGTCATTTTTGAGATTACATCCAAGTACTGCATTTCGGACTCTTCTGTTGACCATGATGGCTACTCCATTTCTTCTGAGGGATTCCTGCCCGCAGAAGTAGATATAATGGTCATCTGAGTTAAATTCACCCATTCCAGTCAATTTTAGTTCGCTGATTCCTAGAATGTCGATGTTCCCTCTTGCCATCTCTTGTTTGACCACTTTCAATTTGCCTTGATTCATGGACCTGACATTCCAGGTTCCTATGCAATATTGCTGTTTATAGCATTGGACCTTGCTTCTATCACCAGTCACATCCACAGCTGGGTATTGTTTTTGCTTTGGCTCTATCCCTTAATTCTTTCTGGAGTTATTTCTCCACTGATCTCCAGTAGCATATTGGGCACCTACTGACCTGGGGAGTTTCTCTTTCAGTATCCTATCATTTTGCCTTTTCATACTGTTCATGGGATTCTCAAGGCAAGAATACTGAAGTGGTTTGCCATTCCCTACTCCAGTGGACCACATTCTGTCGGACCTCTCCACCATGACCCGCCTGTCTTGGGTTGCCCCATGGGCATGGCTTAGTTTCATTGAGTTAGACAAGGCTGTGGTCCTAGTGTGATTAGATTGACTAGTTTTCTGTGAGTATGGTTTCAGTGTGTCTGCCCTCTGATGCCCTCTTGCAACACCTACCATCTTACTTGGGTTTCTCTTACCTTGGGCGTGGGGTATCTCTTCATGGCTGCTCTAGCAAAGTGCAGTTGCTGCTCCTTACCTTGGACGAGGGGTATCTCCTCACCAACGCCCTTCCTGACCTTCAATGTGGTATAGCTCCTCTAGGCTCTCCTGCGCCCATGCAGCCACTGCTTCTTGGACAGGATCAATAAAGGACAGAAATGGTATGGACCAAAAAGAAGCAGAAGATATTAAGAAGAGGTGGCAAGAATACACAGAAGAACTGTACAAAAAAGATCTTCACGACCCAGATAATCATGATGGTGTGATCACTCATCTAGAGCCAGACATCCTAGAATGTGAAGTCAAGTGGGCCTTAGAAAGCATTGCTATGAACAAAGCTAGTGGAGGTGATGGAATTCCAGTTGAGCTGTTTCAAATCCTGAAAGATGATGCTGTGAAAGTGTTGCGTTCAATATGCCAGCAAATTTGGAACACTCAGCAGTGGCCACAGGACTGGAAAAGGTCAGTTTTCATTCCAATCCCAAAGAAAGGCAATGCAAAAGAATGCTCAAACTACCACACAATTGCACTCATCTCACACGCTAGTAAAGTAATGCTCAAAATTCTCCAAGCCAGGCTTCAGCAATACGTGAACCGTGAACTCCCTGATGTTCAAGCTGGTTTTAGAAAAGGCAGAGGAACCAGAGATCAAATTGCCAACATCTGCTGGATCATGGAAAAAAGCAGGAGAGTTCCAGAAAAACATCTATTTCTGCTTTATTGACTATGCCAAAGCCTTTGACTGTGTGGATCAAATAAACTGTGGAAAATTCTGAAAGAGATGGGAATACCAGACCACCTGACCTGCCTCTTGAGAAATCTGTATGCAGGTCACGAAGCAACAGTTAGAACTGGACATGGAACAACAGACTGGTTCCAAATAGGAAAAGGAGTACGTCAAGGCTGTATACTGTCACCCTGCTTATTTAACTTCTATGCATAGTACATCATGAGAAACGCTGGGGTGGAAGAAACACAAGCTGGAATCAAGATTGCTGGGAGAAATATCAATAACCTCAGATATGCAGATGACACCACCCTGATGGCAGAAAGTGAAGAGGAACTAAAAAGCCTCTTGATGAAAGTGAAAGTGGAGAGTGAAAAAGTTGGCTTAAAGCTCAACATTCAGAAAACGAAGATCATCGCCTCCAGTCCCATCACTTCATGGGAAATAGATGGGGAAACAGTGGAAACAGTGTCAGACTTTATTTTGGGGGGCTCCAAAATCAGATGGTGATTGCAGCCATGAAATTAAAAGATGCTTACTCCTTGGAAGAAAAGTTATTACCAACCTAGATAGTATATTCAAAAGCAGAGACATTACTTTGCCAGCTAAGGTCCGTCTAGTCAAGGCTATGGTTTTTCCAGTAGTCATGTATGGATGTGAGAGTTGGACTGTGAAGAAAGCTGAGTGCCGAAGAATTGATGCTTTTGAACTGTGGTGTTGGAGAAGACTCTTGAGAGTCCCTTGGACTGCAAGGAGATCAGCCCTGGGATTTCTTTGGAAGGAATGATGCTAAAGCTGAAACTCCAGTACTTTGGCCACCTCATGCGAAGCGTTGACTCATTGGAAAAGCCTCTGATGCTGGGAGGGATTGAGGGCAGGAGGAGAAGGGGACGACAGAGGATGAGATGGCTGGATGACATCACTGACTCGATGGACATGAGTCTGAGTGAACTCCGGGAGTTGGTGATGGACAAGAAGGCCTGGCGTGCTGCAATTCATGAGGTCACAAAGAGTTGGACATGACTGAGTGACTGAACCGAACTGAACTGAATATTCCATTGTGTATATGTACCAAAATTTCTGTTACAATTCATCAGTTAATGGACATCTAGGTTGCTTCCATGTCCTAGCTATTGTAAAAAGTGCTGCAATGAACAATTTTGTGGTACATTCTCAGGATATATCCCCAGTAGTAGTAGGATTGTTGGGTCATATGGTATTTCTATGCCTAGTTTTTTAAGGAATCTCCATACTGTTCTCCATTGTGGCTGTATCAATTTACATTCCCAACAGTGCAAGAGGATTCCCTTTTCTCTACATCCTCTCCAGCATTTATTGTTTGTAGATTTTTTGATGATAGCCATTCTGCCCTGTGTGAGGTGATATCTCATTGTAGTTTTTATTTGTGTTTCTCTAATAAAGAGTGATGTTGAGCATCTTTTCATATGTTCATTAGCCATCTGTAAGTCTTCTTTGGAATAATGTCTGCCCAGGTCTTCCACCCATTTTTTGATTTATTTGTCTGTTTTTCTGGTATTGAGCTGCATGAACTTGTATATTTTGGAGATTGTCAGTTGTTTCATTTGAAATTATTCTCTCCCATTCTGAGGGTTGTCTTTTAATATTCTTTATTGTTTCCTTTACTGTGCAAAATCTTTTAAGTTTAATTAAGTCTCATTTGTTTACTTTTGTTTTCACTTCCATTACTCTAGGAGGTGGGTCAAAGAGGATCTTGCTGTGATGTATGTCAAAGAGTACTGCTTATGTTTTCCGCTAAGAGCTTTAATAGTTTCTGGCCTTACATTTAAATCTTCAATCCATTTTGTGTTTATTTTTGTGTATAGCATTAGAAAGTGTTCTAGTTTCATTCTTTTACATGTAGCTGTCCAGTTTTCCTGGCACCATTTATTGAAGAGCTTGTCTTTTCTCCATTGTGTATTCATGCCTCCTTTGTCAAAAAATAAGGTGCACGGGTTTACTCTGGGCTTTCTGTCTTGTTCCATTGGTCTATGTTTCTGTATTTGTGCCAGTACCATGCTGTCTTAAAGACTGTAGCTTTGTAGTATAGTCTGAAGTCAGGAAGGTTTATTCTTCCAGCTCCACTCTTCTTTCTCAAGATTGCTTTGTCTATTTGGGGTCTTTTATGTTTCCTTACAAATCGTGAAATTTTTTGTTCTAGTTCTATGATAAATGCCATTGGTAATTTGATAGAGATTGCATTGAATCAGTAGATTACTTTGGGTAGTATAGTCATTTTCACAATGTTATATCTCTCATCTGTTTGTGTCAGCTTTGATTTCTTTCATCAGTGTCTTATAGTTTTCTGCATACGGTCTTTTGTCTCTTTAGGTAGGTTTATCCGTAGGTATTTTATTCTTTTTGCTGCAGTGGTGAATGAGATTGCCTCACAGTCTTAATGAGAACTGCTCACTTAAGCCCATCAATTTTGTGTCTCACACACAGCTAGAACACTTCAGAGAATACACAATAGCTTTTAAATGCAGTCAGTACTCATGAACAAAAAGGTGGAAAATCTTTGGAAATTTCTGACAGCAGCCAGGCTTGACTTGTGAGGCTGACATGTCTGGGTTTGGGCTGGGACAGCTGAGTGCCTGAGTTCCCTCTCTACCCAGCCTCATCCTCCAGCAGTATGGTCCAGGCTTGTTCATGTGGCCCCATCAACAGTGAGTAGACAGGCCACCAAAAAAAGATGAACCTTGTCATTTGTGGCAACATGCATGTACCTTGAGGTCACTTTGCTAAGTGAAATGAGTCAGAAAAAGAGAAACACCATATGACTTCATGCATGTGTGGAATATAAAAAAAGAAGAAAATTAATGAAACAATCAAAACCAAAACAGACATGTAGATACAGAGAACAGAGTGGTGATTGCCAGATGAGGAGGGGAGTGAGATAGGGCAAAATAAGTAAAGGGTATCAACTGTATGGTCATGTATGGAAACTAAATTTTTGGTGATGAGCAAACTAAGATATATGGAGGTAGAAATATAGTATTGTACACATGGAACTTAGGTACCTCAATAACATATAAATCTTTTAAAAATCAGTGAATTTCTCCTCAGTGAAAGGGAATGGTGGAAAGTTCCAGAAATTTAAAAGAGCCTGCGCCACATTATGGCTGGGAAGTGTGTATGTGAAATTGTCATAAGAGCATTGGTTATAATTTAGAAGATTCTCAGAAGTTTAAAAGAATGAGGACGAGTGCTTGCTTCGGCAGCACATATACTAAAGTTGGAACCATACGGGAATATTAGCATGACTCCTGCGCAAGGATGACATGCAAATTTGGAAACTGCTCCATATTTTTATGTAAAAATAGAGTCAAGGATCTACTGTATTGCACAGGGACTTCTACCCAACACTGTAATAAACTATACAGGGAAAGAGAAAAAAAAGAACAGATATACGTCTATGTATGATTGAATCAAGTGGCAAGTCAGCTGACACAAACACTACATTGTAAATCAAATATACTCCAGTATAAAATTTTTTTAAAAAGAGTGAGGACAAGATCTCCAAGACCCTTTCCAGCTCTGTAATCCTATTAAAAAATAAATACAAATGTTAGCAAAACAAAACACAAAAAAAGAAGAAAATAACAGTAGGTGGAAATATAAGACCTCTTAAAGACCAGGCATGAAACTGGTACACTGCCATTTTCATCCCATTGCTAATCCAAGTCAATGGAAAAGCCAACCCAGATTCAAGGGATAAGGAAACAGATTTTGCTTCTTTTATAATATTTACTTTTTTTATTTGGGGGGATGCTCCAGGTATTAGTTGTGGCATGTGGAATCTAGTTCCCTGAGCAAGAATTGAACCAGGGCCCCCTGCATTGGGAACACAGAGTCTTAGCCACTGGACAGACAGCCAAGGAAGTCTCAGATTCCACTTCTTGATGGGAGATGCTACAAAGAATTGTGGTCATGTTTGCTGTCTGTTCCCTATCAGGTCGCTAGGAGTCGGACATGACTGAGCGACTTCACTTTCACTTTCCACTTTCATGAACTGGAGAAGGAAATGGCAACCCACTCCAGTGTTCTTGCCTGGAGAATCCCAGGGACGGGGGAGCCTGGTGGGCTGCTGTCTCTGGGGTCGCACAGAGTCGGACACGACTGAAGCGACTTAGCAGCAACAGCAGCAGCAGCAACAGTTACCTGAGGAAAGTGATCTGTTCCAAGAAGAATAACCTACTATGTCCCTGTATTATTCAAGGTACCCAGACTCTAGAGATGAGCCCACATCTGAAGATACATCAATTAAACAGCATAAAATAATGAAGTCCCAGACTTGGGATTTGGACTTGGCAGAACAAGGGCAGAGCTGAGACCTTTAGCCATGATTTTCTTCACCGTTCAACTCAAAGAGCAGCTCTTCCAAATTGTTATTCATATGCCTAAACCAAATATTACCAATTGCTTTCCTTTGAGCCTTCCTAGCAATATATGGGTTATCTGCAATTGTCCTTATCTTACCTGACTGTGTAGTAAAATCATTTTACTGGTTTGAAATCCCAGTCTAAATTTAGGCTACTTGAGGACAGGCACTGCAACTTGACCATTACTACATCTCCGAAGCATCAGGCACAGCAAGTACACTGGAATACACTTGTACTTTAAGATATTTGCATGAGTATTTATAACTAAATTTGGTCTGTAGTTTTTTTTTTCTATTGTACTATATTTGGCAGAGTTTTTAAAAAATGTGTATCCATCTGATAAAAATAATTTGTAAACTTTCCTTTTTGTGCTATAAATAATTCAAATATCATAAATTAAGGGGCACATCCCTGTAGGGATCTTGGATTGAGAGTGTATGGCTTGCTGCTTCACCAGTCACCTTAGTTACATCTTAGCCATTTTCTCATTGTGCATCATCTGTGTTGTACCAAGCCCTTTCCACAACCCCATGTATCTACGTATTACAGGAACACAGAAATTGTCCATTTAGGGCAACAAAAGTCTCATGAACATCATGTTGCTGTGAAAAGCAGGTGTCTGAAAGCTTCCGTGTTCACCTTCAAGTTGGAATACAAATTAGAGAAAGAAAGAGAATGTCACAGGTGTTGGAGAGCATGCTATGCTCCACTGCTGAGTGAAAAACGCATTTGCTGAAAGCAAGCTGCCACCACTTATGAAAAGCTATCGGGGCTCAGAGTCCAATTAGAGAGGGAAAAAATCAATAGTGATTCACTTCCTTGTTAGTGGAATTGATTTTCCTGATAAAGTTCACAATATTCTTAGACTTGGTCTTAATCATTTTCTGGGAAAATGGCACAGCTCCAGCTCTCCCAAGTTGTATAGTTAAATTGAGATCAGTGGTTTAGCAGTGCAGGGAGTTACAAATCAATCTCATCAAAGAGGAAAATGCATCCCTCAGACAGAAAGTGAGCAAAAATACCAGCCAGACATCCCTCTCTCGACAAATATTCAGATGTTTATTTTATCTCTTTTAAAAAATTTTAGGTAAGGACCATGACCTTCCAGTTTTCATTCAGACCTGAATGTCAAAATGGATACATGGTTTCATTTTTCTTGTTTTGATAAATAAAACTGTGCCCTTGGGTTTAGAAGACTTGTCTGTATTCCAGCTCCCTCTTCCTAGCCTCATGACCTTGAGAGAATCATTTCATTTCCCTGAATTGCTCTTCATCTTTAAAAAGAGATTGGATTTGCCAATGTGTGTGCCAGATGAATATGTGGCTATCAAACAATTATGTGTAATTCAGCAATTACTTGTAATTAAGCAATTACATATAGCAGACACTGGTCCAAGTGCATCAACTCTTTGAACCCTCACAACCACCCTGTGGAAAAGCTATCATTATCCCTCCATTTAGAGAGAAGGACACAGGGATGTAGAGAGGTTTAGGTAATTTGCCCAATCTTAATTCTTATTCAGGGCCACATGAAACACAGGGACTTGATCACTGTTTCTAGAAAGGATTCTAGAACCAAATAAATTTGGGAAACACCACCTCCTATATTCTCCTTTTGGGAATTTACATTTCATGTTAGTTAATGACAGGTTCTGGGGAGTCCTGAAGCAGACACCAGTTTATCTCAGCATTTTTCAAATAGTTTGGTCATAGATCTTTATCATGCAATACCAGCAACATCCCAAAGGACAATCAACTAAGAATCAGAAAATATTTGAGTTCCAGTTCTAAACACAAGTTCTTAAGTGAACTTGAAAATCGCTTAAATTTTACAAACCTGTTTCCATTATTAAGCTAGTGAAACACCTACTTCAGCAAAGCATTTATCAATACATGAATTAAATAAGATGCCATATGGGGAAGCTTTTTTTGTAGCTAATGAAATATTACACAAATGCTAGGTGTTATTTTCATTAATTCAATTCTTTGAACATGAAATATGAGAAATGGTTTCCCAACCAGAGACAGCCTTTGTCACTCAATCATTTGTAAAACTCATTCCTTCTCTTTTTCTCTTTTTTTCCTTTAACCATGAAGTCTACTCCAACGTTACTATCCAAACGGCAAAATAATTGAATCCCATTAACTGCTTTTTTCTGTTATACTCATTTAACAAGGTCTCTATTCAATCTTTGATTGAATGATTGCTCTAAAAATTAATTCTATAAACTCCTATTTGAGACTGTTTTAAATTAAACACAGAAACCTGGTATTGTTTCAACAAATTGATAAATATATTACTTGTGCATAACTGTGTTCTAGAAGTTCAGCACATCTCATTTTTATTCTTGTTGCTTGTCATTTGTTTCCTACTATTGATATCACATTCTGTATCTCCTCTACTCATTCTGAAACACTGCTATTTCACCACTGTATGTTGCATTAAAAATGAGATTCAGCATGAGAAAGATCCTCTAGATTCAAGGAATTTAATAGTCAGAGTACCATCAAGCAGTGTGTGTGTGTGTGTGTGTGTGTGTGTGTGTGTGTGTGTAGTAAGTTCCCTACTTACAAACCTTCTGTTGCGAACTTTCAAAGGGGTGAACATTCGTTCACATGTCCAATCACGTAAGTTAGTTCCCGCGTCTGGTGTACATTGTCATGTGCACAACTTGACAAGTGGTTGTGCTTCAGTGTACAGCACTATTTAGAGTGCAATAGTATAGAATCTTTACAGCAGCCTGCCCTGTGTCTCCTATTGCTGATGATCCTTGAGCTCTACCTTCTCCCACCTCCTCTCCCTCCTTCAGTCAGTAACTCCTCTTTCCAGTTCGCTGGATGCCAGCACTTGTATGTCAGCTGTTGTACTGTATCACTGTACTTTCCAAGGTGCCATACTGCAAGATTGTGGCTTCCCTGATAGCTAAGTTGGTAAAGAATCTGCCTGCAATGCAGGAGACCCCGGTTTGATTCTTGGGTTGGGATGATCCACTGGAGAAGGGTTCGCCTACCCACTCCAGTATTCTTGGGTTTCCCTTGTGGCTTAGCTGGTAAAGAATCCGCCTGCAACGTGGGAGACCTGGATTCAATGCCTGGGTTGGGAAGATCCCCTGGAGAAGGGAAAGGCTACCCACTCCAGTATTCTGCCCTGGAGAATTCCATGGACTATATAGTCCATGGGGTCACAAAGAGTCAGACAGGACTGAGCGGACTTCACTTTCACTTTTTACTGCAAGATTAAAAATGTTTTATTTTTTGTATTTATGTATTATTTGTGTGAGAAATATTATAAATCTTTTACAGTACAGTACTTTATAGCCAATTGTGTTACTTAGGTACCTAGGCTAACTTTGTTGGACTAAGAACAAATTGGACTCATGAATTCACTCTCAGAACAGAACTTGTTCATATACAAACTCATTTACTATACAAACTATGGCCTGCACACCAAACCAAATCCTTCATCCTGTTTTTGTACAGTCCAGGAGTTAAGAAAAGCTTTCTTAATGATTAAGAGGCATGGAAAGAAATAAATACCATGACAAGTGAAAATTATATGAAATTCAAATTTCAGTGTCCTTAAGTTTCACTGGAGTACAGTCACACCTGTTTGTTTACATATTATCTGCAATAAGGCAGCCTTCACTATGGTTTAGTAGAAATATCAGGGGGCTTTGGACCTTGGCATAAACCTTGCCTTTGGTTTTCTTAGCTGTCTGTCCTTGGGTACACCATTTGAACATTCTCAATCTGTCTTCTTCTCCTTAAAATTGGACTCATGAATTTAGCCCAGTACCTACCACAAAGCAGTGTCCTGAAAAGTGTCAGTTTTCTCTCCCAGAGTCCCAGCAAGGGCCATGGGAAATGCATTACAAATGCCTTCCAGCAATCTGTTTTGCAGTCTAGACCACAAAGCAACTGAAAATTAAAGAGCCAAGCAGCCCCCAGCCTGCTCCCTGCAGCTTATTCACAGCACTTTTCAGGTCTACCTGACTGGAAAGTAATACATTTCAGAAAGACTGTGTAGTCTTTCCTTGTTGTAAACAACTACCTGGCTACATGAACTTCTCACTGGAGATGTGCTTCAATGTTAGACATCCAGCCCAGATATAACCACTTCTCTCTTACCCTTCTAATGCTGTCTATTTTGGTCTCTGTGGTGCTTCAGCCTCATCTCCACATTCTATGAGTCTCTCAGTGGTGAAAATGTTCTTGAATAGTTGTTAGTTGTTCTTATTGTGAGGAGGAGTGAGGTTAGGAACAAGCTGTGTCGTTAAATGTTGATGACATCACTCCTCAGTTCAGTTCAGTTCAGTTCAGTCGCTCAGTCATGTCCTACTCTTTGCAACCCCATGAATCACAGCACGCCAGGCCTCCCTGTCCATCACCAACTCCCAGAGTTCACTCAAACTCATGTCCATTGAGTCAGTGATGTCATCCAGCCATCTCATCCTCTGTCATCCCCTTCTCCTCCTGCCCCCAATCCCTCCCAGCATCAGGGTCTTTTCCAGTGAGTCAACTCCTCGCATGAGGTGGCCAAAGTATTGGAGTTTCAGCTTTAGCATCAGTCCTTCCAATGAACAACCAGGACTGATCTCCTTTAGGATGGACTGGTTGGATCTCCTTGCAGTCCAAGGGACTCTCAAGAGTCTTCTCCAACACCACAGTTCAAAAGCATCAATTCTTCAGCACTCAGCTTTCTTCACAGTCCAACTCTGACCTCCGTACATGACCACTGGAAAAACCGTAGCCTTGACTAGACAGACTTTTGTTGGCAAAGTAATATCTCTGCTTTTCAATATATTGTCTAGGTTGGTCATAACTTTCCTTCCAAGGAGTAAGTGTCTTTTAATTTCATGGCTACAGTCACCATCTGCAGTGATTTTGGAGCCCCAAAAAAAATAATGTCTGACACTGTTTTCCCATCTATTTGCCACAAAGTGATGGGACCAGATGACATGATCTTAGTTTTCTGAATCCTAGGGTTCTTGATTGACAGGTTTTTTTCCTCTAGCACTTTGAATACTCTTTTTCCACCGCCTTCTGATCTCAATTATTTCTATTGAGAAGTCAGATGTTAATCTCATTGGGTTCCCTTGTTAATAATGAATCATTTTTCTCCTGATGCTTTTCCAGATCTTGTCTTTGGCTTTCAGCATTTTTACTATGATGTATCTATTTGTGTCTCTTTGCACGTTTATTCTACTTTAAGTTTGTTGAGCTTCCTAGATGTTTAAGTTAGCGTTTTTCCATAAAGTTGGGATGTTTCCATCCCCATTATTTCATCAGTATTTTTTCTATTGTTTTCAGCTTCCCTATTTCTGGTATTATCATATACATGTTGGCACACTTAATGCACTAGTGTTTCTCTGAGGCTCTGTTTATTTTTATTATTTTTTTCTCTTCTTCAGATCACATAATTTCTATTGCTCTATCCTCAAGTCTGCTAATTCTTTCTTCTGACAGTTGAAATCTATTGTTGAGTCCCTCAAGTGAATTTTTCATTTCACTTCCCCTACTTTTCAATTTAAGAAGCTTCACTTTGCCCTTTAATATGCTTTTTGTCTCATTATTGATACTTCCTGTTTGGTGGAACATTATCATCATACCTTCTTTTACTCCTTTAAACATTTTTTCTTTAGTTCTTTAACATATTTATAATGGCTACTTTGAAGTTTTGTTTTTTTTTTATTTTTTTAATTTTAAAATCTTTAATTCTTACATGTGTTCCCAAACATGAACTCCCCCCTCCCACCTCCCTCCCCATTTTATATGACATCTGGTCTCTTTTAGAAGCAATTGCCATTGCCTGCATTTTTATGATATATGGGTCATATTTTCCTATTTCTTTGCATTCCTTATAGATTTTGTTGGAAACTAGATATTTCAGATAAAATATTGTAACAACTGTGGCTGGATATTGGTACCCCTTCTTGGGCCTGTTATTATTATTTGATTTTTTTATTTGTCTAGTGACTGACTGGATTATTTTCGTGACGTCTGTCCCCCTTTAACACTGTCCTGCAGTGTTGAGCCTCTGATGTTGGTCCTCAGTGAAGTGCAGTGTTTCCTGAAATAAGAATGGTTCAGTTAGGGATCTCTTTGACCATCTCTTTCCCTGACGCATTCATGAACTTCATGCCAGACACTCCCATCCAGGGAGTTTCACCTTTGCTTCTTCTTTCTCTACAGTTCTTCCTCCAGATATTGCCATGGCTTACTTTCTCATTTCACTCAGGTCTTGAGTCAAATGTTATTTCCAGATAAAACCCTTCCCTGGCAAATCTATATATTAGTAGAATAGCAGCCCCTCGTTGGTTGCTTCCTTGTGTTATTTTTTCCCCATGATATTTATACTGACTGGCATGATGGCATGATATTTCTTATTGTCCATCTCATACCCCAAAATGTAAAATTCACAAAACGTGAATTTCGCCTCCTCCGCTCACTGTTACATCAACTCTAGAGGCTAAGAGAGTTCTTGGCACAGAGTAGGCCCTCTCCAAATTTTTGTTATTAAATTATGGAAAAACTAAATAAATACTGTGTTCCTATACTAGACACTAGAAGTGAAGGAAGTATACTCTAGGAATAAGACTAAGATAAGGAAATTTGCGAATGCAGAAACACCGAAGAAAGGCAGAAACTCTTCTGCCTTCGTGGACTTGCTCTTCTGTCTATCTAAGGAAGTAACTCCTTGTTCCTTTGCTTTAAAATTTCACAAATCTCAAGCTGCAAGGCAGAAGAGAGGAGGAACTGGTGAAGGAGGAGAAAGTAATTTGATTGTGTTTCATTTTCACAAGCACACTCGTCCTCAGGGATAGGGAACTCTATGCAAGGGCAAGTATCAGGGACCAGAGCCACCAAGAGGACAGTGTCACATGTATGTTTCCACAAAATGCTTACATGTAGCTGAGCAATAGGTCACTTCTCTGGTTCAACTCCTTTGAGGGTTCCTGCTCTTCCCCCAGAAAAAAAACCCTTAATATCATTGAAAATCCTTAATACCACTGAAAGATCCTATGGAATCTGGCCTCAGCCTTCCTCTCTGAGTGTATTTCAGGCCACCTGCTTCCCAACTTTACTGACCTCTCTTCCACTCCCCAGATGCTTCCTCAGCACCTTTACAGACACTATCCGGCAGCCTTCTAACTTTCCCCTTCAGGCATGGCCCAGATAACCTTAGTTCACCTTTCAGGTCCCAACTCAAATGTTACTTCCACCAGGCCTCTTCTGACTTAAACTAAATAGTCTCTTGTATTATTAGGGTAAATCTAGCTGCTATATATAACAAATAGACTTCAGCACAAAAATGGCTCATACCCAGTAGAACTATGTGTCTCGCTCATGTAGCCAGGCAAGGCAGGATCATTCAAGTGCACAGGCTCATGTAGTTATCAACTCCTTCAACAAGCGGCTTCTAAGATCACCATGATAACCTCCAGCCCAGGCAGCTGGATCAGGGTAAGAGCACAGAGGAGAATATATGGGTGATTTTATAGGCCAAACTGAACATCAGCACACATCACATCTTTGCACATTCCATCAGTCACAGGGCCATGCCTGACTGCAAAAGAGATGGGGTAGTCTTGTCCTGCTGTATTCCCAGGAATAAGAGGAGAATATGGATTTTGGTAAGGTAGCAGATGCTGCCTGCTCACCTTCCATTATGTACTCCTGGGGCACCTGACTGTCCAGTGTCAAAAAGCTCAGGGCACGTGTTATATGTGAGACTTTTCAAGTCCATGAAGGCAGAAACTGGGTCTACCTATTCTCCCTCTACATCCCTTAAAGCCTTAGCATTTAGTGGGCTCTCAATAAATATATTGAACTATGTGAAATTACTGCTTTGTTTGACATAAAATGTCTAGTATTAGCAATTTAGAAGAACAGCCTTTAAGGCACACCTTTGACATATGGGTTGTTCAGCAGAGCACCTCCCGTGGGTTAGTGGAAGGCTATAACACAGGACTCAAAGGTTTTCCAGCTTGAGTCTTTCCACTAATGCCTTGTTAGGTAATTCCAGTTTCTTGCCAAGGAATCACTTGTAGAATAATGTGTTTTATGGACTAGCTGTGAGGTCATGCAGCCTGTGGGAATTTGGTGGAAGTGGGGAGCCACACAAGACCTCCACTCGGGTTGAGGAGAAAGCTTGGTCATGCATGTTAATGAATGACAGACCTTCAGTTCTGTCCCAATTAAGCAAACATTGGTTCCACATCTACCGTGTGCCAGGCACTAGGTCCAGAGCCAAAGGCACAAAGATGATTACTTCCTTGGAGGAGCTTGTAGACTTACAAGGGGTTCACAGTCAGCTTGTTTTGGAAATATCCCTTCGGCACTTTTTCAGAAGAATGAGGAGGACAAGAAAAAGAAAAACCATCTGGGAGTTGATTTTAATAGTTTAGGCAAGAGATGGTGTCCTGTTTTGTTTTCCTTCACAAATTTTTCTTTGTTTAACTTTTAGGGGGACGGAGGGTGGGAGGCGAGGTGGTCACAGGAACGGTGAAGGGGCTGGAAAAGCACAAATATGCAAAGACAGAATCATCCTTCACCTGCTAGTGAGGAAAGCTGCCGAGGTGCAGAAAGGGGCAACTGCCATTCGGATCATGTCCTGGGATGGCATGCTGTGTTTAGACAGCGCTTCAGCTGAGAAGTTCCCTACCACTCTCCAATCCCTTAAAATACAGAATTCCACCACTGAAATGGAGGAAAATTGGGATCCTCACAACCGTGCCAGAAACTGAGGCTGTGCAGCCTTTCCTGAAATCCTTAATCCTTAGGCTGTACCTTCCTCCTTCCCAGTGTGGTGCTGGAGGAAGGGGATGGGAAGCCCACTCCGGGTTGTGTGCGTTCCGTCATTTGTCAGGCGGGAGCAGTCTTCTTGCTGGGTCTTTGTTGCTCTCGGCCTGAGTTAAAAATAGACTTTCCAAAGAAAGCTCCCGTTAGGTGGTCCTACCAAGGTAATTTACATTATCAGCTCCCAGCTTCAAGACTAATTTGGAACAGTCCCGCATTTGATGTGCTCCATTTCTTTTCAGGGGTGGCTGCTTTCTCACAACCAACTCCAAGGAAGTGCTCTCCCCAGGGATCTCAAATCTTGAAGCAGGAATTAGGATGGAGGTTGGAGGAGGGTGGGTGGGTGAGCACAGTTTAGGAGCCATGTAAACTCCGGTTGGATTCTCTGCACAGGACTCTCAAACTCTTCTGCCCACTTTTTCCCCTATGTTAAAAAGTTTAAAATATCTGCCTGTAATGTCGTACTCCTCTATGCTTTCTACTAAACCCAGTAGCTCCAAAAGAAAGTGAAAGTGTTAGTTGATCAGTCATGTCCAACTCTTTGCGACGCCATGGAGCCACCAGACTTCTTTGTCCATGGGATTTTCCAGGCACGGATACTAGAGTGGGTTGCCATTCCCTTCTCCAGGGGATTTTCCCAACCCAGAGATCAAAAGTTGGTCCCCAGCATTGCTGGCATATTCTGAGCCACCAGGGAAGCCCCTTGTAACTCTGCGGGGGTCACAATTCTCTTTTAATGTACATGGGATGGGTAGTCGCCTGCAGGATGTTCTGCCATTGTCACTCACGAGGAGGCTGAAAGAGCAACACATCAGAGCACAAAGATCCCCGAGGCGGTCCTCAAACCGAACTCATGCTCTACCTGGTCATTCTAAGCAGTATCAAGGAGCCCGAATCTGACACCTGTTTCCCTGGCTGCCTGCACGGTCGTGGGAATCAGTGGCAATGTGTGTGAGTGCCTGAGTCCCGGCAGGAAAGAGCAGGATCATAGTGTGGATCCACAGAGTGACTTCTTTTCTGTGGCACGACTCCACCAACAGGTCTGACTTCTCTTACCAAAGAGCATATGTATAATTAGTCACATTATAGAGCTTTCAAAGGCAATTTTTTTTATTTAGTCGTTTTGACAACTACATGGGGGTGATTTAAATTGTAAAAACAAGGAAATGAAAACTCAGGAGAGTTCATTGTCTTGTCCGAGTTCAAACATTGCAAATATTGGACTACAGAAAATAAAATTGATAATTATGTTGGTGACACTCAACATCTATTTGGTAATATGTCTTCCCATTCAGAAACAAGACACCTCTCACCACTTATTAAAATCTCCAGTTTTGTCCCCTGTTTACTGCTTCAGCAGTTATAGACTAAGTGCCCAGTGTGTGTGTCGGGCATGTAGTAACTTTTGGTGTTATTGCTGTATGTATGCGGGTCTCCTGCCTTGTAGGCAGATTCTTTACCACTAGGTCCAGTGGTAAAGAATATGGTCCAGTGGTCCATATTCTTTTTTCTGTTCTTTCTACTATGTTTTATCATAAGGTATTGAGTATAGTTCTCTGTGCTATACATTAGGACCTTGTTATGTATCCATTCTGTACATAAAAGCTCACATCTGCTAATCCCAGCCTCCCGCTCCATCTCTCCTCCAACCCCCTCCTTCTGGGCACCTGCCAGTCTGCTCTCCGCATCCATGATTCTGTTTCTGTTTCACAGACAGGTTCATTTGTGTCATAGCTTGGATCCCACATATAAGTGATATTGGTATTTGTCTTTTTCTGACTTATTTCACTTAGTATGATAGTCTCCATCCATGTTGCTGCAAATGGCATTATTTCATTCTTTTTTATGACTGAGTAGTATTCCATTCCGGAGAAGGCAATGGCACCCCACTCCAGTACTCTTGCCTGGAAAATCCCATGGATGGAGGAGCCTGGTGGGCTGCAGTCCATGAGGTCACTAAGAGTTGGACACCAGTGAGCGACTTCACTTTGACTTTCCACTTTCATTCATTGGAGAAGGAAATGGCAACCCACTCCAGTGTTCTTGCCTGGAGAATCCCAGGGACGGGGGAGCCTGGTGGGCTGCCACCTGTGGGGTCACACAGAGTCGGACACGACTGAAGTGACTCAGCAGCAGCAGCAGCAGGATTCCATTCATATATGTACCACATCTCCTTTACCCATTCATTTACTGATAGACATTTAGGTGGTTTCCATGTCTTGGCTATTGTGAGTAGTGATGCTATGAACATAGGGGTGCATGGATCTTTTTGAATTAGTGTTTTGTCTGGATATATGCCCACTTGCTGGATCATATGGTAGCTCTACTTTTAGCTTTCTGAGGAACCTCCATACTGTTTTCCATAGTTGCTGCACCAACTAATATTCCCACCAACAGTATAAGCAGGTTCCTTTTTTCCACACTCTTTCCAGCATTTATTTGTAGATTTTTATTGGCCATTCTGACCTGTGTGAGGTAATACCTCATTATGGTTTTGATTTGCATTTCTATAATAATTAGCTATGTTGAGCATCTTTTCATGTGCCTATTAGCCCTTGTATTTCTTCTTTGGATAAATGTCTGTTTAGGTCTTCTGCCCATTCTTTTATTGGGCTGTTTGGTTTTTTGTTGTTGTTGTTGTCAAGTTGTATGAGCTCTTTGTATACTTTGTAAATTAAGCCTTTGTCAGTTGCATCATTTGCAAATATTTTCTCCCATTCTGTAAGCTGTCTTTTTGTTTTGTTTATAGGTTCCTTTACTGTGCAAAGGGCTTCCCTTGTGGCTCAGCTGGTAAAGAATCCGCCTGCAATGCAGGAGACCTGGGTTCAATCTCTGGGTTGGAAAGATCCCCTGGAGAAGAGAAAGACTACCCACTCCAGTATTCTGGCCTAGAGAATTCCATGGTCTTCATAGTCCATGGGGTCGAAAAGAGTCGGACACTAGGAGTTTTATAGTTTATGGTCTTACGTTTAGATCTTTAATCCATTTTGAGTTTATTTTTGTGTATGGAATTTAGAAAGATGGTAATGATAACACTGTATATGAGACAGCAAAAGAGACACAGATGTATAGAATAGACTTTTGGACTCTGTGGGAGAGGGAGAGGGTGGGGTGATTTGGGAGAATGGCACTGAAACATGTATACTATCATGTAAGAAATGAATCGCCAGTCTATGTTCGATACAGGATACAGGATGCTTGGGGCTGGTGCAGAGGGATGATCCAGAGAGATGATATGGGGTAGGAGATGGGAGGGGGGTTCAGGATTGGGAACTCATGTACACCTATGGTGGATTCATGTCAATGTATGGTAAAACCAATACAGTATTGTAAAGTAAAATAAAGTAAAAATAAAATTTTTTTAAAGAAAGAAAGAAAAGAGTCGGACACGAGTGAGCGACTTTCACTTTCACTTGCTGTGCAAAAGTTTGTAAGTTTGATTAGGTCCTGTTTGTTAATTTTTGTTTTTATTTCTATTGCCTTAGGATACTGACCTAAGAAAACATTGGCACAAATTATGTCAGAGAATGTTTTGCCTATGATGTTTTCTAGGAGTTTCATGGTGTCGTGCCTTCTGTTTATGCCTTTAAGCCATATTGAGTTTATTTTTGTGTTTGGTGAATGAATGTGTTCTAACTTCATTTATTTACATGCTGCTGTTCAACTTTCCCAACACCATTTTTTTTTAAATTGTAGTTGATTTACAATGTTGTATTAGTTTCTGGTGTACAGCAAAGTGATTCACACACACACACACACACACACACACACACACATATTCTTTTTCATAGTCTTTTCCATTATGGTTATTAAAGGCTTTTGAATATAGTTCCCTGTGCTATACAGTAGGACCTGGTTTATCTTCTAATGAGTTTTAATAGTCTTTAAGTTAGTTCCCTGTGCTTTTCAAGTAGACAACTATGCTATCTGAAGACGATAATACTAATAATTTAATTTGTTTCTACATCTCTCCCTCTTACATCCTTCTCCTTTTCCCTGTTCTAACTACCTTCCTTAATTAGATGGTCTCATATCATTAGAAAGAAAATGCTCTCTCTATGTTGGAATGGGAATAATTGAGGTTCAGAGAAAAATTCAAAGTTCCCATAACATGGTGACTTTTAGGAGTTGAAGGGAGGTAGAAGATTCAGTATAGCCAATTTCTGAAGAATAAGTTTGGAGGGTGAGGTCTTGCTGGGAGAGTTGGAGGCAATAGGCCAACCAACTCCTCTGAAAGGCCAGAGGAAAACAAGGCCCTCAGCTGTTGCTGCTCTCTGCGAACTAGAGACCATCCATCCCCTGTGCAGACGAACTCCGGGAACAGCCATAAGTGGGCTTGCTCAGCATCTCATTGCACAAAAGACAAACCCTTTGCCCAACACCAGGCAGGCTACTGCTCCAGATACCCATATCAGTTGCCTTATCTCAGGTGCTTTTTTGCAGTTGGCACACAAGAATTAAGAGCAGCCCTCATTTGGAGCAAGACATGACCCTGAGGCATGATGGGTGGGCATCTGAGCTCTGGAGCCTGTCTAAATGGACACAAACCCTGGTCCCACCACTTATCCTTCTTGTGAAACTACTTGGGAAAATAACCTTTCTCTGCTTAAATTTTTTAGCTGGAAAATAGTTTTAATATCTGTATCTACATCACAGAGTTTAGAGAGGACTAAATTGGTAAATATATGAAAAGTGCTAAGAACAACACCTGGCTTATAGTATATGCTCAATAAATCTTGACCAGAATGGTGCCTAGAAAGTGAACCTCATAAGAACTAGGGTTCTGGCATGTTCTGGTGGTAAATCTTTGGAAAATATGCTTTAAATTTCCTATTAAACTTTCTGAGTCTCACTGGAAAAGTTACCTTCCTTTGGAGATGAACTGAAGTTGGTCTCCTTCCCATTCGATGTCTTTATTAGATCATAAGTTCCACGAGGATGGAGACACACCCTCTGGCTAAACACATCAAGGACTCCAACAGATCCAAAGGGAAACAAGAAATTGTAAGATTAAATTCTATTTATGTTTCACTCTGCAACAGAATCAACTTTTTGGAAATACCTTGACTTAGGACTAGGCAGTGCTCTTTCAGTAAGATAATTTAAGGAGGGTTAGTTTACAAAGAGACTATTTACAAAGCTATGATGAGATTTGAGGTGATCACAGGGATGGAACAGTAACACAAAACTGCGAACACCAGTAGAGCTGTCTCCATCTCTCAGGATCAAGAGGAAAAACTGGTCCCTGGAGCCTGGAAGGAGAGTCCCATGCAAAAAGTCTCTTTACAAGGAGCAGTGGGCTTCAGTGAAGGAACTCACACAGACGGAGGCAGGAAAGTGTGCGTTTTGGACTCCCACCCCTACCTCCCTGTTGACGTTCCCCAGGGGAGGTTCTCAGCCAAAAACCAAAGAGGATGGAAGTAGCGTTACACAACTAAGCAAATTAAAAGTGCAGGACATGTAGGTAAATTCCAATTTCAGATTAACAACAAGTGCATTTTTCATATATCCTGAATACTTTATAGAACATACTAAAATTTTGCTATTTATCTGAAATTCAAATATTAACTCTGCATCATGTATTTTATGTGCAATTTTAGATGACAGATCATTATAAATTCCATACAGGTCAGCCTCCCTGAGCAGAGAGAGCAAGATGGAAAGTATAAGAGACAGGGGGGAAGTGGACTTTGAGAGGCAAAGGTGAAATAGACTGACATAGCCATGAACTCACCCCTTTTGCCTAAGTCTACCCAGATTTTCAAGTAGAAGAGTTTGGAACTCTAACATAGGGAATTCATGAGATCACAAAAACTGCCATATCACCATTGGATAATGTCAGTTCAGTCATAGCCCTCTCTGAAACCAGACTCCAGAACCGTGAGAAGTAAATATCTATTGTTTAAAAGCTACTCACTGTGGTGGTTATTTTGCTACAGCAGTGCAAAGAGACTAAGATACCATCATTTTCCTCCTCCATTAACTTGTCTTCAGAAACTCCCCAGGAAGCCATAGCATAGGTTGAGAATCAGTGAAGGTGTTGATAGAGCTGTTTTTAAGCTGGATCACTTGTACATGAGTGTTTGTAGTTATTATTTTTATTTATAATTGTCATCCTTGTCATGTATCTTATATGCATTTAGGAAGAGAAGGAGGGAAGGAGGAAGGGAAGAAAGGAAAGAGAAAGAAAGAGGGGAAGGACCTAAAAAATACACCCACCCAAGAAAACAAAATATGACCAGTTAATAAACAAGTGGTGGTTTTCTTTATACCAGTTCATAAAGAAAAACTGAATTACTCTTTGATATCAATTCTGAGATCAGTGTTTCAAGTCACTCACTAAATCTCAATTTCTTGAATTTTAAAATGAAAATCATAGAATCTGGATTGCAGGATTTGGGCAAATTTGGAAACAAAAAATATACAGAAACTAACACTTGTTTGAAGCATAAAATAATTGCTAATTATAGCAGTATTAAAAGAATTCATACTTAATGCATCATTTTAATAGATTATATTCTGTGGCTATCAAAGTACCACATTTATCTTTTTCAAATTAATATGTTCAAAAGTCTGATGGATTTAATAGGACAAACTCTCGATCTCATAAGAGAGATCAACCAAAGGTAAATTACAAACAAAAGATAAATTCTAAAATTTCCAGTTTCTGAGGATCTTAAAGTAGAAATTACAAGGCCAAATACTTGTAAGCAATTTAGTTTTAGAAGTTATGTCTCCTTTTTGAATTTATGCTATTTTATGTATCTTCTTCTGGGCATTAGTCATTGTGTCTATAATTTTAGCAATGCTAATATTTAATTTATGTGTTGAGTGAATGAATAAGATACTTTAGGCACCCACACAGAGAGAGTCTAAAGAACTTGAATGGCACTTTAATGTAGTTATATTAATAGGAAAATGGGCACATGTGATGCTCCCATGGGAATGTCTTTGTGATGGCACTTACAGAATTTTTAAAAATTCCAACTAGACAGTTAATAAAGTAGGTAGTTGTGGGTAGGTGAATACCTCAGGAAACAAGAATAATACAGGAAGGATGCAAGTAAAAAAGTAAAGAACATCTCACCAAAGGTCTCAATTTGCCCAAAAGGAGACAGGGATGAATGTCAGTGAACAGATTTGTCCTGTTTTTACACCATGCCATAGCAGTTAACTTTGACTTTATGTTAATAGCAATAACAGTTCTAAGCACCTGTCTAGAACCTTTTAAACAAGAGTGACAGATGCTGATTCAGTTCAGTCATTCAGTGGGGTCTGACTCTTTGTGACCCCATGGACTGCAGCACACCAAGCTTTCCTGTCCATCACCAGCTCCCAGAGCTTGCTCAAACTTATGTCCATCAAGTCAGTGATGCCGTGCAACCATCTCATCCTCTGTCATCCCCTTCTCCTGCCTTCAATCTTTCCCAGCATCAGCGTGTTTTCCAATGAGTCAGTTCTTCACATCAGGTATTGGAGCTTCATCTTCAGCATCAGTCCTTCCAGTGAGTATTCAGGGTTGATTTCCTTTAGGATTGACTGGTTGGATCTCCTTACAGTCCAGGGGACTCTCAAGAGTCTTCTCCAACACCACAGTTCAAAAGCATCAATTCTTCAATGCTCAGCTTTTTTATGGTCCAACTCTCACATCCATACTAGAATACTACTACTAGTAGAATAATTGGATTGAAGTGCTGGTTCAGTTCAGTTCAGTCGCTCAGTCGTGTCCGACTCTTTGCAACCCCATGAATCACAGCATGCCAGGCCTCCCTGTCCATCACCAACTCCAGAGTTCACTCAAAGATTCATGTCCATCGAGTTGGTGATGCCATCCAGCCATCTCATCCTCTGTCGTCCCCTTCTCCTCCTGCCCCCAATCCCTCCCAGCATCAGAGTCTTTTCCAATGAGTCAACTCCTCCCATGAGGTGGCCAAAGTATTGGAGCTTCAGCTTCAGCATCATTCCTTCCAAAGAAATCCCAGGGCTGATCTCCTTCAGAATGGACAGGTTGGATCTCCTTGCAGTCCAAGGGACTCTCAAGAGTCTTATCCAACACCACAGTTCAAAAGCATCAATTCTTCGGCTCTCAGCCTTCTTCACAGTCCAACTCTGACCTCCATACATGACCACTGGAAAAGCCATAGCCTTGACTAGACGGACCTTAGTTGGCAAAGTAATGTCTCTGCTTTTGAATATGTTATCTAGGTTGGTCATAACTTTTCTTCCAAGGAGTAAGCGTCTTTTAATTTCATAGCTGCAGTCACCATCTGCAGTGATTTTGGAGCCCCCAAAAATATAGTCTGACATTGTTTCTACTGTTTCCCCATCTATTTGCCACAAAGTGATGGGGCCAGATGCCATGATCTTCGTTTTCTGAATGTTGAGTTTTAGGCCAACTTTTTCACTCTCCACTTTCACTTTTATCAAGAGGCTTTTTAGTTCCTTTTCACTTTCTGCCATAAGGGTGGTGTCATCTGCATATCTGAGGTTATTGATATTTCTCCCAGCAATCTTGATTCCAGCTTGTGTTTAGTGAGGTTTTAATAATGCTCAGAAGAAAAGACTGCACATAGAAAGAACTCTTGACCTGATGATACTTGGACTTAGTGTGCCCCTAGATAAAGAAATGTAGAAAAGATACCCACAGAAAGAGCATTCATATTTAAAATGAAGGGTAGACCATTCTGCTTAGATTTCCTGCTGACATGCTTGGTTTTTCTGCTCTTGGTTTACTCACTGGGGTTGTACTTGTCTAAAAGATTCAGGACAATAAATGCTACCATAAGTGCCTACAGGTTAGACCAACTAATCCTGGCAACATAAGTGCCCACGATGTGTGGCCAAGGCAAACTTTAAAAGTGCCCAGAGGGATTGTATGCCACAAAGGATCTGAAAGCGTGTTAGTCACTCAGTCGTGTTACATGCTTTGTGTCCCCATGGACTGTAACCTGCCAGGCTCCTCTAACCATGGGATTCTCCAGGCAAGAATAATGGAGTGGGCTGCCATTCCCTTCTCCAGCGGATCTTTCGGCCCCCGGGAACTAACTTCGGTCTCGGGCATTGGCAAGCAGATTCTTTACAGTCTGAGCCACCAGGAAAGCCAACTTTAGATAGTATAGTAATATCTATCTTATTTATCCCCATTCTAAGTAAACATCAAAAGAATGTTTTAAATTCATTTGTGGTAACTCCCTTTTTAAAAGAAAAAAAAATTTTTTATCTCATTGAAATAGTAGCTTTTTTGGTTTTTTTTCCAAGTTTTTTGTGATATTCTTAATTGTTCTTGTTACCATCTGTAAAGCCCATTGAGAAGGCCTCAATGAAGCTTCCTAAACCAATTTTTCTTGTTCAAAAGAGTTCCTAGGTTAATTTGACTTTTGTTTCATAGAAACCAACAAAACAATTGTTTACACTGAGAGCGCTCCAGATTTAATGACCCAACAACCAGGATATTCCGGAAGGGGGTAAATTGGAAAGAAGACTGGAGTAGTAGCTAGAGGATCTGGATCTTTAGACTCATTTCAGTGTTTCACTGGACTTGTGAGACTGAGTGAGACACTTGGCTTCCCTGAGAGTCAAACAGGGATAATAATGATGAGAATACTTGGCACATAGTAAGCACTAAGGAGGGTTACTTATAGTAATTCATATTCCATTATTATCATCTTCCAAGATTACCATGTTAAATAAAAATGCATATATGAAAAATTGCAAAGCAGTATCTAAACAAAAAGAACTATGTAACTTACTGTAGATGACAAAACTAACATTCTGGCTAGCTATTGTTACTTGAACCTTTAAAATTCAGGAGACTGAAATATATTTCAGGGTATAACACTAGTGAAAAAATATTTACATACACCAAAGTAGTTCCCTTCGTAATGATTACAACTAGGAGAAAAACTACCTATATGTATGGATAAGGACTGAACAGCAACATGGAAAATGAAGACAACTGAATTTGCTAATGGTATGGGAATTTGGGTTCTACTTTTTAAATTTTATGTGCTTTAATCTGTTTTTTTCCTTATTAAACCCATGTCCGTGGCAGTGAAAGCTTGGAGTTGTAACCATTGGACAGCCAAGGAATTCACTTTAATCTGTTCTTTAAAATATCTTTATAACTCAAAAATAATAAAATATAGAAAATTAAGCTAAGAATTGAGATTAATTGGGAACACTGTTGTACTAATACTAACAACGGTAAAAACTAGTAGTCCATTTTGTTGAGCACTTCCCGTGTTTAGCCTGCTCTATATGCATAATTTGTCTAATCATCCCATCAATACTGTGCTCCACAAGAAACATAGGAGAAAACTGGAGCTCACAAACTAGCAGCTTGCCAAGGGCTCCCAGCTGGCAAGTGTCGAGTACAGATGTGCTATGTGTATAGCAGTCAAAGTAAATATTGGTTCATATCATCTGGGGAACATAGATAAATCAGCATTCTACCAGCTTTTTGGTGGTATTAGAAACACTAAAGAAAAAGTTAAGCTTTGGATCTCAGTATTTTTCTCTTACACCTCTCTCAGTCCTGCACCTGGTGTGCAGTGCACCAGCTTCCTATTCCTTTGTGTGTGCCCATATACCTGCCTCTGAGTGTGCATGGAGTGTGCAGGGAACATTCCTCTGAGTGCACTAGAGTATACAGGGAACATTCAAACAGCAGAGTGCAGATGAGGAGTGAGGCCCTGCATGGCATAGAGAAGTAGGAGGAGTATGGGGGAGAAAAGAACTGAAATGTCTGTGGAAGCAGCCCAGAGTTTCATCGGCTACTAAAGAGAAGGAGTTTACAAGAAAAGCAGTGATTCTCAGTCAAGCCATGGGGCCTTCCAGGCAATATGTCAACGGGTACCACTCAATTTCCAGGAAGGGAGGGGGCTTCTGAGCACCTGTTTCTTTGGGGGTGCTGAAGGTGGCTTTCTTAAAAAGCTCAGACAAGGTGGAGAACCTTGTGCACGCTCCATCCTCAACATTACTAAACTGGATGTGAAATTGGTTCCAAATTCCTTTCCTGCTCTGTGCATCTAATTTTCTTTTTTAAAAAAATTAATATTACTGATACTATGTGCATGCTAAGTCGCTTCAGTCTTGTCCAACTCTGTGTGACCCTATGGACTGTGCCTGCCAGGCTCCTCTGTCCACGGGACTCTCCAGGCAAGAATACTGGAGTGAGTTGCCATGCGCTCCCCCAGGGGATCTTCCCAACCCAGAGATCGAACCTGTGTCTCTCTATGTCTCCTGCCCCAGCAGGAGAATTCTTTACCACGAGGGGCATCTGGGAAGCCCACTGATATTATCAGGGACGCCTAAAATAACAAAGAAATGGAAAAGTTTTCCAAAAGTAAAATGTTTATCATTGCTGTTTCTCAAAGCATTTGTGAATGTTTAACTGAAGATAATAGCAATAAACACTGCCAGCTATTCGATGCCATTGTCAATTACAATGGACGTGAATGATTATAAACATGTAAATCATCATGACTTTCTTCAGCAAGTTGTTTTTGAGCACAAATTCTGTACCAAAGACGGGGTCAAGGATCAGAGCTATAGAAAATAATTAGACATAATCCCTGCCTAGTCTACAGAGTAAACACTGTATTATGATAAATGCTTTGTTATAATGTGATAAGTGCTCTAGTGAAGGGATGCACATAACAGGGGTACACAGAACTAATGTTTGTCAGGAGTTGGAAGATTGTTGCTATTGTTGTAGTTCAGTCATTCAGTCATGTCCGACTCTGCAACACCATAGCCCACCAGGCTCCTCCATCCTCTGCTATCTCCCAGGGTTTGCTCAAATTCATGTCCATTGACTCAGCGAAGCTAGCAGGGACTTAGAAAAGAGGAGAAGTCAAGTACCCTTCAAAAAATGGGACAGTCATCTTGAAAACTTTGAAGGAATCCACTTTTGAGAGGATCAGTATTAGGACTGATCAGTATTAATCCTGACATTAATCAGTATTAATTAGTATATTAATCAGTATTAATTACAGTATTACTGTAATACTGATCAGTATTAATACAGTAGGATCAGTATTAGGGACTTGGATTTTGAAATCTGGACAAAGGCTGGTTCTATAACTTGTCAAAATCTGGACAAAGGCTGGCTCTGACTGATGGATTTCAAAGCAGCCAAAAATCCTATTCCTCTTCACACTGTGTCTATGCAGCTTCTCCAGTCAAGAGATGAGTGTGTTTCTTTACTCCTTGCATCTGGCTTTGCCATGTCATTTGCTTTGTGACACAGCAGAAGCTTGGGCATTGGAACTGCCCTCTCTTTGGATTCCTGGGACTGCCATGTGCATGGCCCAATAGCCTATCATTTGATCAGAGACTATGAAATAGGGTGGTACCCTCAGACCTGTGTGTGAGCCCAGCAAGGTTAGTGGTATAACTGCCCACTAAGCCCACCCCAATTGCTTGCCCACAGACTTCTAAGCAGAATAAATGAGGCTGTTTATTATAGAATAAGTATGCTGTAGAATAGAAACTAATTGGTACGTTCAGTGGCCCTGGATAATTTATTTCACCTCTTGAAACTTGGGTCTCCACTTCTATAATATGCAAATCATAATAGTAATTATCTCTTAGGTTGCTGAGAGTATTAAATAAAATAATGCATATAAAGTACTTACAAAATAGTGACCAGATAGTGACTAATAGTATAATTACATGCTTATATTTAGTATTTAATTTTTCCTGAGGTCAAGAGTGGTTCTTTGGGTGCTTCTTGCTCTGTAATTACTAAAGTCATAAAATTTCCTGGGACATGTTTCTAAAATAAACAATGTGATTTTTTTGTTTGATTGATTTTTCAGCTTATTTTGGGCGTTTCTTACATCAGATAATAGGCTTTTAAATGCTATTTGGTGAAGTGTTATGATTCTGTGGGGTTCAGTTCAGTTCAGTTCAGTTCAGTTCAGTCGCTCAGTCGTGTCTGACTCTTTGCGACCTCATGAATCGCAGCACGCCAGACCTCCCTGTCCATCACCAACTCCCGGAGCTCACTCATACTCACGTCCATCGAGTCAGTGATGCCATCCAGCCATCTCATCTTCTGTCATCCCCTTCTCCTCCTGCCCCCAACCCCTCCCAGCATCAGAGTCTTTTCCAATGAGTCAACTCTTCGCATGAGGTGGCCAAAGTACTGGAGTTTCAGCTTTAGCATCATTCCCTCCAAAGAAATCCCAAGACTGATCTCCTTCAGAATGGATTGGTTGGATCTCCTTGTAGTCCAAGGAACTCTCAAGAGTCTGTGGGGTTTTCCCCTCTAAATACACTTTTTCTTATTTTTAACCATTGTCTCTGCACAGCATCAGGCTTAAACTAAAGAAAGCAGGGAGAACCACTAGGCCATTTAGGTATGACCTAAATCAAATCCCAGATGATTATATAGTGGAGGTGACGAACAGATTCAAGCAAGTAGATCTGGTAAACAGATTGCCTGAAGAATTATGGACAGAAATATGTAATATTGTACAGGAGGCACTGACCAAAATCATCCCAAAGAAAAAGAAGTGCAAGAAGGCAAAGTGATTGTCTGAGGAGGCTTTACAAATAACTGAGGAAAGAAGAGAAGCAAAAAGCAAGGGAGAAAGGGAAAGGTATACCCAACTGAATACAGAGTTCCAGAGAAGAGCAAGGAGAGACAAGAAGACCTCCTTCAATGGACAATGCAGAAAGACAGAGGAAAAGAACAAAAGGGTAAAGACTAGAGATCTCGTCAAGAAAACTGGGGATAGCAAAGGAACATTTCATACAAAGATAGGCACAATAAAGGACAGAAATGGTAAAGAACTAATAGAAGCAGAAAAGATCAAGAAGAGATGGCAAGAATACACAGAAGAACTGTACAAGAAAAGATCTTCATGACTGGAACAACCACAATGGGGTGGTCACTCACCTAGAGCCATATATCCTGAAGTGTGAAGTCAAGTGGGCCTTAGGAAGCACTGTGCCAGGATAGCTAGTGGAGGTGATAGAATTCCAGTGGAAATACTTAAAATCCTAAAAGATAATGCTATGAAAGTGCTGCACTCAATATGTCAGCGAATTTGGAAAACCCAGCACTGGCCACAGGAATGAAAAAGGTTATTCTTCATCCCAGTTCCCAAGAAGGGCAGTACTAAAGAGTGTTCAAACTATCAGACAATTGCACCCACTTCCCAAGGTTATGCTCAAAATCCTTCAAGCTGGGCTTCAGAAGTACTTGAATCAAGAACTTCCAGATGTACAAGCTGGATTTAGAAAAGGCAGAGGAACCAGAGGTCAAATTGCCAACATTTGCTGCATCATAGAGAGAGCAAGGGAATTCCAGAAAAACATCGACTTCTGTTTCATCAGCTACGCTAAAGCATTTGACTGTGTGGATCACAAAACTCTTCAAGAGATGGGAATACCAGACCATCTTACCCATCTCCTGAGAAACATGTGTGCGGGTCAAGAAGCAACAGTTAGAACCTTATATGGAGCAACTGACTAGTTCAAAATTGAGAAAGGAGTACACAAGGCTGTACACTGTCACCCTGCTTATTTAACGTATATGCAGAGCACGTCATGCGAAATGCAGGGCTGGATGAGTTACAAGCTGGAATCAAGATAGCCAGGAGAAATATCAACAATCTCAGATATGCAGATGATACCACTTTAATGGCAGAAAGTGAAGAGGAACTAAAGAGCCTCTTGATGAGGGCAAAAGAGGAGAGTGAAAAAGCTGGCTTAAAACTCAATATGAAAAAAAAAAAAAAAAAACTAAGATCATGGCATCATCTCCCATCACTTCATGGCAAATAGAAGAAGAAAAGGTGGAAGCTGTGACAGATTTCTTCTTTTGGGGCTCTAAAGTCACTGTGGATGGTGACTACAGTCATGAAGTTAGAAGACGACTGCTTCTTGGAAAGAATGCTATGACAAACCTAGACAATGTAACAAAGGTCCATATAGTCAAGGCTATGGTCTTTCCAGTAGTCACATACGGATAAGAGAGTTGGACCATAAAGAAGACTGAGCACCGAAGAATTGATGCCCTCGAAATGTGGTGCTGGAGTAGACTCCTGAGAGTCCACTGGACTGCAAGGAGCTGCTCCTGGACTGCTCCTGCAAGGAGCTCAAACCAGTCAATCTGAAAGGAAGTCAGCCCTGAATACTCACTGGAAGGACTGACGCTGAAGGTGAAGCTCCAATACTTTGGCCACCTGATGTGAAGAGCAACTCATTGGAAAAGACTCTGACACTGGGAAAGACTGAGGGCAGGAGGAGAAGGGGGCCACAGAGGATGAGATGGTTGGATGGCATCACTGACTCAATGGACGTGAACTTGGGCAAACTCCAGGAGAGGGTGAGGGACAGGGAGGCCTGGTGTGCTGCAGTCCATGGGGCTGCAAAGAGTCAGACATGACTTGGTGACTGAACAATAACTCTGCACAACAGAGTCTGAGCAGCTGGAGTTTCTGTTTTCTGTGACTTCAGTGGCACATAATATCTTCTGACTCATCTCCCATGGGGGAAGCATGGGGAGTATAATATACAAGTACATCACAGGAAGGATATGAGGGTTTGCTAATGGCCTGAAAAAATTAAGTGCTAAGTGGTTTGATTCTTTCCACTTCTCTGTCTTAAACATCAAGTTCAATGGAATTAATTTCCTAAAAATGAAAATTCTGTCCTAATGGAACACAATTAGGAAAATATGTGAACATTCCCTTTTCAATTATGTAGGTTTAATTTACTTACCCCTTTAAGTAACTTCAAGTAATATCTCACAGCCATGAGCATTCATATTCCAATGGAAGTCAGAAATTGACATAAATTTAAACTAGCTGTAATTATACTGTACAAAACTTATATTTTGATATTTTTCCTTTTTTTTAATTAGTTGTAAACTAACAATTCACACCTTTGAACCAAGCTCCACCTGACCTTCAGTACTCCCCTGAACTGCAGTAATTCGGAAATGTAAAAGTTTGTTCAAGGTAACAGATCCCTCCTTATATCAAAAATATCTTCAGTAATACATTTACAGATGGCTGTTTCCTGGTAGACAACAGCAGATTGTTAAACAATGGTAGACAACTGAAGATTATTGAATCTTCATTCTGAGTTCCATCTTAACATAGAAGATGAATGTTTCTAAGAACATGCCTCAGTTCAGTTCCATTCAGTCGCTCAGTCGTGTCCGACTCTTAGCGACTCCATGAATAGCAGCACGCCAGGCCTCCCTGTCCATCACCAACTCCCAGAGTTCATTCAGACTCATGTCCATTGAGTCAGTGATGCCATCCAGCCATCTCATCCTCTGTCATCCCCTTCTCCTCCTGCCCCCAATCCCTCCCAGCGTCAGAGGCTTTTCCAGTGAGTCAACTCCTTGCATGAGGTGGCCAAAGTACTGGAGTTTCAGCTTTAGCATCATTCCTTCCAAAGAAATCCCAGGACTGATCTCCTTCAGAATGGACTGGTTGGATCTCCTTGCCATCCAAGGGACTCTTAAGAGTCTTCTCCAACACCACAGTTCAAAAGCATCAATTCTTCGGTGCTCAAAAACTAAGCCATTTCCATGGGGCCACCCAAGATGGGCGGGTCATGGTGGAGAGGTCTGAAAGAAAGTGGTCCACTGGAGAAGGGAATGGCAAACCACTTCAGAACATGCATAATGGCTACAAAACTGAAATTGAGGGAGTTTTTCAATAAGAGCCTTGTTCATAGCCTCAGTTCTTCCAATTTATTTGAACTAATTCATACCATAGGTGCTAATTGTATGTGCCTATAAATGAAAGATAAGTCACAAGAATGTATTTGAATTTCCCACTTGTATTTTGAATACTAACAGGGTGCTCAGTTTGGAGGGAGTATAGCATACAGAAGCAAGACTCTAATCAGAATGCCTTCACTTCCTAGTTTTGTGCTCTTTGGGCAAGATATGTCGCCTTTCTGAGTCACAGGGCCCTCATCAGCAAAGGGTAAATAATGTTATTACCTTCCTGAATTAGGTGAGATAATGCATGTAAAAGCACTTAAAACAGTGACTGGGTCGTTAAAGCACTCAGTACATGCTTGTTGCCCTTGAGGGGTGCCTTTGACCCTTGCTGAATATTTCCTGTGTTTTAAATGCAATGGCTTAGGTCACTGTTTATGGATGAGTCACGAGAGTCAGTGTAGTCGAACCCTCATCGAAGACAGAGGCTGACTAAACGGAGTGATCTCATGTCAGGCTTTCTGGGACCAAAGACTATTATATGATCCTTTATATAGTCTGGGACTGTTATGATATGAAATCATGGGGATGTAAGTCCAAGAAAGAAAGGGGGAGCTGAGGTGACATGCAGCATGGATTTGAGTACAATGGCCAGAGATATGTGTTAACTCAGGTGTCTGAACACATCTGCAAAACACAGCAGGGCAAGTGTCTGCTGTCTCTGTCAGTGTGAAGAGCAGCTTCCTTTGCAGGCGGTCAGCCCCACATCTGGTTACCAGAAAGTGATAGTGACTGACAACGGAAGAATACTGACAATGTGAAAATTAGAGTGCGATGGTGAAATACAAATAAAACCACAGTGATAAAATTTGAAAATAGTGCAGTGTCCACATTGGGGAAAACGACTGGAACCCATAATTCATGCTTATGCATTTGCACCCAAAGTCATAGACAAGAATAGTCAAAGCAGCACCCTTCATGATAAGCAAAAAATGCAAACAACCTAACCATCCATAGAGGATGGATTAAGTCAGTCATGGCAGTCTTACGATAGAATGGGTCTTCATCCATTTTAAATGATTTTTACATATTTTACTTGTAATCTGGTTTTAAAAATCAAACTGTGTTTCCTAAGATAAGTTAGAGGAAATATGCTACAGTGCAATATGTTTTATGCAATTTAAAATGCTCATACACACGAATTAACTGTCCATACTTTTCCAATATGCATACAGATCTAAGATATATGCTTTAAAAACATCATAGTGGGTGTCATGGAAGGAAGGGAATTTTGAGTGAGAATTGGGTTATATCAGGACAATAACTAAAACAAATTCAATGAGAAAGGAGAATTACAAGAATTGATGGTGACAATTCCAGATCCCTTCACCACCCCCTCAAAGCCTCAAAGCAATAATAATAAAATAGTCACAGAAAATATAAGCAGAAAAGTATACTTATCTTAAGATAGCAAGAATGACCTTCTGCTCCTTTTGCAAAACTATGTTACCTTACAGCATTATTGATCATTTTGCTTTCCTTTGGGGAATCTTCCCCTTTGCTTCTCAACTGAATTAGCTCATTCTTCCTCTGGTTCCTACAGCCTGCTGGTCATACATAGGGGTTACTCTTTGTCCCAGTTCTGCCATCCTCACAAAGCTAGATTTTTCCTTTGGATCAGGAAATACGCTGGAACAATAAAATGCTTGCTACATAGCAGTTCTCAGCAACTGTTGATAAGTAAATCAGTGAACAAAATAAGGACTTCATCCATGTACACATCTCTACCTTAGTTTATAATGATCTCAAATATCTAAAGTTGAACGCTGCTGCTGCTGCTGCTGCTGCTGCTAAGTCGCTTCAGTCGTGTCCGACTCTCTGCGACCCCATAGACGGCAGCCCACAAGGCTCTGCCATCCCTGGGATTCTCCAGGCAAGAACACTGGAGTGGGTTGCTATTTCCTTCTCCAGTGCATGAAAGTGAAAAGTGAAAGTGAAGTTGCTCAGTTGTAACTGACTCTTAACTCCTTATTCCAAGACCATGTAAGAGGTAGAGGCAGCAAGACATCGTCACTCACAAATCAGGGGGGCGGGGAGGGAGCTTTGAGGATAAGCAAATGGTAAACTAGGGGGAATCTTACTTAAAATCTGGGTGTTCATCTCATTGTATACATTAGCAACTCGAACTGCCTTCTAAGGAACTCAGTGCTCCCACACAGTAGAGTTACTAGCCAGCCTGGGCTTCCTCAATGTTCTTGGCCATTGCTTCGTAGACATGGGACATTTTAGCAACTTGCATTTAAAGAAGGAAACAGGAGAATAAGGTGTAAATAACAACCACCTCCAAAGGTCTATTGAATAACAACTCCATCGATACTATCTCACTATACCCTGCATCAGATAAGTTATCCTTATTAACTGAGGAGACAGAATCCCCATTTTCCTGGCCATCTCTGCAAGAATAAAGATAGATGAAGCATAGGTATGTTTCCTAAGTCCAGGCTCCATGGTTAAGTCTGCCTTGGCTATGGAGGAAGAAAGTGGCATTTAAAGCTAAGGCCTGAGTCATCTTTTCCAGGCCAATTGTCAAGTGCCTGATGGATGCCTTAGGGCTGCCAAGTGAGTTATTAGAGGAGCACAGAGGGTTACAAAAGGCAGAAGGACAAAGCAGTAATATAAACCCTCCCTGGAAAACACTGTAAAGAGAATTTTTGAGATTCATTTGCCCACAGCATGACTCTACAAGCTTTTAGAACATATTTCAAAATAAGTGCAAAGCTTTATGGATAAAGAACAAGAACTATTAGGTGTTTTTTCTGGAGTTCCCATTCTGTGTTTTAGAACATCAGTCTTACTGCTCACCTCTAGGGATGTCAAAGCAGAAACTTACATGACACAATATTGTAAAGCGATTATGCATATATGCTCAGTCGCTCAGTCATGTCCGACTCTGTGACCCCATGGACTGTAGTCTGCCAGGTTCTTCTGTCCATGGAATTTCCCAGGCAAGAATACTGCAGTGGGTTGCCATTTCCTACTCCAGGGGATCTTCCCAACCCAGGGATCGAACCTGTGTCTCTTACATTGGCAGGTGGATTCTTTACTGCTGTGCCACTTGGGAAGCCCCAGGAAGCACATTATATTACTCCAATTAAAAATTAATCTAAAAAACACACACATAAAAACCCAAGATACATCATGATCAACAGAGCACAAATTGAACATTCATAATCCTTTAGAGGTTACACTGTGCAAGTTACACATATGTTTTGAACCTATTGAATGGATTCCTGCTTCAGAGGGAATTAGAGCTCCCTGTGCCTGGTTGCCTGGTGTGATGATTCTCCGTGTGTCTCAGAACTCTGAATGCTGGCCTTTCTTACTCCGTGACCCATTTAACCTTCCAGAAACCCTTTTGATGGCTTTTTTTCTTCTCTCTGTTACTGACCAATACTGTTCCTCCCAGACTGACTGAGCTCCAACTCCCCCCAGGGCAATTTATAAAAGTACTTGAAACTATTAGGCAGAGAATTTCTCTAGGCTTTCCCTTTGTTGAGCATTGTCTATGTGACTGGTAAATGTTACTCATGAAGAAAAGAAACTGTTTTGTAACAAGCTGGAATGGATCCTACACAAGTACCTTTTCATGTCTGTATTGATACTAGACATTCTGCCACAGATTCCTTCCAGAAAAATTGTAGTCACTTTTCAGATTCCACCTGGAGCTTCCCAAACACCCTCCCTACTTGGTGGGCACCATTCTTCCCATCTATGCTCCCGAATGTGTTGTGCAGGCTTCTTAAACAGCAGCAGTCTCACTAAGTTTTATGGTTTGCCTATATGTTGTCCAGAGCCTGAGCTTTAGAATCTGAAGATGTGGCCTGAATCTCTACTCTCCACTTACCATACCCGACTGGGGGAGTCATAAAGCTCTCAGACTTCCAATGACCTTGTCTGCAAAATGAGTCTAATAGTACTTGCCTCACCAGGTTGACATTTGGCATAAAAGAGAGAATGAGTTTTCTTTTGTTATGTTTTGTATTTTTATTTATTTACTTTTGACTGCACTGCTACACTCTAGCTGTGGTGAAGGTGCTTCTCACTGAGGAGGCTTCTCTCATTGTAGAGCATGGGGTCTAGGGTGTGGGCTTCAGGAGGTGCAGCAAGTGGGCTCAGTAGCTGTGGCTCAGGGGCTTAGTTGCCCCTCAGTATGTGGATCTTATTTCCTAGACCAGGGATTGAACCTGTGTCCCCTGCATTGGCAGGCAGATTGTCAGGAAAGGAAGTCACAAAAACACTTAGTGTCCCAAGATCATTTTTATGTAACTGTATGTAAATTTAAAATGTACTCATATATGACTGTGCTTCTAGAAAGGAGGCTTACCAAAATGCTAATAATTATTACCAGTAGGTTGTGGATTTCTGGAAGGTTCTTACCTTCTTCACTGTTCTTTTTGAATACTGCCTGAATAATGATAAAGCTATTGTTTTGGAAATGAATCCATGCATAGGAATTCCATGCATAATATCATGATAAATTTGAAGACTTGGAGGAAAAAACATATGTAGCTGGTAATTTGGTTGTATATTCCAAAGCTGAATATGCAATGACCATTGGAATTGGTGAGCAATAATCAGACACTGGTTCACTGTGCCACATATTAGGTTAGTCTATGTAAGTATGTAACCCATATAAGCTTCCATTTTTCTTGCTAAAAAATACCTTTTTGTTAGACCTACAAGTTCCTCTCCAGCACTGACATTTTCTCTTTCATTCATTTAACAAATATTCACTGAGCACCTATCACATGAACACTTAAGCATCAGAGACATGTGATGAAGAGTTGAGATGAAGCCTGTGACCCCATGGAACTTACATTCTAAAGGACACCAACTAAGAGAAAGACACAGGATGTGTTCAGCTGGCAGGTGCTGAGGTCCGGTGGTGACTGGGAATGGTGAGGGCTCCTCAGCTGCAGGGAAGAGTGACAAGCACTGAAGCTGGGGGAAGGAACAGACCAGGCATTTCTGAGGAGCAAAGTGGCCAGAGGGAGCTGGACTCTGGGACTTTTAAACTGTGACCCTGAACTCAGAATAGATACCCAGAGCTCAGTGCTAATGACTAACCAAAGGGGCAAAATCTATAAGAAACTTTAGGTATCTGCTGAATCCAAACTCTTCAGAAAGGAGATATTAATAATTTTGGAAATGCAGAAAAGGTTCACTTTTGATATTGTCTATGCATTTGGCTTGGAGAAGGCAATGGCACCCCACTCCAGTACTCTTGCCTGGAAAATCCCATGGACAGGGAAGCCTGGTGGGCTGCAGTCCATGGGGTCACTAAGAGTCGGACACAACTGAGTGACTTCACTTTCACTTTTCACTTTCATGCATTGGAGAAGGAAATGGCAACCCACTCCAGTGTTCTTGCCTGGAGAACCCCAGGGACGGCGGAGCCTGGTGGGCTGCTGTCTATGGGGTTGCAGAGAATCGGACATGGCTGAAGTGACTTAGCAGCAGCATGCATTTGGCTGTAATGAATAGAAAAGCTAACTCAAAGCTAATATATTTGACCAAAATCATAGGACTAATAATATCAGGACCAGGCATTTATAAATATAAATATAAATCTTCTAATATTTATAGAAATCTGTTGAAATTGGGATTGTTATCCCAGTTTGGACTTGAGGAAACCAAGACTGAAAGAGAGCAAATTAGTTGTCTAAGATCTCTTTGCTTGTGAGCAGAAGAGCTGGGATGTTTGGAGTTCAAGGACATGGCTTTTCCAGTAGATGTAGAATAAAGATTCAAGGCACCCTCTTCTCACAGATTATAACCAACTAGGAGAAGCCCACACATGCTCTCTCTAGAGAAAAGAGGCAGATTTTAACCAGAAAGCAGCTACATGAGGCGTGGACCTCATGCCCTTTTCTAAGAATCTCCAGTGGGAGATGAATTCCAATGCAGCCAAAAGGCGCTAGTCATATATTGTTTCCTCTTCACATTGCTGTTGTGCTTATTGATCGGTACTTAGAGAAAACAGGGCAGGGATGCTGACTCTGGATCTTAGTCACCCTGACAATCAGAGTCTCCAGACTCAATGATTCACTTGGGTGCTGAGGCCAGACCATTCCAGAGTTGCTGTGAGAACTGCGGACTATCATTAACAGTGGGAGCTGCTGCTGTTGTTGCGTTAGCTGTAAAAAATTAAAGTCTTGATTTCTCTGGGCTTTAAGGCAGGTTTTCAGACAAAGCAGCCAGAGCATGAGGCTTCATGCTGGGATTCCCAGTGTCTCCTTCACAAGCTGAATGCCCAGTCTGTCTTGACTTCTTGGCGGTCACTTTCAAAGTGTGGATGTGGTTATTGTTTACTCTTAAGACAGAAGAATGGAGTGAACAATCCTTCATGCTTTTGCGGACTCTCCCTGTGTCTTCTAACAGGCCTGCGGCTCTTCAATCGTGTCAGTCTTTCCCTTCCAGTCCTGCTGCCTCTTTGCCAGATCTGGGGTCTACTGCTATCTGGACATCAGCTGAGCAAAGCCAAAACTTGGCCCAGAAGCAGGAGTTCAAATCTTGAGTTCAAATCCTGTTCCCAAGCTCACTGTGGAATCTAAGTTAATTCTCTTTGTCTTGCTATGGTTTTGTAGAGATGAAGTGAACTAAAATAGAAAATGTCTATAACATAGTAGGAGCCCAATATATGTTAGCCATTGTTATTATCAACAACCTAGTTGTCTAACCCTGTGCGCTAGTCATATATGTCATGATCCATGATGACTCAGATATATCAGACATTGAGAAACACTCCTTTATTGAGACCCTCTCTCCTTTACCCCGTCATTCTCCACCCCCAGCACATTCTGATGATCTTCCCTTTCCCCTTTACCTTGTTGTCCTTATTCTCCTTCCTGTGGCTGCACCGCATAGCTTGTGGGATCTTAGTTCCTCAACGAGGGATTGAACCCATGCCCTCGGCAGTGAAAGCACAGAATCCTAACCACTGGACCTCCAGGGGATTCCCTCCTTGTTGTACTTTTTTGTACCCTTCATAAGTTGGCTGTCTTATTTAAGTAGTCTTGATGGTATCTTTTTACTTACTGGCTCTAGAAGAAGCCAAAGTCCATATAATGAAAGTCCAGTCTCTTTATCCCCACTTGGAGCACAGCAATGGGAGAAGATTGATAACAGTATACACTCCTCTGCTCATCAGTGTTACTGTGAAAACCAGCTGCATGCAATAATGAGGAGGGCTTTGCTCACTTTACAAATTAATGAATTAATAAATGAACCAGGAGAGGAAGCATCAAGTTTGTGAAGATGCATTTCTGCACACCTCTCACTTCTACTCCCTTGATATTTAACCAGTAACCAGAGTGAAATGGACCATGAAGAGAAGCTATGAAAATCACAGGGTCCTGCTCCAGGCTCGAGACTTAGGATAATTATCTGCAACTTGAATTTCCCACCCTCTGGTAGAAATGAGGTCATCTTGATAGCCATGGCTGAAATGTCACCCCAGCTTCTAATGCAGGACTTCCATCCAGTTTTCTCTGAGGTCTCACCCCAGGATACCTAGGAGTCCTGAAAGGACATCTCACATGGAGACGTGAAAAAGTCCACTTCTCAGGGATGTCAGCTTCATGAGGTGGCCTCTGGAATCACCACCCACTGACTCCAGTACATGAAGACCATCAGTCCTCTCCACTGTCCTCTGGGCATAACTGCTGAATATACCAATGTCCCCTTAGTACCAGGCCAGGGCAGGCTTTCATGACAACATAGGAGGCCTCTCATCACTCCAGGACTTGAACTCAGGCCCAGTAACCTAGGTCCCAAAGTGGAAGTGGCCTATGACCCAGGCCTCAGGGCATCCTAGTTCTGCCAGCAGCCCTCTCCCCACAGACTCAGACAAAGCGGTGTTCTGGCCACCTGCACTCCTGATCCGAGACGAGCTGTGGACCTAACAGCCTTTGTGCAGACCCCCTACCTCCCCAAACCAGTGAGCACCACGCTCATAGACAGCGCGACTCTCAGTGTGAGACCCTCTCTTAAGCCACTGAAGACAAAATCCTTGCTATCTAGGAGCTTGTTTGATTTTAACCCTTACTATTTTCTAGAAGCATCCCAGTCTTTCTCCATTCAGATTGTGTAGGACACTTGGAGTATCAAATGCCTAGGCCATCTTAAAGCTCCAGGGCTACAAGAGCAGTCTCCTTTCCCCATCAGCCAAGGGCTGAGGAAACAAGATGAGCACAGCGTGGTCCTGCCCCCGTGGAGCTCAGAGCCCAGTAGGAAGACAGGCAACTTTGCCACTGATTATTCAGGGAAGGATGCCGTGAGAACACGGCATTGGTTTGGAAACCTAAATCAGACAAAAAGAGTCAAGGAAGGAGACTTCAAGAAGAATAAAGGTTTGGGGATGTATTTTGAAGAACAAAAGGAGTTAGCTAAATAACAAAACATGAGATGGAAAGGGATGTGTGTGAAAGCGATACATGAGGAAAGGCTTGATTAGTTTTAGCAGCTATGGGTAATTCCACAGTCTCCTAGGAAAGACAGCTATTATTTATCAGACCAAAGATTTCTGTTACTAGGATGAGGGTACAGTGAGGAGGAAGGATGTGCTGGCTCCTTTAACATTTCCCACAAGGGGACCACATTTAAACCTAAGCTATTGGAGAATTACTAGTGTTAATCAAAGGTAAGCATTTATAAAATGAAGGATGACATCTTATAGCTGCTCTTCAATTCTTAAAAAAAAAAAAAAATCTAAAACTGAAAAATGCCTTGTTGTAAGCCACAGTGTGCATGCCCAACAAGATCTGAATTTTCCTTGAACTTGAGGGCTTTACTTTCTCAGGAAACCCCTCTCTGGTCCCACACTAGGTCAGACCTTGAAGCACTTGTACACACTAGAGTCCTGTTCTGTTCTTTATCACAGTTCATGAAAAATGTGTCTGTGTGGGTGTGTGCATGTGTGTGAGGTGCAATTGTTCTCCATTCTAGGAGTACAGTCTTAATCTGTTTTCTCGCTGCTCTATCATCAGTTTCTAGCACAAGGTCTGGCACGAAGTACATGCTAGATAAAGATGTGTTGATTCTGCAGCTCCTGCCATTGTGTACTGTTCTGTTGTGATTTTCACTATTAGAATTTTGTCTCTATTGAGCAAACAAGAATTGTGTTATGAGGAGGAGAAAGCTAAAGTCATTCAGGTTAGCTGATATGACCTGGTCATATAAAAGGTTAAGAGTCATGGGGGTATATAGAGCTCTCAGAGCCAAGTGCCAGGTAAGAGACTGTCACTTGGAACAGAAGCTTTCAAGTGATGTCCAGGATGAAAAGAATAATAAGTTTGTTTTTTCCAAGGGACATAAGCTATGGCAGACACACCAGACCAAATACATTTATTATTCACAGGATCCAGTGTAAAATGCAAATGCAAGGCCTCTTGCTCAAGAAGTATCAAGAATTTCAATAGTGACGGAAGAGCATTAACACAAGTGCAGGGCCCTTGTGTGACTGCATAGACCATATACCCGCTGTAATAGGGAAGAAAACATCTGACTCCATGTTCAGTTCAGTTCAGTTCAGTTGCTCAGTCGTGTCCAACTCTTTGTGACCCCATGAATCGCAGCACGCCAGGCCTCCCTGTCCATCACCAACTCCATGTTAGACCTGTGCCTTTTCACTTTAATCTTTGTGTTCTGTTGCCCAGGAGCTTAGTCGTGGTGGCCCTGTGCCTTCTGTAAAAGAATGTTGCCTATAGGCTGAAATATACAGGAGAGACTATTCTCAAGGCTCTGACCTTTAAGCGTCCATCCATATAGAGATAAAACGTTGCAGAATAGAGAATAACATTTGCCTTGGTGGTGGTTTACATGAACATTGTGAACTATGTGGACTGCTACAAGAATAGAGAATTCTTACAACAAAAATTTTGCAACAACTAACCATGCCCCTCCCTCACACTGCCTTTAAAAGTGCTTTGCTGGATCATGGAAAAAGCAAGAGAGTTCCAGAAAACATCTATTTCTGCTTTACTAACTATGCCAAAGCCTTTGACTGTGTGGATCACAATAAACTGTGGAAAATTCTGAAAGAGTTGGGAATACCAGACCACCTGACCTGCTTCTTGAGAAATCTGTATGCAGGTCAGGAAGCAACAGTTAGAACTGGACATGGAACAACAGACTGGTTCCAAATAGGAAAAGAAGTACGTCAAGGCTGTATATTGTCACCCTGCTTATTTAACTTATATGCAGAGTACATCATGAGAAATGCTGGACTGGAAGAATTGCTGGAATCAAGATTGCCGGGAGAAATATCAATAACCTCATATCTGCAGATGACACCACCCTTATGGCAGAAAGGGAAGAGGAACTCAAAAGCCTCTTGGTGAAAGTGGAGAGTGAAAAAGTTGGCTTAAAGTTCAACATTCATAAAACGAAGATCATGGCATCTGGTCCTATCACTTCATGGGAAATAGATGGGGAAACAGTAGAAACAGTATCAGACTTTATTTTTTTGGGGGGCTCCAAAATCACTGCAGATGGTGGTTGCAGCCATGAAATTAAAAGACACTCCTTGGAAAAAAAGTTATGACCAACCTAGATAATATATTCAAAAGCAGAGACATTACTTTGCCGACTAAGGTCCTTCTAGTCAAGGCTATGGTTTTTCCTGTGGTCATGTATGGATGTGAGAGTTGGACTGTGAAGAGGGCTGAGCGCCAAAGAGTTGATGCTTTTGAACTGTGGTGTTGGAGAAGACTCTTGAGAGTCCCTTGGACTGCAAGGAGATCCAACCAGTCCATTCTGAAGGAGATCAGCCCTGGGATTTCTTTGGAAGGAATGATGCTAAAGCTGAAGCTCTAGTACTTTGGCAACCTCATGCGAAGAGTTGACTCATTGGAAAAGACTCTGATGCTGGGAGGGATTGGGGGCAGGAGGAGAAGGGGATGACAGAGGATGAGATGCTGGATGGCATCACTGACTCAATGGACGTGAATCCGAGTAAACTCTGGGTGTTGGTGATGGACAGGGAGGCCTGGTGTGCTGCAGTTCATGGGGTCGCAAAGAGTCGGACACGACTGAGTGACTGAACTGAACTGAACTGAGGGCCTCCCTGGTGGCTCAGTGGTAAAGAATCTGCCTGCCACTGCAGGAAACACAGGTTTGATCCCCGATCCGGGAAGGTCCTACATGCCATGGAACAGCTAAACCCATGTGCCACAAATACTGAGCCTGTGCTCCAGAGCCCGGGAAGCAAACTGCTGAGCCCACATGCAGCAGCTGTTGGAGCCTGCGTGCCCAAGAGCCTGTGCTCCATGCACTGCAACTGGACTGGCCCCACTCACCACAACTAGAGAGAAGCCCTCACAGCAATGTGCAGCCCCAATAATCAGATGATTTTTTAGGGTTTCGCTGAAACCCTGTGAGGAGTTTGGGGGTTTTGAGACATGAGCCACCTGTCTCCTCACAAGCCCTGGAGTACTGCCCCAAACTCCGACTTTTCAGTTGGTTTGGCTTCACTGTGCATTGGGCACATGAGCTTGCATTCAGTAAAACCATGAAGCTGGCCTTGCAAACATTTGTAGTTAATAAATAAAATCTGAACATGAGTTTATAGTTGCCTGTTAGAAAATTAAGCAGTTTTGTATGGGGGCAGAGGATGGTTTAAATATCCAGATGTATTTCCTCCCCTGCACATCGAGGTTTTTCTTCAAAACGTACCAGGTCCTTCTGCCCCTTTATTCCATGGGGCCATCTCTCTGTTTCCAAAAGATCTGCTAAGACACCCTGGTTTGCCCCTCCGCAAACAGCCCTGACATTCTTGCTATCTTGCAATACCCACTTACTCCACAGCTGAGAAGATTTGGCCTGGATTTGAGGCCCCACAGTCCAAAAAGCATGGATTTTGAAGCCAAAATGGGTTCAAATCCCAGCTCCACCATTTATAGTTCAGCCACTTAGAGCAGATTAGTTAGTCTCCTAGTTTTCTCATCTATGAATGAGAATGATATTAATAACACCTAGCCTAATAGGGTGGCTCTGAGGATTAAATATGTAAAAAGTGTGACCGGCTTAACACATAAACGCACAACCAAACTAGGGCACATCCACGTTTTGCAGTCTCTCTCTGCTTCAGTCCAAAGCTGAACCGAGGAAAGAGGAGCGCCCTCAGGCCAGGAAACCCCAGCTCTGCTTCCTCCGTCACTGAACCCTATAAATAACTTGGCTAAGTCACCGGATCCAGGCTCCCTGAGAGTCGCAGTTTCTCCGGGTGCAGAAGCAGGGAGTTGCTGCAGGTGGTCCCTCCCGCTGGATCACTCGGGCTTTGGTCTGAATTTTCCTTCCACCTCCTAAAGCATCCCGGGACCGTGCCGAGCACCCGAGCTCGCCCAGCCTGGTCGCAGGGCCTCCCTAGGGCGCGGCCCCCTGCTGTCCCCCGCGAGGGCCCGCGCAGCCCCGCCCCGGAGCCACCCACCCCCACCCACCCTTCTCCGGAGAGCGGGTCAGCCGGAGCCCACTCGCAAGCGGCCGAGCGGCAGTCACGACTGTGCGGTCGTCGCCGAGGTGGCCGCGGGCGCGCTCTCCCCCAGCCCGGGCGGGCGCCGGGAGGTGGGCAGGGCCGGGGCGGGGGCGAGGCCGGAGGAGGGCGCGGCGGCGCCTGGGCGAGGATGGGAGTCCCCGGCCTCAGAAGCTGAGCGAGCCTGCGCGCGGCGGGGAGGGCGCTCCGGAGGGAGGCGAGCCTCGCGGTTCCTCCGGGAGCCCAACACCGTTCCCGCGCCGCCACGATGATCCCCCCGAGCGGCGCCCGCGAGGACGGCGTGGACGGGCTGCCCAAGGAGACGGCGAGCGCCGAGCAGCCGCCCTCTCCTGCATCCACCGGCAGTCAGGAATCCAAGGTACCGCGCACGCTTGCCCCGAGAGGACACAAACTCACTCCTCTTCCTCTCTTGTCCACCTCTGTTTCCTCCGCGCCGGAGGCTAAGACGCGTCCCTAGTTCTTCTCAAGGACTGTTGCTCCCTTGAGATTTGAATGCCCGGCAGGACTCGCTGCTAGCGATGCTGGACCACGTCGCTGGGGATCCAGTCTTCTTGTCCGCACGGCCCCGGGGCTTTGCGCTGGGCTCCTGCCCTGCGAGCACCCGCAGTTCACAGTGGCTCCGGGTTCGGATCGCTTTCCTGGGTGGTGGTGGCGTGCTTGCTCTGTGCTTTGAACCTGCATGTGCCTAAAGCGCGTGTGGGTATTAGGCGGCTTCTGAAGGCTGAGGGACAGACAGCCCAGGACACTCCTCCAGAAAAGCCGGGGCATTTGCGAACCAGCAAAGGTTCGCCTGTATCCCAAGGGCCTGAGACCCTTAGGCTAACCGGACTCATCCCTAACCTCGGATACCGCTGATTTCAGAAAAATTAGGTAAATGCTACCTTCTCGGGAAAGTTGATGATCCTCTCGTGGAAGTTAGTCCTCGCACTTAAACTTGCTTTTGTGAGAGTTACACTGATACACACAAAGTCAACCCCGCGGCACTTCCGTCACTGTTACACTTACTCTGAAACGTTCACTGGTGCCAGGCGCATGTTTGGAAATCTTGGAAGAGGATCAAGTAAAATGCGGCTGCTAGCTGTGCGATGCCAAATGGCATCTCAGTCGGGAGTAAAAACCATAAGATGGAGTTTGTAGTTATATGGATTCCTTAAGCGCAGGGCTCCTGGCTCTTTTTCCAGACCTCCTTGTGGGTTCCCTGGGTGTCTTTGGAATGTGGGGCAGTTCTTGTGCAGGAATGAAGGAGAGGAGGATGCCAGTGTGGAGAGCAGGTCAGATGGGGCCAGGAAGAGTCTCGTCCTTTTCTGCCTTCACACCCATCCCTGGAAGCCATCAGCAAATCAGCAGGATCACAAGCATAGCTAAGTGACTCCCATCCTAAGTGATCCTGCCCTCTGGACAGTATCCCAGCCTCTGAAGGTTAACCATCAGAGATGCTAATCCAAGACAATGCCAAGATAATGCTTGGCATTATCTTTATTTTGGGGGCAAATGTCTGACCTGGAACATGTGTGTCAACTTTTCTAAAACTTAATTGTAAACAAGGGCAAAAACCCCACCTTCCAGAATCATTGAGAGGCAGAGAGAGATGACCTAACACCCACCCAGTACAGAGTAAGGACTCAATCCTATTCACTGTTTTCCTTCCTGAGATAAGGAGATGGGATCCATCTCACCACAGACAATTCACTCCAAATGGGTCTCACAACCCCCACACACGGACCACTGCCCCTGCAATCAGATGTTACTGGCTCTCTACCATTGTGTGCCATTGACGGTCCCTCACCTAGGTGATGCGGGGTAGTGGGCACTTCACAGGTGATCTAGAATCCTGGAAATGAACGTAACTAAACTCAAGACTGAAACTAATAATCAGCTTTTATAATTGGGCCTGTTGCTCTGCAGTAGGTATGTTCTGGAAGGGGCTTAGCATTTGATTTTATAGCAGCATGGTTCAAACACACTGTATGGGCTTGCTATTTATAGATACCCTAATGTAAATTCTTTGGCAAAGCAAAGACTACATATGTAATACCCATCATTATCCACCAATTTATCTGGCTTATGGTTTCAGGCTTGTGCGCGTCGGTTTTTCTCTATGTGTATTTATATATTCCTAAATGTGCTGTCATAGCTTAGGTGTTCTTAATCAGTGGAGACAGGCTATGGGGGGTTGTCCATGAACCCCAAGAAACTGAATGCAAGGTACTGTGCCTGAATGTGAAATTTTTTTGGCATAGTGTTTTTGATACTCTCCAAGGGGCCCCATGCTTCTCAAAAGGGCTAAACTGTTGATGTGGAGGCTGTGCGGTAGGGATCAGCAGGATGGCAAGAAACAGGAACAGAGGCAGGCTCTATTCATTCTGCACCAGGAGCACCACATTTGAAGGTTTATTGGCGTTTACAAGGATCTTCCATCTGACAACGAGTGTCTGGTAGGAGAACATGGACAGCTCGTCATCCCATACTACTCCCCTCTGAAGTGATCTGTTTGTCAAAATACCATGTGGGACAGGCATGGTTTAGCCCCCCTGGACAGTAACCTTTCTCAAGAAGGACTTTTGAAATTCATTTTTTCTTTTATTTTATTAAAGTCTGATTGACTTACGGTATTGTATTAGTTTCAAGTATACAACACAGCGATTCCGTGTTGTTCTAGATTAATCAGCATACAAAATTAACTCAGTGTTACTGACTGTATTCCCTGTGCTATCCATTGCACCCTGTGACTTACTTATTTTATAACTACTAGCTTGTACCTCTTAATCCTCTTCGCCTCACTCACTCATTCACCTCACCTCCCTCCCCTCTGGCAACTACTGGTTTGTCCTCTGTATCTACGAGTCTATTTCTGTTTGGTTATATTTGCTCATTTGTTTTGATTATGAGATTTCACTATGCATTTTTAAAATAACTTTTTTTCTCTCCTGATAGGAGTAACAACTACTTTGTGGAAATTTGAAAAGTCCTGAAAAAAAATAAAGAGAAGGAAAAAAAATCACACATTAGTCACAATCCAGAGGCAATTACTGATAAGGCCTTGGTTGTTTATTTGCCTTTTTTCATTGTTTTTTATATTTACCCAGTTGAGAGAACAATGGTAGGCATTTACTGAGTGCTTGGTGGGTGTCAGACACAACTTGACCCTTCATAATAGCCCTGTGAAGGACATTGTGCTGTTACTTCTGTTTCATCGATAGGACACTGAAAGCTCAGAAAGGGTAGGTGACTTCTCCGTGGCTGTGTAGTGACTGACACAGCAATGACAGGAACCTGGGCCTCATGACTCTGGAGCACAAGTTTATGACCACCGTGCTGCTGTCCTTTACGCCCATGTCCACCTTACATTCTATACCGTTTCACCTAACATCCTAACCAAGTATTTCATATGCCCCTAAAAGCCATTTGCAACTGTGTTTTGTTCTTCTCAAGAAATCCTTGAAAATAAATTGAGCCACATTATCATGTAAAATGATGATTAAAGACCAGCTCTTATCCAACTTCTTTGATTTTGCTACTCTTTCCCCAAAAGTATATTTATGGAAGTGATTAAATGGAACTTCACAGAACCATCTGGAAAACTTGACCACGACAAACCCTTTAGTCTAGAGGGGCCATTAGAGAAGAATGATAATGATTCAGTGCCTTGAGCACATAAAATCTTTCTGGAATGCCATTTCTTCTGCAGATTCCTTGGAATGCTAAATCAAATGTAAGAACTGGAAACACTGGAGATGATCTACTCTGGGTATTTTTTAAATAATGGATAATTTTATCATGTAAATTTACTTCATTATGGAAAACTTCAACACACACAAAAGCAGAGAATACACTATGAAGAACCATCATGTACCTAATCACTTGGTTCTACCAGTTATCAGTTCACGGACAATCGTCTTTCATCTGTAACCCCCACCAGTACCTCCACCCCTCCTCACACACACTGGTTCATTTTAAAACAAATTCCAGACATCAAGGGTCTTCCCAGGTGGTGAAAGAATCCACCTGCAAGTTCAGGAGATGCAAGAGACATGGGTTTGATCCCTGGGTTGGGAAAATCCCCTGGAGAGGGGCATGGCAACCCATCTAGTATTCTTACCTGAAAAATCCCGTGGACAGAGGAACCTGGCAGGCTACAGTCCATGGGGTCACAGAGTCGGACGCAACTGAGCATATGTGCACACACCAGACACCAAAGCATTTTGTTTGTACATACAATGGCACCCCACTCCAGTACTCTTGCCTGGAAAATCCCATGGACGGGGGAGCCTGGTGGGCTGCCGTCCATGGGGTCGCTAAGAGTCAGACACGACTGAGCAACTTCACTTTCACTTTTCACTTTCATGCATTGGAGAAGGCAATGGCAACCCACTCCAGTGTTCTTGCCTGGAGAATCCCAGGGACAGGGGAGCCTGGTGGGCTGCCGTCTATAGGGTCTCACAGAGTTGGACACGACTGAAGCGACTTAGCAGCAGCAGCACAGTTGTATCTCTAGAGAATAAGGGCTCTTTTTGTAAACATGACTACAATCCATTATCACATACTGGAGGTGTTTTAAATCATGGGTCAGTATAGTCTTTGGAGATCTACATATTGTCTTTGGAATACCTGTGAACAGCCAGAATTTTCAAAATTGCTCATGTACGTGTATATGTGCATCATCTAGGGAAGGGATCCGTAGCTTATACCAAATCAATAAAGTGTTCATAGCTTTCTCAGTGTATTTAAATCTTCTCTCTCTTTTTTCCCTCTGTCAAGTAAATAGAGGCCCAGAGAGAGGCAGTGACTTGCCTAAGGTCACAAAGGTAGTTACTGCCAATACCCCCACCTAAGAATCCCAGCTAGGACCGTGGATGTTGTGCCGTGCTCAGTCGCTCAGCCATGTCAGACTCTTTGCAACCCCATGGACTGTAGCCCACCAGGCTCCTCTGTCCATGAGGACTCTCTAGGCAAGAATACTGGAGTGGGTTGCCATGCCCTCCTCCAGGGAATCTTCCCAACCTAGGGATCCAGCCCAGGTTTCCTGCATTGCAGGCGGATTCCTTACCATCTAAGCCACCAGGGAAGCCCAGGAATAGTGGAGTGGTAGCCTATCCCTTCTCAAGGGGATCTTCCTGACCCAGGAATAGGACTGGAGTCTCCTGCCTTGCAGGCAGATTCTTTACCATCTAAGCTACCAGGGAAGCCCAGGACCTTAGATATTCTAGGACAGTTTCCCCAGAGTAAATTCCAGTAAGCACAAGTTATAATGTAGTCTGTGTGGTTTTGTTTTTTCATAAAATTAGTTGAGTTGAAAGAGTTTCAAAGCCACTAATGAACCTCACCCCTCTGTCTTTCTACTAACTATCTCAGGAAGACCACAGTCTAATTCATTGTCTAAGCGTTTGACAGAGATCATTGAATACTAAGAAAAATTTCATGTTTCAGCATCCTTTATTGCAATGAATGTCTCTTTTTATACTGACTTATTGACAATGTAGAAATCTTACTGGAGTGTCACATGGAGTTTGGTACGGATTCCCTTTGCCATCACTTATATGACACAAACTCACATTTTGATGATGTGAAGGGATTATAGGTTTTGAGGACAAATAAGCTTTCAGATCTGTTCTTATCCATGCCATCTTTGTGTCCATGGGGAAGCTGCCTAACCTCTCTGAGTCTCAGCTTCCTAAAATCTAGAATGAGGATGCTAATTCCCTATTGGCATGGGTTTTTTGGTAAGGTCTGAGAATATGTAAAACCCCCAATATGTTGAAAGCCTTTGTAAGCATAAAGCATTGTTTACTTTCTCTTCCCGCTTCAAATTAGATGACTCTGTCACTGGCCAACAGAAAATTTCATCATTGGGAAAATTTCAGTAATCAAAACTGACATTCTTACAGTATAACTGAGTTTTCCTCCCTTTGCACTTCAGTTTCCAGTGAGATTTCATCTTAGCTGCGTGGCATCCCCGAGAAGCTAAGCCATAGACTCCCTGGCGAGTGACTTTGATTTTGAAAGGTTGATGTAAGCCACCCAGGGCCCCACTGGAGCCGTGGACCAAAGTGTCTGCTCATTCCAGAATGGTTCTCTCTGAACCTGGATGACCCTCTAAGCTAGCAAGAAGCAGTCCCTAACAATGAAAATGTACTGTGCATCTCCCAGAAAAGCTTCTGTGTCCATTAATCAGAAACTGTGGATTGCCTACTTTGTGGCCAGCTAACCCATTACATACATATGAAGCTATTATTGATAGGAATTTAACTTCTAACTTCTACTCAGCGGGGAAGATGAAAGCAAATGGAACCCTGGCCTTGCATTCAAATCCCCTGGCGAGTCCAGAACATAGGCTAGACCTGCTAAATGGAAATCTGTGAGTGAAGGTCCCAGGAATCAGTATTTTTGTAAAGCTTCCTTGTACAGCTGAATTTAAGAAACACTTGTCTAGACTAAAAAAAACTATAGAGTGTGAAAGAAAGCAGGATTTTTTCCCTTCCAACCAAGATACTTGAAGGAACCATTTGTATTTTCTATCTCTATTGCTTCACTTCCCATTTATACTTTAATCCAAATGATGGCTCTAGGAAAGGTAATCTACTGTTTCCTCCTTTCTGCCAAAGAATCCACATGTTGCTCAGATGTAGCTAGATTTATGGGGCTGACTATGTCCATATTTTCATGATTGTAAAAGTAATAAGTACTAAATGTAGAAAACTGGAAAGCAGAGAAAACATAAAAATGAATTTATCACATAATGACCTAGACATGGATTTCCCTGGTAGCTCACCTGGTAAAGAATCCACCTGCAATGCAGGAGACTTGATTCAATTCGTGGAAAGATCCCCTGAAGAAGGGATAGGCTACCCACTCCAGTATTCTTAGGCTTCTCTGGTGGCTCAGACAGTAAAGAATCTGCCTGCAATGCAGGAGACCTGGGTTGGGAAGATTCCCTGGAGAAGGGCATAGCAACCCACTCTAGTATTCTTGCCTGGAGAATCCCATGGACAGAGGAGCCTGGCAGACTACAGGCCATGGGGTCACAAAGAGTCTGACATGACTGAGCAAGTAAGCACAGACCTAGACATAAGAACTGTGAAGTTTTTGCTGTATTTCTTTATACACACACACCCACACACATTCTTGAAACAAAATTGAAATGATGGCTTCCCTGGTGGCTCAGCAGTAAATAATCCACCTGCAATGCAGGGGTTGCAGGAGATGCAGGTTTGATTCCTGGGTCAGGAAGATCTCCTGGAGGAGGTCATGGCAAACCACTCCAGTATTGTTGCCTGGAGAATTCCATGGACAGAGGAGCCTGGTGGACTACAGTCCACGGGGTCGCAAAGAGTCTGACATGACTGAAGCGACTTAGCATGCATGCACACATACATAAATGCATGTTATATTTTTTCTTATACATAATGTTGTACATAGTTTTTTGTACTCTCTGATTAAATATTAAAGATGGTATGTTTCATTGCTGTACCATATCTGTTTCATCAGTCTCTTCTAATTATAGTTTAGATTCTTAGCTTTCATGCTTTAAAAAATATTGAAATGGGCATCCTGATACCTCAGCATTTGAATACATTTCTGATTAGTGTCATGGGAAGTAGCATTACTAGGTCTGGTTATAAACACTTCAAAGATCTTTTATTCTCTCGGACACAGCGCTCTCTAGAAAGATATATCATACCTTTTTCTCTTGTAAACTTTTTAGTGAAGTATGACATCATACCAAAAGGTGTACACATGATAAGATTACACATTAATGAATTTTCAGAAAATAAATTACTGATTTGTATGTAACCAATACAAAAATCAAGAAATAGAATGTTATCAGTACCCAAGAATCTCTCTCATAACCCTTTTCTGTCACTAGCTCCCCAAAGGTAAATAAATTTTTGATTTCTCACAAGGTAATATTTAATCTTCCTTATTTTTGAACTTTATAAATATAAGTGGAATCATACAAAGTACACTCTTTTATGTCTGGTTTCTTTCACTTAGCATTGTGTTGTGAAACTCATCCATGCTATCACGTGTGGCAATAGTTTTCCATTTCCATTGCTGTATAGCGTTCCGCTATATAAACAGACCACTGTTTAACTGTTCTGTTGGTGGTGGAATTTGGATTGCTGCTTGGTTTTGTCTGCTAGAGGTGTACTGCTTTGACCATTATTATACATATTCCTTGTGGCACTTTTATTTTTAAGTGTATATCCAGGGGCAGCATTGCTTGGGCTGTGGGGTATGCCTAAGTTGGTAGTGGTACTATCAACTTTCCAAAGTATCTGTGCCAATTCATAATCTCAGCAACCATGAAGAGGAGTTCCATTTGATCCTTATCCCACCAACATTTGCTATTGTCTGTATTTCTCAGTTCAGCCATTCCCGTAAGTGATTAGTGGTGTTGTGCGTGGTTTTAACTTGTATGTCCCCAGTGACTAATGAGTTTAGCATTTTTAATACATTGAGGCACTTGAATGTCCTCTTGTGAAGCAGTTATTCAAATCTTTTGTCTATTTTCCTATTAGGCTATATGTCATTTTTTAATTGGTAGGAATTCTTTACATATTCTAGATCCAAGTACTTTTAGAGATAAATATGTTGTGGGTATCTTTTCCCATCCTGTGGCTTATCTCTTTTCTTAACAGAAATTCTTTTTTTTTTTTTTTCACTATCTTACTTATTTGTTCATTTATTTGGCTGTGTTGGGTCTTGGTTGAGTGGCAACACTCGGGATGCTCGCTGCACCATGCAGGATCGTTGCAGCTCACTCTCTACTTGTGGTGCTTGGGCTTAGTTGCTCCACAGCATGTGGGACCTTAGTTCTTCGACCAGGGATTGAATTTGCATCCCCTGCATTGTGAGGTAGATTCTTAACCACTGGACCACCAGGAAAGTCCCAAAAATTCTTCTTCAATGAGGTCAATTCATTCATTTTCTTGCTTACGTGCTTTTTGTGTTCCCCTTTGGAACCCATGGATGGAGAAGCCTGGTAGGCTACAGTCCATGGGGTCGCAAAGAGTGGGACACAACTGAGCAACTTCACTTTCACTTTCCCTTGGAACCTTTGCCTGCCCCAAAGGCATGAGGGTATTCTCTTATATAATTTCTTAGGAATGCTGTTACTTAGCCTTTCACACATAAGTCTATAATCCTTTTGAAGTTGCCAAGGTGTGAGGTAGGGGTCAAGACACTTTATGGCATTGCACTGCCACCTGTGCCGTAAATCAGATGGCTGTGTTTTTGATTTATGTAGAGATGGCTGTTCTGTCCTTGTACAAGTATGGCACTGACTTAAATATAATGACCTAATTCAAAAGTCTTGGTATCTGGCAGAACAAGCCTTCTGGCTTTGCTCTGCTTTTTCAAAACTGTTTTGGTTATTTGGGAGCCCTGACATTTCCATTATATTAAGCTAATCGGTTTCCACCAAAACACCTGCTAGGATATTGGTTGGGGTTGCATTAAATCTACACCCATTTGGAGAGAATCGACATCCTCCTACTGTTGGTTCTTCCAATAATAGCGCCCACTGCACAGAGCTTTGCTTCCATCAAGTGCCCCAGGGCATCATTACCTGAGAACCTAATTCTATGCTACTCTTTCTCATTTGAGGGATTCTCAAACCAAGTTGTGTTGTATAAATTTAAACTTCAAGTCTGTGTGAAGGCAGATCAGTGATATGACTCCCAGGGAATAATTGTTTGTTTGTTGTCCACCTTATGTTTTTACCAAGATTTCTTTCTCATTGACCTGACCTGATTTGATGAGAAATTTATTTTTCATTCTTTCTTTTCAAATCTCCTCTCTATGTAGGCAGTAAAATTCAATCTTCCAAAGATATTTTTTTATTTGAGTTAAAATATGCATAACATAAAATTTGCCTTCGTAACAATTTTTAAATGGTTACATTTGAAATGTAATTTTATGTGACATTAAATACATTCATATGTTGTGTAATCATCACCATCTTTAGAACTTGTTACCTTCCCAAACTGACACTCTGTACCCATTAAACAGTTATTCCCTATCTCCTCCTCCCTTTATTTCTGGCAACTACTATTCTGCATTCTAATATTCTATGAGTGTGACTATTCTAGGTACCTCATCTATGATGAATCATATAATATTTCTCCTTTTGTAATTGGCTTATCTCACTTTACATAAATCTTCTAGGTCCATCTGTATTGTGGTATAAGTCAGAATGTCCTTTTTTAAGACTGAGTAATACTCTGTTGTATATATATATCACATTTTCTTTATCTGCTCATCCATCAATGAACTATTGTGCATAATGCTGCTATGAACTTGGGAGTACAATTATCTGTTCAAGTCCCTGCTTTCATTTCTTTTAGGTGTATAGCCAGAAGTGAGACTGCTGGATAACATGGTAATTCTCTCTTTAATATTTTGAGGAATCACCATTCTGTTTTCAAAAATGGCTATGCCATTTTAGATTTCCACCTGGAATGAACAGGATTCCAGTTTCTCTACATCTCACCAACACTAGTTATTTTCTGTTTTATTTTTTACACTAAATAGGTATGAGATGCTATCTCATTGTGGTTTCATTTGCATTTCCCTAATGATTAGTGTTGTTAAACTTCATTTCATGTTGGTGATCTGTGTACTGTTGGTCATCTGTGTATCTTCTTTGGAGAAACGTCCATTCAAGGCCTTTGCCCACTTTTAGTTGAGTTGTTCTTTTTTTGCTAGTAATTTTTGTTATCCATAGCCTTTTATTAGTAAATTTGAAGGGGGTGATATACTGAAATTTTTAATTATTTTATTAAAGTTATTCACTAGAATATTTATCTTTATATTTTTTCTTTTACAAATTATATATTCATGTCCTTGTCTGTTTTAATAGAGCAATTAATTCCTATCAATTTTCAAAAAATTTTATAAATACTAAAATCATGATCTTTCATATATTTTAACATTTTCCCAGATTGAAATTTGGTTTTCAATTTTATTACATTTTCAACATAGCAGATTATTTTTTTATGTTGTTAAATGTCTCAAATTTATTTACCTATGGCTTCTTTCCTCCATGTATATTTAGAAAGGTCTTCTGCTCCTGGCAATAAATAAATATTAAGCTATATGCTTCTCTAGCTCCTTATTACATACTTTTTACTTTTATCACTTTAATCCATCTGGAATTTGTTGCTATGTGGTAAGGAAGAACTTTTAATTTTTTCCTGAATGATTATTTCTAAAACTATTTGTTGAACAATTCATTTTTTCACTGATTTGAAGTGTTACATCTATTATGTAATAAATGGTAGTATGTACTAGGTTCTCTTTTATAATCATCTGTTATATTTTAATGATTGTGCATTTATTACTATGCCATACTTTGACATTACAATTATGTTTTAATTATTGTAGTTTTATATAATACTAATAATTGATAATATAATTTTATCAATTTTATTTATTTATTTAGCTCTACTCACCTTTTTTTTTTTTTTACTTTATTTTACTTTACAATGCTGTATTGGTTTTGCCATACATCAACATGAATCCGCCACGAGTGTACATGAGTTCCCAATCCTGAACCCCCCTCCCACCTCCCTCCCCATACCATCTCTCTGGGTCATCCCAGTGCCCCAGCCCCAAGGATCCTGTATCCTGTATCGAACCTAGACTGGCGATTCATTTCTTACATGATATTACACGTTTCAATGCCATTCTCCCAAATCATCCCACCCTCTCCCTCTCCCACAGAGTCCAAAAGTCTGTTCTATACATCTGTGTCTCTTTTGCTGTCTCACATACAGGGTTATCGTTACCATCTTTCTAAATTCCATATATATGTGTTAGTATACTATATTGGTGTTTTTCTTTCTGGCTTACTTCACTCTGTATAATCGGCTCCAGTTTCATCCACCTCATTAGAACTGATTCAAATGTATTCTTTTTAATGGCTGTCTACTCACCTTTTTGATTTTCCATGCAGTTATAAATATAACATTTTGAGAGTAATTGCATGAAACTTTTAAGATCATTTCAGTGAAATCTTTACATATGATGAAGATTTATCACCCAGGAACATAATATATATAGTTATTGAAATGTCTTTTACGTCACTCATAAATGCTTAGACATTTTCCTCAAGTACTTTTTGCCTGATCCTCTGGTAGCTATTTCCTAGGTATTTCATACTAGTTTTATATTAATATTGTCATCTAATATCTTTTAGATTCCATTTCTTATTCATTAACAAGGAGGTAGAGTGTGGCTTACTGATTCAGAGTGTTCTCTGGAGTCAGAAGCAGCTGTGTTTAGCTCTCACTGTGAGACTTTGTTCAGCTCTCACTGTGAGTCCTAACAAGCTTCCCTGACCTTCACTTCCCTGAGCCTCTCTGTTCTTTCTGTACGATTAGCATAGTAATGTCCTTCTGTTGCACTGTCCTTAGGGTTAGGTTAATGGTGTATCCTAAGTGCCTAACACAGTGCGTGGTGCATAGTAAGGCAATGTTACTGTTATTATTAGATTCTCATAAAATCTATAATAATTTTGCCTCTCTAACTATAATTCTCTCTTTTGGGAGATGGAGGAGTAGGCTAGGTAGGGACATGATATTATTTCATTAGATATCCCAAAATATGGTAAATATTAGTGGAGGTATTGAGCAAGTACCTAACTAACTTTCAGTTCAGTTCAGTTCAGTCACTCAGTCGTGTCCGACTCTTTGCAACCCCATGAATCGCAGCACACCAGGCCTCCCTGTCCATCACCAACTCCCGGAGTTCACTCAGACTCACGTCCATCAAGTCGGTGATGCCATCCAGCCATCTCATCCTCTGTCGTCCCCTTCTCCTCCTGCCCCCAATCCCTCCCAGCATCAGAGTCTTTTCCAATGAGTCAACTCTTCGCATGAGGTGGCCAAAGTATTGGAATTTCAGCTTTAGCATCAGTCCTTCCAAAGAACACCCAGGACTGGTCTCCTTTAGGATGGACTGGCTGAGCTGCCAAAGTTGTGCTGTGAGTATCCATTGTGTATAGGTGTATATTGTACAGTGTTGGTGCTAAGGGGTGCTCTTAGATCGGTTGGATCTCAAGTTACTCTGCAAGCTACTACAAATTTACACATTCAGCCTGAGAAACATTAGGTGGTAATTTGCAACTTTAAAAAGACAAATCCATTTCCAACTAAATCATTCTTTAAGTCTTTCTTCTACATGAATTCCAAACTTCCCACTATATTTGCGATTAAACTGAGTCAGTGTTTCTTATGTTAAATTTGGGTAATCTTCTTAGCTTACTAAGAATTTCCACTAGGAATGGATGTGGAATTGTTTCAAATGACTTTTTGGCAAGAATCAAGGTAATCATGTGATTTTTTTTTTCTCCTTTGGCCTCTTTATGTGATGGATTATATTAATAGATAGACTAAATTAAACTCTTCTTACATTCCTGGAAACGGTCCCACTTGACCATGGGGATTTTCTTTTAATAAACTGCTAAGTTTTGATTGCCAATACTTTATTATTTTTATATCTATATACATAAGAAAGATTGTTCTTTAACTGTCATTTTGTGTCCTCTGGTCAGATTTTTATTTTTAAGGATATGCCAAGTTTTAAAATTTTATTGGGAAGATATACATCTTTTGTTCTTTTTGTCTTTTTCCCCTGTGAAACAATTTGTAGAGCCTAGATCTCCACTTTGAATGTTTGAAAAAAGAAAAATGAAACATATCTAAACCTAAGAAAGAAAGAAAGAAAGATAACACTAAGTCATGTCCAACTCTTGTGATCCCATGAACTGTAGCCTGTCAGGCTCCTTTGTCCATGAGGTTCTCCAGTCAAGAATACTGGAGTGGGTTGCCATTTCCTTCTCCAGGGAAACTTCCGACCTAGGAATTGAACCCAGACCTCCTGCATTGCAGGCAGATGCTTTACCGACTGAGCTACATGGGAAGCCAGTCTAAACCTAGCACCTATTTTAAAATAAATTTTGAATATATTTTTGTATCTTTTATTCTGTTGTCTTTTTTTCTAAATTGATGTGAATCAATGGTGTTCATTTGTATTTTGCCAGCAAATTATTTCATTTAAATCGTCAGAATATCTCTGGATTAATTATTATAGGACCACCCTGGCACCTTCCTTCGCTTTCCTCTTATTCTCACTCAGTTTCTAGCAGGCTTCCTATGTGTTCCTATCTCCTGAAAACCCTCTTATGGTGGTCCTCTGTGTTTATATAACAGTGATCCCTTAGGTCTGGATCTGGAATCAGGAAAGTTAAATACCAGTACTCACATTTCCTCCTTATCTAGAGAAAAGGTGTTTCGTCTTTGCTCCTTCCTGGAGAAGGAAATGGCAACCCACTCCAGTACTCTTGCCTGGAAAATCCCATGGACGGAGGAGCCTGGTAGGCTACAGCCCATGGGGTTGCAAAGAGTCGCACGTGACTGAGCAACTTCACTTTTCACTAAGTATCCCTTCCTCCTTTGATTCCCTTTCAACGGCTATAACAGTTCCTCTCTATTCCTATTGGTTCTCACATCCTCCTCCACCCATCATTCAAGGGTTGGTCCTCCCCAGCATTCTATTCTCTGCCCTCAGCCCTTCTCACTCTTGACAGTCTCTCTGGGTCTTTCCGGAACATCTTACCTATTCTTTCTATTTCATCTTGCAGCTAATAACTCCCAAATCTGAAGCCCACCACACTTCAGAAGTCACTCTTGTGAGCTTCAGACCAACATAATTCAACTGCCTTTTCAACAACCTGTCTTGATCTCCTCCATATATTTTAAATTCAGCATACTCTCAACTAAACTCATTCTCAGCTCAGATGCCAGCTCAGTTCTTGTGTGTTCGTCCTGTGTTCTCATCCAGAGACGAGCATCATCCATGGAGTGAGTCAGCCAGGTTAAAACCAAAACTCATCCTTGATGACCCCCAGGGAACCTGAGTAGAGAGGTTTTTGAAAGCAAGTGGACAGGAGACAGGATGTCTGTCAACCCCTAGAGGGTGCTTCATTTATCTGAAAATGAAACTTGGACCTGATGTCTGTTCCTAAGGGCCCCCATAGCTGAAGTGTGAATCAGTGTGTTCCTCAGATCTGAGAGCAGTTGTGACCACAGCATGGACTGAGGTCAGACACAGAGAAGGAATAAAGAGGAGGGATCTAGAACACGCCAGGCTCCCAAGAATGCTCCTATTCCCTTGCCCTCCGAACTGACGTGAGAGAGAGCAGTGAAAAGAGGTCCCAGAGTTCCATGTGCCCTGGCAAGATCCTCACATTCCCTCCCTTCATCTCCAGCACTCTCAGTTTTATCAGAACCAGGTCACTTGGAGACCTTGGAAAAGATTCCCATAATACCCGTTCCCCTGGGACGTCAATCACCAGAAGAGCACAGGGCGGCAGGGCCCCCTTCCTTTCTCACAGTTTAATCTCCATGCAGATCTGCACATCATCAGCTCTGCCTGCCACCCTCCTCAGCGGGCAGTACCTCCACTCTCCCCTCTGGAATCGACCCTTCAGCAAATCCCCTCTCCTCAGCTTCTCTGGAGTATCCTTCACTTCTGGCTCTGATGCCCAGTCCTTCCCCCTGCAGCCTCTCAAACTATGGCTCTTTTCTCCATCAATCAGGCTTGGTAGTTGGGGAGGCAACCTCCCTACTGCTTCCAGAATCTTGTCTCTCCTCCTCTAACATGTATAGCTTTAAAATCCACACCCTTAGGCTCCTCTACCCACTGCTAACATCAGCAGTCACCTACCAACCTGAGAAGATCTCTCCGTGCTCCAGGCTCACTCTCCCTCATTGCAACCCCACCTCTGTCAAACGCTTGTATGGCTTCCATACACTGCAGATGACTCTTCCAAATGTCCTGACTTCTTAAGTCCTTAAACGTTTCTCCTCCTAAGATCTCGTCTTCCAGTCTCTCCCCTGTTGCCACCCACTTCTGCGGCCATTCCCAAGACTTTGCACAATGATTGCACTATTTTTCCAATTGTAAAAATGTACAGACAAAACTTTTCAGGCAAAGATGCTCAGGAAAGGAGTCATTCTGAGGGGGTCAACCCTTCCTGATAGCAGAGAACATGCTCTTTCATGTTCCAGGCATTTCCCTGTTGAGAATTTTGCTTGTAACTCTCTATTACCTCGTTCACATCTCTGCGTTCAAAAGCAGAATATGCCACATGGATTTTCATTCAGTCTAACAGAGTTGCAAATGCTTTGTAAATTTCAAAGCAATTATATTACTTTTGTAATATCCTTTTCCTAATCAGGTTCACCATTGTAAACACTAGTTATTGTACTTTTTGCATGCAGGAGAGGTTTTTTTTATTTTTTCTTGTATTAATGACTCCCATTTTGCTGTGCTCTCCTAGTTTTGTATCTAACAACTTTCTAACTCTTTCTACACAAAGACCACCTTCTCTGTGCAGGCTACTTGAATCTTCTAATACACTTCTTCTTGTTTGCTTTTATACTGGAAAATAAATCATCAAACTAGTTGGGTTTTTCACTTTCCTTAAAAGAAAATAGAAACTGCACTCAGTGGACTATCAGGGAAGTAAATAGAGGACTTGGGGGTTTCAGTATTTTGTTTTTTATTTTACTTAGTGACTTTACCTAGTGATTGGCTCATCAGACTTTTTGCTTACATCTTCTGGTTCTTAGCTGCATTTTCTATAAGTCACTTGCTGAATTCCCAATAAGTTTAATATTTCTTAATTCTTGTTAAAAAGAAAACTTGATTAAACTCAAGTTGCTGGTATCCATTTTTTTCATTAATCCATTTGTACTGGATCTTTCATGTATTCATTAATTTGCTGCTGATCATCCCCAGTGGATCTGACCTTCCAGTAACATTTGAAAAGATTAATTTCAAAATAGAAGGTCTCATTACTATCAGTTTCTATGGAGTGATGTTTTTCTAGTTGTTATACTGAGCTCTATCTCTTCTCCCCAAGTATATAGCCTGGAAGTAAACTGATCAAAATAAATGTTCCATGAATATGTTGTATGAGGGAAAAAAAAGAGAAAAGAAAAAAAGTGCAACTTGCAGAATTAAAGCTTGCAGTTTATGGTTCTTCCAGTGAACACAAGCAAGAACACGGTGTACAGTTAGGAGGCTTCATGTCAGACCACAGCTCAGCCCACTGAAGGCCTCGCAAATGGGCAAATTCTCAACCACTGAATGGTCTCTTTTCCAGAAGGAATAACTTCAGTCTGGTTCTGATAACCCAAGTGTTCTAGAATTTCATGAATTTTATGAACTTGTCTGAGAAAGCAGTGTACATAGTTTTACATGTGATTTGTTTGTTCTTGTGGTTAGAATTATTTTGGCAAAATTCCACTTATAGACTGCCTATAGGGTGACTTGGGCAGGCAACAGGAAGTTGAAAACCTGATACTCTAATTTATAGTAAATCATGGGGTTGAAGATGGCAGATATTTTAAACTCATCTGTCAAGAGCCACGAGCAATATGCTAAGCCATCTGTCTCCATGGCTGGACACTTTCTGGTTCTTAATTGGACCTTGTCTTGTAAGTTTGTCCACAACCTGGTTGGACAGCTGCACTGAGAGCCTGAATCTCGTTTCTGGCGCCCATGCCATTGGTTTCCCAGGCTCTGACAGCAGCTGTGGAACAGAGAGAGGCCAATGGGGAGAGCAACTTTGACCTCATTCCCAGTGGTCAGAATCATCACATCATATAAGTTCAACTTTGAAGCAGCTGACTTCCAACATATAAAGTGGCTGTAGCTTCAGAAGGTATTGAGTTTATTTTTTTCCCTTTCTCCTTCACCTTAAATTGAGGTCTCTAAAAGAAAGCATAGGATCAGAAGCATGTAATTTATGGAGGGCATGCACTCAAGAGAAACCTAGAAAGTGCAAGGAAAGCAGCATAGGACAGGATGAGGGTGATCAGGAATGTAATCTCCGGTGGTTTTGGCCTGATCCACAGAGGGGTTCTGGGGCACACACAGCACCATGGGGTTTTGTTGCTATTTAGTCGCCAAGATGTGTCTGACTCTTCTGCAACCCCATGGACTGTAGGCCACCAAGCTCCTCTGTCCATGGGATTTTCCAGGCAAGGATACTGGAGCAAGTTGCCATTTCCTTCTTCAGGGGATCTTCCCGACCCAGGGACTGAACTTGTGTCTCCTGCGTCGGCAGGCAGATTCTTTACTGCTGAGCCACCTGGAACGCCCACAAAGGGGTATCCTGGCTTTAAAGCAATAGGTCAGTACAGCTTTTGTTGTTGTTCAGTTGCTCAGTCATGTCTGACTCTTTGTGACCCCAAGAACTGCAGCACGCCAGGCTTCCCTTCACCATCTCCCTGAGTTGCTCAGACTCATGTCCATCGAGTCAGTGAGCCATCCAACCAGTTGTTCTCTGTCGTCCCCTTCTCCTCCTGCCTTCTGTCTCTCCCAGCGTTAGGGTCTTTTCTAATGAGTTGGCTCTTCGCATCAGTTCAGTTCAGTTCAGTCGCTCAGTCGCGTCCGACTCTTTGTGACCCCATGAACTGCAGCACACCAGGCCTCCCTGTCCATCACCAACTCCCAGAATTTACCCAAACTCGTGTCTATTGAGTCGGTGATGCCATCGAACCATCTCATCCTCTGTCGTCCCCTTTTCCTCCTGCCCTCAATCTTTCCCATCATCAGGGTCTTTTTCAATGAGTCAGCTCTTTTCATCAGGTGGCCAAAGTATTGGAGTTTCAGCTTCAACATCAGTCCTTCCAATGAACACCCAGGACTGATCTTTAGGATGGACTGGTTGGATCTCCTTGCAGTCCAAGGGACTCTCAAGAGTCTTCTCCAACACCACAGTTCAAAAGCATCAATTCTTCAGCGCTCAGCCTTCTTCACAGTCCAACTCTCACATCCATACATGACCACTGGGAAAACCATAGCCTTGACTTGACGGACCTTTGTTGGCAAAGTAACGTCTCTGCTTTTGAATATACTATCTAGGTTGGTCATAACTTTTCTTCCAAGGAGTATGCATCTTTTAATTTCATGGCTGCAGTCACCATCTGCAGTGATTTTGGAGCCCCCCAAAATAAAGTCTGACACTGTTTCCACTGTTTCCCCGTCTGTTTCCATTAGCTAAAGGCAGTTCTGGGAAGAGTGATCTGCTAACCCAGGCACTGGGAGGTGAGTGCAGGGGCCCCAGTAGAGAGGATCTGGGTGGAGCACCCTACAATATTGCCTTAAGGCTGGAACATCCCTGTGGGGCTGGATTTGGATAAAGAAGGCCATGGACATCAGTTTCACATGTTTGAAACTAACTTGCTCAAACCTATAAGCAACTTTCCAGGGTTCATTTTGAAACAAGCGGGAAATCAAACCTCCAAAGAAGTTGCTGTCCCTCCCTTGTGAAGTCGTACTGGCTTGTGAAAAGCAGTCTCTGTCCCCTCTGAAAATAAAGGAGCTGGTAGCCAACTGAAGGTTCAGGAAGGAAGCAGGGGCACTTCCCAGCCGCACGTCTCCTTGGCTGGGCTTTCGCACTAGAGGATGTACTCTAGTCCATGCACAGCATGAGCCTGCCTTTTCCAGCCTGTTCCTAGAAGTTTTCTTGTCCCACAAACATGCTCATTCCTTTAAAGTCATTAACAAAAAGGAAGCTGCATCACTTCCAAAACCTTGCAGAGAACTACCTTGAGGACCTGGAGAGAAAATAACAAGTGTGTCAGATCAGAGCTATTGTTAGAAGCGCTGCAGGAAACCCAAGGAAGCCTGCACCGGCTGCTTTGGGAACTTGGATAGAAACTATGCTGGGAGAAGGGAGGCCACAGACAGCCAGCCGTAGGGTTCCGTAGCTGCTGCCTTCGGGCACCTGGGAACCTGCTGCTTCCCTATCTACGGAGAAGACAGAAATACGGATTCTCCCGAGCATTATGCCACAGCCTGCACAACCAGCTGCATAGCTTAGGGATCTAGTGTAAAATGACTGTAAGAGCTCCTTGTTCAAACATTATTAAGAATTTCAACAGCAGCAGCAGAGAATTAAACCAAATCCAGGGCTCTTCTTGGTGCAGGGGTTTTGGTGACAGTACACAGGAAGTAGGGGCTTTCCCAGGGGCTCAGCGGTAAGGAATCTGCCTGCAATGCAGGAGACGCGGTTCAGTCCCTGGGTTGGGAAGATCCCCGGGAGGAGGAAATGGCAACCCACCCCAGTAGTCTTGCCTGGAAAATCCACGGACAGAGGAGCCTAGGAGGCTACAGTCCATGGGGCCGCAGAGAGTCGGACACGACAGCACAGCACAGCAGCACACAGCGGGTGACCCCATACAGCCAGCCTCACACGGCAGTCACCACGGGTGATTTGGGTTTGGCAGAGTGAGGGGCGTGGGAAGGAAGAGGGGATGGACATTTCCCCGTGCCTTGCTGTGCAGGGTGATCTGTGTACATGGTTCCAATTCATCCTCATTTGACAGATGAGGAAGCCACAAAGGTCAAGTCTCAGGAGAGCAAAGTGACTTCCCTGGGGGCATATGACTGATGTGTGTGTAAGCTGAAGTTTGTACCCAGTTCTGGCTTTGAGTCCCTGTTGGTTGATTTGTTGCTGGTTGGTTTGTTGCTTCTTTGGTTTACCTTTTCCGCAGCCATGTTCTGAAAGCGCTAACAGCTTGTAGGGAAAAAGCACTTACATCTGTTTCCAGATTTTTTCCCCTAGGAGGCTAAAGAACGTCAATACTCAGTAATGATTTTTAATGAGATAAAGGATTAATTAATTCTCTGGATTCTGGTTCAGTAACAACAATAACACCTCAGAGCCTTATCTGCAGAGGAAGCTCATCCCAACCACCTGTGTGCTCATAAATACATACAGACAACAAAAGCAGAGGGGAGAGGATGTGTGCACAACAGTAAGAGTGGAAACCCAGGAAGAGAGGAGGAAGGAGAGGAGGTGGATGGATGGAGGGGATGAGTATGAAAAGGAGAGAAAGAGGGTGAGGGAAGGACCGGTCACTGCATCCCACTTTCTGGACCTTATTTCATTTCGTCCACACAATAGCCTTCCTAAACAGACCTTGTTTTTATGCCTGCTTTACTGATGAGGAGCCAGAAGCTTACAGCCGTTAGTTACCCCTACCCAGCCTCCCCACCCTGTGTGTGGCTGAGGCTGGGTGTACAGGCTGCTCGCTCTTTCTCTTCTGTAAGGAAAGTGGTGCAGGCTGTGTTCTGTGTCAGGCTGAGTCTTGCCGTCCATCCAGCGAGGCACAATGATGTCACTGTGGTGCAGACAGTAAAAGCACGTGCTGTGTACCTAGTCTCATCACCCAGGTATGTTGAATCTAGTTTCTAATCCTTACAACAGTCCCTTTGCAACAGGTTACTATTCGATCCAAACCACAGGTGAGCAAACTGAGGCTGAGGAGGTAACTTGTCCAAGTGATTGGTCAGCCCCGCTTTAAAGACCATTAAGAACTCATCATTCAGAATCTAGATTGGGAGAGATATTTAATTGCCTTTCCTCACAAAAATCCCTTGATATAACAGATAATGTACGTTAAAAGATGATATCAGTAACGGTGATAAAATGAGAAATGATACTACCCGCAGTCCAGAATTTGTGAGGAAACTGGAAATTCTGAAGCAGGGAAAGCAAATTCATAGCAAACTTGCTCAAAACAGGTTCTGGAGTTAATAGTTCACAGCCATGAGAGCAGACATTGCCAGTGGAGCTCAGGAGATCCACCCTGCCCAAGCTGAGAGTTAGCTGATGCAAAGAGCAGGGTGGTATCAGCAGCAAACTACACAACAGAGATCCTGTCATTCTGCCTCGTTCCCCCAAGGATGCAAAGAGCTAGCAGTGTAGGCTTCTGCTGGAGGCAAACACCTCCAGAATACTGTCTAAATAACCTAATGCATAGCATAGGAAGTCACTCAGAGTAGCTTCAGAGGCCAGACAGAGAAGCAGAGCCCAAGATAATTCCTGATTTCAAAAACCCTTAACTACAAGAAAATAGTTCACAGAAGACAGCTCTACCCAAGAGTGAAATACAGGAAAGCATTCACATCTCAAAGTAAAGTCCCCCTATATGTTGGCATTTGTGGGGCCCTCCATCCTACCTTTGTCATCCCCACCCAGATACCCTACAGGAGAGGCTGCCTGTTCCCAAGTCACATGGATCCATGGTGTGGTCTACTCAGAGCCTTATCTGCAGAGGAAGCTCATCCCAACCACCTCTGTGCCCAGGCTAGTTCTTCACCCTTAAATACAGACAGACAACAAAAGCGTAGGGGAGAAGGATGTGTGCACAGCTAAGTAACCCAGAGACGGGAGATGACGCAAGGGTTATGACTTATAATAAGCTTCATTTTTATTGAAGTGTAGTTGATTTACAATGTTGTACTAATTTCTGCTGCACAGCAAATTATATTCTTTTTAAAATTCTTTTCCATTGTGGTTTATAACAATATTGAATACAGTTCCCAGTACTATACAGTGGGACCTTGTTTTTTATCCATTTTCTATAACAGCTTGCATCATCCCTTCCCCACATCCCCCACTTGGCGACCACAGTCTGTTCTTTTTGTCTATGAGTCTGTCACTGTTTCATAGATAAGTTTATTTGTGTTGTATTTTAGCTTCTACATGTAAGTGATATTATATGGTATCTGTCTTTCCCTTTCTGACTTACTTCACTTAGTCGTATGATCATCTCTAGGTCCATGTTGCTGCCAATGGCATGGTTTCTTTCTTTTTGTGGCTGAGTAGCATTCAATTGTATATATCCACCACGTCTTCTTTATCTTTTTATCTGTCAATGGATAGCAAATATCCAACCTTAATCTTTGCATCAGCTAACTCTCAGCTCTGCTGGGAACGTCTTCTCTCATGGCTGACACTATTAGCTTGTTTCCATGTCTTGGCTATTGTGAATAGAGCTGCTATGAACATAGAGATGCATGTGTCTTTTCAAAGTAGAGTTTTCTCTGCATATATGCCAAGGAGTGGGATTTCTGGATCATATGGCAACTCTATAAAATTACTTTATAATTGGTATCTTCAGAGAGATTCAAAAAGAATTGTGACCATATCAAAACAATGGGGTTTTATTTTTTTAAAAAAAGAGAGGGGGACAACAAAGGCTATGAATAAATTTGGGGGGAAAAGTAAGATTTCTGAAATTTTAAAAAATAATGCTGAAAGGTCTGAAAAATAGGATGAACAGATCTGAAGACTGCATCAGTAAAATGGAAGGTAAAGTAGGGAATCTCCCAAAAGAGATAGAAAGGGAAAGGTCTGGAGATACTGAAAGTAGAAACAGGAGACCAGCAGGTCATCTCCACTAGAACAGCTGAAATGGAGATGACAAGATAATTTTTAAAAAAACTTTAAGGATTTTTTAAATATAAAAAATAAAGAAAAGTAATAAAAAGTTGGATAGAAAGAAATTGGATTTATATGTTAAAATTGAAAAGTTTCAATAAGTGCTGAGCAATAAAAGTCAAATATAAGTTGTGTTAGGCAGTAAAAGCAAAATTATGATATGAAAAATAAAATTGAAAGAACTATATATGCACAGTTAGAAGAGTCATGATGACCTTTCTAAACTTCAAAAATAGAGGAAAATCTCTAAATGTCTCCAGAAACTAAAAAACAGGTGACCTTCTCATAATGAGAATCTAGAGTCACAGCGGACTGAGAGTGAAAATCCAGGGTTTTCAGACTGTGACAGAAGGTACATTCAACTTGGAATTCAATAGCAAGTCATTGGGAAGACTCCGTAAAAAAAAGTCATCATATCTTCCAAAAGAGCATAGATACAAATTAAATCTGCATAAAGCATTCACAAAGCCATCTGTGGATTTAAAAATGAATTTCTCATAACCAAGGAGAATGGACCCACAAAAATAAGGGCAAAAAAACTTTTTTAAAAATATGTAATTCACTACTTTAATTTTAAAAAAAAGTGGAGGGGGGAGAAAATTGCTTTGACGCCACCAATGCAGAATCAGTTAGACTTCCTGATTATCAAAAAGATTCTTAGTAAGTTAGGCTGTATTTACTTGCTGGACTATTCACCAGAAAACTGTAGCAAACTTTCCATGTAGCAGTGAACCATGTATCCCCTTAAAGTGAGGAACAAGACAAACTCACTCTCGCCTGTGTTACCCAATATTGCTCTAGAAGTCCCAGGATGGAAAAATAAACAAGAATAAATAGTAAAATGAAGAGCAGAATTGCCATGATGAGCAGTTTACATGAAAGTTTATTTAATCAGTTGAAACCCTTATGACTCATAAGACAATTCTGTATGTGACAAGTTCAAAATAAAAAAAATGTGAAACCCATTAATTTTCTTTACACCAGCAAAAACTGTGACATACGGAAGAGTATCTTTAGCAAGAAATATGTATGTGCAATGTGAAGAAACATGCCAACATTATGGAAAGCAAATGAGGAGATCTAAATTAGTGGAAAGGCATGACATTTTTAGATGAGAAGACTCAGTATTGTCAGGGTGTCAATCACATAAACTCAAGTGACTTCCAATCGTAAAACCACAACATGCTTTTTCAAAATGAAAACCAGTAAGTCCATTCTGCCATCATTCTTGAGGAATTAGTGCCAGCTATCCAAGCCACAGTCTCTTCATTTGTAGCACTGGGGTCCTAATGAAACTTACTTCAAAGGGTAATTGTGACAATTAAATGAGTAACACGTGCCGAGCACTTACCAAAACACTGATCTGTAAGTAGCACCCACCGATATTAGTTTTTAGTTTATTACTCTTACCAAATGTACTCTTGCTTGGGGATATACGTATGATGATGTTCACTGGAACAGTGCTTGCAATAGCAAAATTTAGGGCAGCCTCAAGTCTCCATCAGTAGTATGATTAAGTGCAATTCACTATAGCATGGAAAAATATATTCATAAAATTAGTGTGTCTGTAATCTGATGTGGAAAAAGCAAAACACAGGACAAAATGCATAGAATAATTCATGTATGTAAGAAGTATTGAAATGATAGCTAAATAGATCAAAAGATAGATGATGGAAAATTTTAAATTTCTTTTAATTGAAGTGTTTATTAAAATAATTAGATTCATATGTAATTATAAAAAATAATACAGAGAGATCCCTTGTACATTACACTTCATTTACTCCAGTGATAACATTTGCTAAGTTACAGTATCATATCCAAGATATTGACATTCATACAATCCACCTATTCAGATTTGTCCAGTGTTCCTTGTACTCATTTGATGATGAAGATTTTCAAGTAAAAGTATATGTGAGTAAACCTGTGGAACTTCACTGGTGCCTGGAAATGGAATCTTGGATGAATGGCAAATGAATTCATGTATGGATGAATGGCAAATGAATTCATGTATGGATGAATGGCAAATGAATTCATGTATGGATGAATGGCAGATGAATTCACGTATGGATGAATGGATCACATAAACTTGTGTTTGATGCTTGGCTCTGCCATTCGGATACTGTGGTCTCAGGTACATTGTTCAACCTCTCTAAGCCTCACATTCCTCATCAGTATGATGGGATTTATATTTTCTCTTTCAGGGTTGAGGTAAGCATTAAAGGAGGAAGCGCATATGGGTTTCTGTCACAGTACTTCGTAGATGCTATTTGTACGCTAAAATGGGAGCCATTTTGTGATTTGCTGAGGGTATTTTGTCTATTCAAAAAGTTATATGACATTTTAGGGCTGAAAAAGGCTGGAATCCTTTGTCCCTATTTGGGTAAACTATTGCTTGTTTTATTAAAAAACAAGCAGGACCTCAGTACCTGCCAGAAAGGCAAGGCCTTTCCTGCTGCATAAATATGACGGGCAGTCCTCCTGATGGTTTTCAGAGGTATCATAATTTCTGGCACAGATTCTAATTAATTGAAGCAAGCTAGATCCCATAAGTGAAAAGTGCTGTAATTTGGGAGTGACAACGAATAGGTCATAGCTGTTCAGAATTCCATTTCAACAGTGGTGAGCCCCTGGGGACTGTCTCTATGACAAGATTTCCAGAGGAGATGGTCACAGCGCATTTCATGGGGCTTTGACTGCCTTTATATGAGCAACCTTGTTAATGCTGTTGTATTTATTTAGTTAAGGTAACATGCTGCTATGAACTGCCGAAGTTCAATGGCTTAACACAAAAAACATGTTTATTTCTCGCTCACCTGATGGACTAAAGTGGGTGTATGAGTGTCAGTTGCTGCCTAACAAAATACTACAAATTTAGCACCTTAACATATTTCATTTAATCTCATAGTTTCTGTGGGTCAGGAATCTAGGTAGAGGTTAGTGGGCTCCTTTGCTTAGCATCTTAGTGGGATGAAATTAAGGCGTCAGCCAAAGCTGCAGTCTCGTCTGAGGCCTGGATCTTCTTCCAAGCTCACTCGTTATGGGAAGAATTCAACTCCTTGCAGCTGGATGACTGAGGTTCCCGTTTTCTTGCTAACTGCTAACTCCAGGCCTCAGTAACTGGAAGCCACTTTGGTCCTTGCCACAGGCCACCACCCCCTCACCTACAACATGGAAGCTTCTTCAAGCTTACTTCAGCAGGGCGATCTCATTCCAGCCTGCTAGGATAGTCTTATACGACCCAGCACAGTAACCCTGGAGCAATTATCCCACCATTTTTCTCATACAAAGTAATCTAACAAGGGAGTTGTATCTGACTCTTTGTGGCCCCATGAACTGTAGCCCACCAGGCTCCTCTGTGCATGGGATTTCCCAGGCAAGAATACTAGAGTAGGTTGCCATTTCCTTCTGCTGGAGATCTTCCTGACCCAGGGATCAAACCCTTGTCTCTTGGCACCTCCTGCATTGGCAGACAAATTCTTTACCACTAGTGCCACCTGGGAAACCTAGAATATGAGAAAGAACTCCCATATTCTAAGGGAGGGAATAATGTGTTTTTGCTCCCCTAAGTCCTTGTTATCTTCTCCTAACATCCCCCTCCCCTCTTCCTCCTTCACTAACCCACTTGCTCTCCACCCGTGGCTCCATACGTTTAGGACCCCTGTTGGTTGCCTACCCCAGGCAGCAAACAGGGGTTTGCCTTTCTCCTTCCTGATAAAATGCCCATATCGCTCTGGTGCCCACCCTTCTCTCTATCACTGTGTTCTTCAGTAAACACTGTTCTCAGCCCATGCACCAAGGAAGTGAATCCGGATTGGTCTAAGCCAGTCACTCTGCTTGTTAGAGAAAGGCTTAGGAAGGACATGTGGTTACAATTCTGGCCAATAAGAGAAGGGAAATCTGATGATGAGCCCAAAGGAAAGGTTTTCCAGGCAGGCCAATAAGAACAGACGTAAGGGGAGAGGCTGTCACTCTTCTGCTGCTGAATATTTGCAAACAGGCAGCCGTTTTTTGACCATCCCAGCTTTAAGTCTGGGATGAAGAAGGCAGAGTAATCTGATAGAGAGAACCTGAGTTCTCTGTGATGTCATTCCGCCACTGAATTAGCTATCTCTAGTGTCGTCGCCCGCATTAGGACCCTCTCTTAATGTGAAGCGGTCTCATTATCCTTAAGCCAGGTTGAATCTGGGTTTCCTAACACTTGCAGCTGTAGGTACCTGAATGATTGTATGTGAGTGGGTGCACGGGTATCAATCTTAAATTGTGGCACCCACCCCAGAGCAGAGCGAATCAGTGTGAAGTATTGTGGCTCTCTTGCTTTACATACTGCAGCTGGAAGGATGATGATGATGATGAAGACAACGAGAGTAACAGCAGTAATGTGCAGAGGGGCTTCCTGTGTCCAGGAAATGACGTCAAAGTTACCAGCATGCAACAGATGCAAATCCATTGCCTCTGGTTTTACTGAATGGCATCTAGAAGGATATAAGTATAGATTTGACCTGTTTCCTGTAGTCTTCCAGATTCCGTGCTCCCCGGTTTGAGCATCCAGAGTAAGTGTGCCAAGACAGACTGTAGAAGAGATGCTGATGATCTGGTGTTAAGATCTTGACTGATTGCCTCTATCTGATCCACAACAAGGCAGCAGGGTGGTCCAAGTCAGAATTCAGTTGGTTTATGCATATTAAGGTTGTAAGTAGATTAATAGAATTCATGCTCATACTCTATTAGCATTGGGCCAACAGCATTGATTTTCCCAATATAAAATGCACTCTAAATGTTCGTTTTAAATTTGTTTTTTGTTTGCTTTTTTTTTTTTTTTTTTTGCCACAAACATGCATCTCAGCAGTACAGATGATATAAACTGCATAGTCCTTGACTCAGAAAAGTCAAATGAATTATTGGGGATTTGAGTCCATCAGAAGTTTAGTTGGCTAGTAATGCTGAGAGCAGTTCATCTATTTCTACATAGTGACTATAACTTGAAAGGTATCTTGTAGCCACTCAACCCATTCGCATGCATCTGGAAGAAGAAATAGAGAAGGCAAGTCACGCATTAAGTTATCAAGGTATCATACTCTAAGTAAGTGGCTCCATAAAGCCAAACAGAATGCACATTCAATGGGCAGAATATGGAGAAATTGGTCAACCTTCCATTTATATTTTCTATAAATCTGATAAATAAATGAGGCAAAACTAGGGCTTTTGCAGAACTTGAGAGATTTTTTTTCATTTTTATCAAATCATATTACTTGAGATAGATTAGTGCTGAGTCTCTAAAAAGAATGGAATTTTTCTTTTCTTTGCAAGGTGCATGGAAATGAGAATTGAAACCAAACATCATTTGGGGTGGTCTATTTTTAGAGAAAGTGATTTGCTGAGGGTATTTGTCATTCATTCAAGAGGACAGCCAGCCCTGAGCCCTGGCAGGCATCAGTAGTAAGAGCCAGCTCTTGTGAAGAAAAGAAAATAATCCTTCCATTCTTGAAAATCATTAAAAAGGAATGTTTTCAAGTCAAAGGCAAGCATGATATCAGCGAGAGAATGAGAAAATTTAAGGCATTTTTTGTATGCAGGCATACATGCACTGCAGATGTGGATTTACTAGGGTGTTTATCTAGTGCACAGGCATGAAGCTGTGTGTTCAGTGGGTTATGTGTGTCTGTGTTACATGTTTCCATGAATGTAAGTAATAATAGCTAATATTTATCAGGTTGATTCTGTGTCCCAGACTCTGCTAAGAGTCTTTTGGGGATTATCTCCTTGAATTATCTCTGCAGCCTATGTTTTCCAATCATGAAGAGGTTAACAGAGCTATTAGGAATCAACACCAGGATTTGGAGCCAGGCAGCTTGACCATTTCAGGCAGTCAGCTCCCCAGAGCCCTCGGCCGCTGATTACATTACCATGCTGCAGAACCATGTTTATGTGTGTCTTTGTGTATCTTGTGTTTGTTTTGGAGACAATCTTAAAGGGGTGCGTGCATGCTCAGTCGTATCCAACTCTTTGCAACCCCTTGGACTGAAGCCCACCGGGCTCCTCTGTCCATGAAATTCTCCAGGCAATAAGACTGGAGTGGGTTGTCATTTCCTGCTCCAGGGGATCTTCCCGACCCAGGAATGGAACCCACGTCTCTTGTGTCTCCTGCATCGATAGGCAGATTCCTTACCAACTGCGCCACCTGGGAAGCCCTGTCTTAAAGCGAGGCAGTTCTGTTATCTGCATCACCGTAGAATAAGTAATTATATTTCTCACAAACACACCTATCTTCTTGGTAACATACTGAGTTCAGCAGCAAAATGAGATTGAAAAAGCTAAACTCTCAGTGTGTTTGCATGTAATTCCTGTTTGTTCTTTGACTTCATCTTCAGACGTAGCCCATACAGTTTTCATTCTGGTGCCTTTGAGACTGGAAATTTCAGGGATTTGAAATGGCACCCCACTCCAGTACTCTTGCCTGGAAAATCCAATGAACGAAGGAGCCTGGTAGGCTGCAGTCCATGGGGTCGCTAAGAGTCGGATACAACTGAGTGACTTCCCTTTCACTTTTCACTTTCATGCATTGAAGAAGGAAATGGCAACCCACTCCAGTGTTCTTGCCTGGAGAATCCCAGAGACGGGGGAGCCTGGTGGGGTGCCGTCTATGGGGTCGCACAGAGTTGGACACGACTGAAGTGACTTAGCCGCAGCAGTAGCAGAACTCTCTTTAACCACATCTTTACATGGATTTCTAGTAGTCATCTCAAAATTAGCCCATCAAAAACAATTGTCCAATAGTCATCCCCTCTCCTCACCAGACTGGCTTCTTCCCACTGTCCATCATTCTCAGTAAGTGGCCATTTCTCCAATGGCAACTGCTCAGGAAAAAAAGCCTTGAACTGATTTTAGCGTCTCTCTTTTTCTCACACTGCGCCTCCAACTCACTGAGAAACTCTGTGGGCTCTATTCCAGAACATGCCAAGAACACACCACTTCTTACCATTTCCACCGCAGTGGCCCTCGCTTAAGCTGTCATCTGTCTATGAAAATGCTAGTCCTTTCTCCATGCATGTGCGTGGTAAGTCACTCGGTCGTGTCCGACTCTTTGCAACCCTGTGGACTGTAGCCCACCAGGCTCCTCTGTCCATGGGGATTCTCCAGGTAAGAATACTGGAGTGGGGTGCCACTGGCTCCTCCAGGGGATCTTCCCTACCCAGGAATCAAGCTCATGTCTCCTGTCTCCTGCTTTGGCAAATGGGCTCTTTACCGCTAGTGCCACTTGGGAAGCCCTTCTCCACGTGTAAACCAGTGCGATCCTTTACAGATACAGGTCATTCAGAGCCGGGCACTGACTTTCCATCACACTGGGCGAGAATCCAATGTCCTTCCCGAGGCCTCTGCGGTCCTGTAGGATCAGCCTCTGCCTGCATAACCTTACCTTTACCCTCTGCCTCCTCCCTGCCCTCTCGGTCTGTCCCACTCACTGGTGCTTAAGCTCCCTGTGTTCCTGCCACACACAGAACACATTTCCAGCTCAGGTTGGGAGGATGACCAGGATCACAGGATGCTGGGGGGGATGTCCTAAAGTGGCCCTTAAGAACGTATCCAGAATGAGGAGACAGTATTTGGCCAAGAAAGTCGCACCCCCATCATTGAAAGTGAGGTCGTGGCAGCTAACCCCCAGAAAGAGTGTTCTTCCAGGATGAAGTCTTTGAAGAGTGGTGGTCAGAGGCTCCGTGTCTCCATTAGGCCAGGGGGCACGGCTTTGCAGTCGGCACACGTGCCCACTGTGATGGGGTGACGAGGGCACAAGCATGGATTTGGCAGTCTTGAGAGGCCTGGATTTGATTTCTGACTCCACTGCTTCCTGTCAGAGTAACAGTGGGCAGACACTTAACCTCTTGGAGTCTCATTCTCCTCATAGTTCAAATTTTTGCAGTGATTCACGCTCCTGCAGTAATAGTTTGGGTTTGTCAAAAATCTGCATATGCCCATGGGGGTGTAGCATGCAAGTGCTGAACCAACTCAAAATATCAGCAGGATCAAGTTAAAGATAGTTTTGGTTAAAGTGACCCAAAAAACCCAACTTACAGTAATGTAAACAAGTGTGGGTTGGTTTTTCTCACATAGTAAGAAGCCCAGAGATAAGAAGTTGCTGGCCTTGGCTTAGTCATTCAGTAGAGCCATCACCGTCTTCCTCGTCTCCGCTCGGTCACTTTGGCCTGTCGGCTTATGTCCTCTTGTTCATTGTCATGGGGTAGCAAGAGGGCTGCTGTGGCTCTAGACATCACGTCAAGACAGGCAGGAAGAGAGAAAGGTTAGACAAACCCAGTCCCTCCTCTCTTATCAGGAGAGCAAAACTCTGGAGAAATCTGCGCTGGATGCGCATCGCCTTGGTCAGGACTGCGTCGTAAGCTATTTCCAGCTGTAAGGAAAGCTGGATGTACTGGTGTTTCAAGAAGAATGAAGGGTTTGCAAGAGAAAGAGAAGCAGAGACTGGAAGTTGGAAACACAGCTCACAGAGTCTGCCGTGGATGGGGATTGGGGAGTGGGGAGGCAGAGTCCTGCAGGGAAACAAAAGGTTGAGAAGTGCTTTGGGAGAGATCTAAGGTTGATTGAGATGTAATCCAGTCTATAAGGAATTTACAGATTTAGGGTGGGGAGACACACAAAAGGTGGTGCTAGTGGTAAAGAATCCACCTGCCAGTGCAGGAAACTCAGGAGACGTGAGTTCTATCCCTGGGAAGATCCCCTGGAGAAGAAAATGGCAACCCACTCTGGTGTTCTTGCCTGCAAAATCCCATGGACAGAGAAGCCTGGTGGGCTACAGTCCATGGGGTTGCAAAGAGTCAGACACGACTGAGTGACTAAGCATACATGCACACACGCAGGACACACAAAAAGATAGTAAAGTGTTACACATTGAAGTAAGAACTGTATTGTGATGCAAACATTGTTATTGTAGACCCAAGGAGCAATTAGTTCTGCTTGGAATGATGGAGGCAGCTTCATTCATCTCTTTGAGCACTCCCTTTGTACCAGGCATTTCAACACTAATTGTTAATGTCTCCCCAGTGAACAAGACAGAAAACCTGCCTGCCCTCACATGGAGCTCTTTAAAAAGAAGGACAGACACAAGAAACAAACGAACAAATAAAGAAAATGAACTCCAGTTGTGACAGTCCAACATAGCAGGTGGCTTTCCCTGAGGGGGAGAGGGTATTTGCAAGGTACCTAGGCAGAGGAACAGCATGAACAAAGGCTCAGAGGAAGGAACATATCCTCCTCTTCGGTCACTTGTGGCTGAAATTCCGAGTGAGGAATATGGTCAGATTGGGCTTGTTGCAAATGCTGGCTTGGTCACGATAAGCAGGACTGTGGCTTACCACTTGGCTTTACTGCTTACATTATGACCTCCAGGATCATCATCTGCAAATTGGAATAATAGTCCCTCCAAGAGCCGTAGAGTGGGTTCAATAGGAGAGTGCATGCGAAGTGTCTACCATACAGTAACTGCCTCATAGGGTGGATTGGAGGATTAAAGGAGATGATATATGTGAAGTTTTAGGAAGAGTGCATGACACATCCTGAAGACTCAAATGTCAGCTGTAACTAATACCCTGGTTTTCTCCTCCACATGAAATGAGGAAGTTAACACAAGCTGGCTTCCTCCCCCATCCTCCGCCCCCTCACTACTTGCGTTTTGTTACTACAACTTGTGGTATTTTTATTACTGTGAAAATGAAATTATGTGTCATCTGTTCTAAATTATATGTCATCTGTTTCATTAAGTATTTATAACAGGTGAATTGTCTTTGTGAACCGTTTATACCATTTTCACTTAACCACGTTTGAATTATTTCAAGCACAAGTTCTTTGACGCCTTGTGTTTTCCAAATTTTCCAATGCTTTTGTTTTCTCTGCTCCTGAACAGTCATTTGTCTGGGCTAAGGAGACTTGGTCATAACTTTGCCTTACTTTGTTTCATATTGGAGAAGAGAAACTTGAAGTGAGTCTTCGGTTCCTTTCTTCATGGAGACCCACTTTCCTCCCTATGTGTTTGGATGTCCTCCTTTTCTTCTGGCACCTGGATGTTCTGACAGGACACTTGAACCTGCTGGCAGGAAAAGAGATTGTGTCCTTTTAGCCAGATGACCCGGCCCTTGGTGGTTCCCTCACTGATGGATCTAAGTCTCCTTCCCCCATTTAGCCCAGGAATTCTCTCTTATCTTTGATAATGCTTCTGCCCTAGTCACTCCGAATTCTTCTTCAGGACCCAGTTGTTTCTTCATATCCTCTCTCATAGTATCCTCTCTGATGATTGTCCACGTCTTGTGTCTTTACAGTAAGTCTGGTGTTTTGTGAGAGCTTCTCAAACATGCCCCCACCTCACAAGATCACCCTTCTGCAAAACAGTCCTTTTTGCTTTTACCTTTCTTGTTTTAAATTTTATTCTGGTATTACTGGTTGCTGTAAATTCTTTTCTTAACTCTAGCAGATCTCTTCTTCCTTTCTAATTGAGTTTGATCATCTCAGCTTTCATATCTTTTTTTTAGAGATTATACCTTTCCAAATGTATTGAAAGCACAAAATAGAGTGTAAATAAAATTTACTTTTTATTCCAATAGTAAGCATTTTCATAACTATGTTCTCCCTTTACCACCCGAGTGTTATAGTGTTTACTTATTTTATGTTTTAGAGGTTTTACAGTCACCATATTATGCTTTATGTTCTTAAATTTCTAAGTGAAATGAGCTTTATAAGATCCAGAATTTCTGCCTAAATGTAGCGAGAAAACTCACCTGGGATCACTTGAATATTCACGTAGATGTTGTCCGAGTCCTTGTGTTATGTTCTGAGCCAGAAGAGAGGTCAGTGTAAGTACATTAGCTGACTGACACAGCAGCCTCTGGAATCACATGGAAGAGCTGACAGTACATCTTCAGTACCTGCTGGCCGTGGGCGGCAACATGTGTGTGTGCGCTCCGTTGCTCAGCTGTGTCCTACTCTTTGCGACCTCATGGACTATAGCCCGCCAGGCTCCTCTGCCCATGAGACTTTCCAGGCCAGAATCCTGGAGTGGATTGCTGTTTCCTTCCCCAGGAGATCTTTCTGACCCAGGGATGGAACCTGTCTCTCTCCTGTCTCCTGAGTTGCCAGGCAGATTCTTTACCACCGCGGCGCCTGGGGAGCCCATAGCAGCAGCAGTGTCGATCAGTTTGACTTCGTAAAATTTTAAATTCATCCTCCATACGCATGTGGAATGAATCAAGTTAAAGATGAGTGACAAACTGAGATAAATGTTTGCCACACAAATGGCAAAGTTTCTATAAATCTCTACAATATGTACATAACAATAAAATGATCTAGTCACCTCCTAGAAATTGATCGAATTTTGAGCAGTTAGTTTCCGCCCATACAAGCCACATAGTTCAGCTCATAAATATATAAGAAGGAAATTTATCCCTGCTGACAGTTAGGAAGTTGGAAGTTTATAACCATTGTTTGCCTATGAAATTGGCATATGTTTTGAAAGTTAATTATAAGAAGTATCAACCAAGGTATGGAGAAAAAGACATTCTCCTATACTCAGTGGACTGTGGCTGTAAAAATACAGATATAGACAAGCAAGTGTTCTTCCAGCACTAAAGCTCTTTATCTTTGCACATGTGTACAAAGATGCATGTACAAAATATTCATCCCAGTGTTGTTTATAATAGAAAATATGCTAGTGAGAGTAAGGATAGACTCTTGTAACAAGCACACCAGTCAGTAGTCAGTGCCTCAAAAAAGGCAGACATTTATTTTTCCCTCACATAGACTTCAGGGTAAACTGTTTAGGTTAGCAGGGCAGCTCTGCTCCATGGAGTCACCCAAGCACCCATTCCCTTCCAGCACGTGCTCCACCATCCTCTAGGGCAATGTTGTAAGCTCCACAGTTGAAGCAGGATCAGCATCACACCCACGTTGCAGCTGGAGTGAAGCAGGAAGAGAGGATGTGCAGGTATGCGCCCAGCCTAAAGGTCTAGCTTCAGAAGTGACACGTATCATTTCAGCATATTCCATGAGCAAGAGCGCTGTCTCGTTTCTTCACTTATCTGCCAAAAGCTTTGGGATGTGTAATATAACTGTATAGCCAGGAAGAAATGGAAGTGAATTTTGGTAAACAAAAGCAGATCTCTGCCTCAAAAATGCTAGAAGCAGTCAAATATCCATCAATAGAGAAATAGTTAATCCAATACCTCCATTTTATGGAATATTAGACCTACATCCCCCATGCTTTTTTTCCACTCACAAGACTGAGTTTAGTGCTATAATATGAGTATCATGGGTCTTTCCCTGTATCTCTCTGAGTGAGATGAATACTTGAGGACCAGTTGCCTCTCCTTGTCCCTAGTGGATTATGTGACAAAGCAGATAATCAATAAGTATTTACTGAAGTGAAAAGATCCTTTTACCCACTTAGTTTAAAAAGCGTTTATTCAGTGGCTGCGTGAGTCTTCTCAGGTATCTTATCCACTCCTCAAATTTTTTCCAGTTTCTCTACTTTGTTCTGTGTTTATTTCCTCCCAACCAATTTCTGTCCCCATCTCCTCTGGCTGTACTTTAAGAGCACTAACTTCATTTTTTATTTATTTTTTTAAGTTTTTGGCTGTGCCCCACAGCATGTGGGATCCTTATTCCCTGACCTGAGATGGAACCGGTGCCCCCTACATTGGAAGAATCTTAATCACTGAATCACCAGCAAAGTCCCAAGAACACTATCTTAAAGTCCAACCATGCATATATCAACCAGGGGACAATCGAACATGTTTTAATAAATGAAGGAAGTGCTTCAGTATGAATGCATGGTTTTTTAATAGTTGTATAGATTCATGTAAAAATAAATATAGATGTGTGAATATGGGCTTAGGAGTAGTTGTTAATGTATTTCCTAGTTCTGTCCACTGAGACAACTAAAGCCACTGACACCCCAATAGTAATAAGCACATCTGGTACCCAAATAGCAGTTTAAAGTTTAAAGACACTTACTCCTTGGAAGAAAAGTTATGACCAACCTAGACAGCATACTGAAAAGCAGAGACATTACTTTGCCAACAAAGGTCCGTCTAGTCAAGGCTATAATTTTTCCAGTGGTCATGTAACTACAAGGATATCTGGCCAGTCCATTCTGAAGGAGATCAGCCCTGCGATTTCTTTAGAAGGAATGATGCTAAAGCTGAAACTCTAGTACTTTGGCCACCTCATGCAAAGAGCTGACTCATTGGAAAAGACTCTGATGCCGGGAGGGATTGGGGGCAGAAGGAAAAGGGGACGACAGAGGATGAGATGGCTGGATGGCATCACTGACTTGATGGACTTGAGTTTGAGTGAACTCTGGGAGTTGGTGATGGACAGGGAGGCCTGGCGTGCTGCGATTCATGGGGTCGCAAAGAGTCGGACACGACTGAGCAACTGAACTGAACTGAACCCCAGTAAAACTAACCAGGGCTCCTCGGAGAAATGCTGGCTGCAAGACTGGAATGAGGAGAATATGAGATAAGCCCGGGGAGCCTGTAGTGTCAGAAAGTAAGGACGTCTTCAGAGATAATCAGGGCACATGGAAAAGGACACAGATTCAAACCTAAAGGAGCTTCCAGTGACCAAATCTGGGACAAGTTGAGCAACAAAATAAATAACAGCAGTAGTAAACTGTAACTCGTAGAATAAAGAAAAGACCCATCAGTCCATACTAAAAGAAATAGCCAATTGAATAAATAGATGAACAGAAGAATTCTACAGTAGAATACTAATTAACATAGAAGGATAATGGGAGTAGAATATCACCATTAGGCAAGCACCAAGTAGTGAAGTGTTACAGGCAGAGGTCACTGATGGATGCTGAAATTAGAAAATAAATGTGTGATGAGAAACAGGATGTTTACATTGTATCAAAGTAGTCCCCCTGTATGAAACTCATTCATTACAAAGAGAAAAATACTTTTAGAGTAGAACAGCCTGGCAAATATCAGTTCAACCAAGTGACCGAAGTTAGTATCACCAATAACGGGACAAACTGACATCAGATACCTCCTGATATGCTGCACTGAGAAGAACACATCACTTTTGCCCAAATCTTACCAAATATATATATATATATATATATATATACACACACACACATATACATATATATATATATATATATATATATATATATATAAACCTCAATCTAATAACGAGAAAGCCTCAGACAAACTGAAATTGAAGAACATTCTACAAAATACTGCTTAGCGGTCTTCAAAAAATCAAAGTAACAAAGACAAGAAAAGTGAGGACCTGATATAGATTGAAGAGACTGTGACTTGGAGGGACTTCCTGGTGGCCCAGTGGTTACAAATCCACCTTCAAATGGAGGGGGTGCATGTTCAGTCCCTGGTGGAGAAACAGAATCCCACACGTACCAGGGTGCAGTCAAAAATTAAAAGTAAATAAGTAAACAAACACAACGTTATAAATAAATTATACTTCAATTTAAAAAAGAGACCATGGGGATGTAACTAAATACAATATGTAATCCTGAATTGGATCCTGAACCAGGAAAAAGACATTATGGGCAACTGGAAAAAATCAAATAAGATCTATAGGTAATGGTTATATCCGTGTTAGTTTCTTGGTTACAATTAATTTACTATACTTATATAAGATGTTAACATTAGGGAAAAGTGAGTGAAACTTATATAGGGATTCTACTATTTTGCAATTTTTGTATTACTAAAGTTATTTTAAATAAAAGTTTTTTAAAAAAGAATAGGTCATGCAGTTTTCACTGGATTGGTCTTTCATAGAGAAACACTCCAGAGCCCTGCTGAAGTGAAGAATTCCGAATAATTTTCTAACCATCTAATAGCTCATGTTTAAAATCAGTAATTTTTCCCCCTCATTTGGTATAACCTAACTCTGGGTTTCTTTCTTAATTATCTGAAAGTAGCAATTCTGTTCATTTGACTAAGGAAACTGCCCCTAACCCGTATCTTTTCTTTAGCTAAGTAGATGTTAAAACCGAAGAATGCATCAGTGAGGCTTTAAACAGAGATGGGATTCTACATGCTCTTCTGATTCTCCAGCCTGCCTTTACAAAGTGCAGGCTGTTAAACCAAAATCGTTTACTGGGTTCCTATAAATCTAATGTGCAGCTTTAGAGGGGTTCTGCAGTGCTTTGAAAATGAAAAGTCAAGGATCAGACATAGCATATAAAATACACAAAGGATTCAGCTTATAAATTGACTTAATCCATTAACCACTTTTTTTAAGACCCAAGCAAGTTTTTCTTGAGTTAACACAATACAAAATAGAAGAATGAGGGTATGAAAAAGGTCTCCAGATGTGGACCTAGATACTTGGGGTCAAGTTTTTATTTTTAATTGAAGTATATTTAACTTATAGTAGATTTCCATGCTGGCTCAGACAGTAAAGAGTCCACCTGCAATGCAGGAGACCTGTGTTTGATCCCTGGGTCGGGACGATCCCCTGGAGAAGGAAATGGCAACCCACTCCAGTATTCTTGCTTGAAGAATCCCGTGGACAAAGGAGCTTGGTGGGCTACTCTGACTAGAGTCAGACACGACTGAGTAACTTAACTTTTGATTTTCAATATTGTATTAGTTTTCAGTGTACAACATACTGATTCAATATTTTTATACATTATACTCCATATAAAGTTATTATAAAATACTGGCTATATTCCAGTATATGTCCATCATTGCAACCTATTTTTTAAAAACTTTATTTTCTATTGGAATATAGTCAATTAACAAAGTTGTGATAGTTTCAGGTAAACAGCAAAGGAATTCAGCCATGCATATACATGTGTTCATTGTTCCCCAAACTCCTCTCCCATCCCAGCTGCCACATAACATTGAGCAGAGTCATGAGCTATAGAGTAGGTCCTTGCTGGTTGTCCATTTTAAATATAGCAGCGTGTACATGACTGTCCCAAATTCCCTAACTGTCCCTTTCCCCCATTCTTACCCCCTGGCAATGAAAATTCGTTCTCTAAGTCTGTGACCTGTTTCTGTTCTGTAAGTTCATTTGTATCATTTGTTTTTAGATTCCACATATAATAGATGTCATATGATATTCCCCCTTCTGTCTGACTGACTTCATTCAGTATGACAATCTGGAGGTCCACCCGTGCAACTTATTTTATAAATAAGTAGTAGCAGTTTGAACCTCTTATTAGCCATATATACAGTATTTAATATTATATATTGTATATGTATATGTATTGTATATGTATAATGTATATGTATATGTATATTGTATATGTATTCAGAAAATGAAGAGGAGCTAAAAAGCCTCTTGATGAAAGTGAAAGAGGAGAGCGAAAAAGTTGGCTTAAAGCTCAACATTCAGAAAACGAAGATCATGGCATCTGGTCCCATCACTTCATGGGAAATAGATGGGGAAACAGTAGAAACAGATTTTATTTTGGGGGGCTCCAAAATCACTGCGGATGGTGACTGCAGCCATGAAATTAAAAGACGCTTACTCCTTGGAAGAGAAGTTATGACCAACCTAGATATTATATTCAAAAGCAGAGACATTACTTTGCCGACTAAGGTCCGTCTAGTCAAGGCTATGGTTTTTCCTGTGGTCATGTATGGAGGTGAGAGCTGGACTGTGAAGAAGGCTGAGCGCCGAAGAATTGATGCTTTTGAACTGTGGTGTTGGAGAAGACTCTTGAGAGTCCCATGGACTGCAAGGAGATCCAACCAGTCCATTCTGAAGGAGATCAGCCCTGGGATTTCTTTGGAAGGAATGATGCTAAAGCTGAAGCTCCAGTACTTTGGCCACCTCATGCGAAAAGTTGACTCATTGGAAAAGACTCTGATGCTGGGAGGGACTGGGGGCAGGAGGAGAAGGAGACGACAGAGGATGAGATGGGTGGATGGCATCACCAACTCGATGGACGTGAGTCTGAGTGAACTCCGGGAGATGGTGATGGACAGGGAGGCCTGGCGTGCTGCGATTCATGGGGTCGCAAAGAGTCGGACACGACTGAGCGACTGAACTGAACTGAACTGATATTATATCAATATACAATATATATATATATATATGTATGTAATATATTTCAGTCACTTGCCTCCAGTTTAAGTCTGCCTTCCTTCAGCACCAGTCCAGTTTATAGCCAGAAGGACTTGACGTGAAGAGCGCATGCTCTGCTTCTTTGCTAGTTCCAGGGCCTCCCCTCTGTGTGGCTCAGGCTCACAGAGTGAGTGGTTCATTGCCCCCTCGCAGTTAGCTTACATGGAGGTGGAAGTTTCTCTTCAAAATAATTGCAGTGCTCCCAAGGGCTTGTGACTTCCTTCTTCTGTATCAGTGAGGATGTGCAAGATTACGGTTCAGTAACAAACACCCCAAGATAACCCAGGAGCACCTTCTTCTCCTGTCAGGCCTAGCCCCTCTGCTGCATCTGGCCTGTAGGACGGAGGGAAAGGACAAGAGTCTTGATGGCCCAGTTTCTGACCTTTTCTGTAGGTTGCTGCTGCTTCTCTGGCTAGCCCTTTCTGACTGCTGATGCTCCATCACTGCTCTCAGTGGAGCTTGAGGGCCCTGCAGGGTGTTCCCCCAGACCCCCCTCCCCAGACAGCTCCCTGAAGCGGAGCACTGGCTTCATAGAGCCACTGCCAACTTCAGATGGACAGCAAAGCACATTCCTAGCACATATCTAAAAGGTGGGGGGAACAGCACTGAATTGCTACTTACACACACAAGATACCCAACTTAATGGTTCAGAACACCAGCCATCTCTTCAGTGGATGACTCTGTGGGTCGACAGTTTGACCAGAATTGAGCTGGGCAGTTCCTCTGTTCTCATCTGGAGCCTTGATTCCCTGCAGCGAGCAGAGTGGCTCTGCTTCTGGGATGTCACTCGAGTGATGGGAGTGGTTTCTGGACCATGTGTCTCCTGTCGTCCTTCAGGTTACGTCATGTTTGTACATATGGCAGCTGGGCAGGTTTCCGAGGGAGAAGACAGGTGTGCAGGACAACTTCAAGTCTGGGCTTGGAAATGGCTTTGAAGTTGCTTCTGCCACCTGCTGTTGGCCAAATACCCACAAGCCAACAGGATTCAAGGAGCTCCAGCTTGGATGGGAGAATCTTGAGGTCACCTTGCCAAGGAGCATGGGAAGGGTAAAGCAGAGAATTGTGGCGTCCACCCCAAGCACTAAACCCAGCACATCTTCCTGATCTCCTGCAGGGAAGACTGGGGGCTTGATACAGAGGTGGCTAGACTCGGCAAGTCCGGATGAAGTCATCTGTATGTCCAGTAGGGCTGTCTAAATAAGTGGAGGCCTTTATTAGAACAGTGTGATCAGCACTTTCTGTCTACAGCTTTTGGGGCTTAGACATTAATTCCAGGCAACAGGCATAGATATTCAATTACAAGGGAAAAGCTACCTTTCAGGTGAAGTGACCTATGACAGGTCATGCAGCTGCCTGCCAAGTGGTTCATTTCTTTTGTCTGGGCAGAGGGGACACTCTGCACTAAGAGCTGATGATTTAAAAGCATAATAAGAAGGGAGAGGGTGAGATGTATGGAGAGAGTAACATGAAAACTTGCGTTACCGTATGTAAAATAGATAACCAACGGGAATTTGCTGTATGTCTCAGGAAACTCAACAGGGGCTCTGTATCAACCTAGAGGGGTGGGATGGGGCGGGAGATGGGAGGGAGGTTCAAGAGGGAGGGGATATATGTATACCTATGGCTGATTCATGTTGAGGTTTGACAGAAAACAACCAAATCCTGTAAAGCAATTATCCTTCAATTAAAAAATAAATTTAAAAAACCAAGCAATCAAAATGAGGTAGAAGGGTTAAAAAAAAAAAAGCATAAGTAGCCTAGACTTTTAAAAGGTCACTGTGGCTGGGATGGCAAGAGCAAGGTGGATGGCAATCTAAGCTGTCACTGGAACCCAGAATCTACCAGTTCTTGGAGCCCGTGGCAAGGAGCTTTTCTTTAAATTTATAGAGAACAGGGGCTTCCCTGGCAGTGCAGTGGTTAAGACTGCACTTTCAGTGCAGGGACACGAGTTCAATCCCTGGTCAGGAAGCTAAGATCCCACATGCCTCATGGCCAAAAGAATAAAACAAATTTAATTCATAAAGGACAAAAGGAACTTTGTGAAGGATTTTGAACAACAGGCTCACGTGGTCACATCTGTGTTCCCAAAATATCCTCTCAGCTCCCATGGGAAGACTAGATTGGAGAAGCAGGCTGGACCAAACCACGTTAGGATTCCTCCAGCCCATGTGGTGCTTCTGCATAGATCCCAAAGGCAGAGGAGAAATGGCCTTGTTTTGCCAGGATCAAAACCAAGAGGCAGGGCAGGGGGCGGAGCAGAGAAGGTCAGGTGGATAATTCCACATGGTGTTCTCCTCAAACACACACACACACACACACACACACACACAGCCATATGCTTTGGAGCCCAGCAGGCTTGGGAGGCTCTGGTTTGTGTTCTGTGATGCTTTGGCCACTTTAATTCCCGGTCAATGGCCTCCTCTGCTTTGCTGTATAAGCAGACAAATGGAGGCCAAGGAACCACAGCAGAGAAAGGCCGGCACAGACCCCAGCATGATGGACCCAGCCTGTGATCCCGGGAGTTCATACACTTAATGTTTCCAGTGATTCCAATTCAAAAGGCAAACAGTGTCAAAAACCATGAGCTATTTTGAAGCACAAGGGTGGGTGCCCAGGGAGGCAGGGAGGAGTAGGAGGAGGGGTGGAGTGGGGGCCGCTGACACCAGCCACCCCCGCAGGGACCCCTGTGCGCCTCCACAGAGGCTGAGGGCGTCAGGAACGGAGCAGCCCACGGGGCAGGCCTCACCCCCGCCCCCCAACACACAGAGCAGGAGTCTGCACGGTTGACCCTAAGTCTGTTCTGTCGTTGCATTGCAGCTCCAGAAACTAAAACGATCACTTTCTTTCAAGACCAAGAGTTTACGGAGCAAAAGTGCTGACAACTTCTTCCAGCGAACCAACAGCGACGTGAAGCTGCAGGCGGACGTGCTGGCGGAGGTCAGCCCCAGCTCCAGCCCGCTCCCTGCCCCTGGAAGCCTGACCTCCACACCCACCAGGGCCGGCCTGTACCCCAGCGGTGGCGGCAAGGCCCATGCCTTTCAAGAGCACATCTTCAAGAAGCCCACCTTCTGTGACGTCTGCAACCACATGATCGTGGGTAAGCCCTGCCCCTGCCCGCCTCCTGCAGGTCCCCACATCTCTGGAAAGCCAGGTGAGAGGGGTGCATCTGAGTCGGGGTCCCTGTGGACAGACTCTTGGACTGTCTGGCAGCGGGGAGGATTGTTTGGGATCCTCCGGAGGAACACTGGGCTTCCCAGATGGCATTAGTGGTGAAGAACCCACATGCCAATACAGGAGACATAGGAGATGCAGGTTCAATCCCTGGGTTGGGAAGCTCCCCTGGAGAAGGAAATGGCAACCCACTCCAGTATTCTTGCCTAGAGAATCCCCTGGACAGAGGAACCTTGCAGGCAACAGTCCATAGAGTCACAAAGAATCGGACACGACTGAGCAACTTAGCATGCACCCACTCACGAGAGAACGCTATGTGTCAAAGGTAAGGGAGGCAGGGCTGGGCAGAGGAGAAGCTGGGTAATGGCGCGGATGTGTAGAGCTTTCAACTGCTCCCCGGGGTGCCCTCCAGCCCCATTCAATCATCTCGCTTTGAGGCCAGAAGTCCAGGACTTTGTACCCTGCATCACCTCCCACTGGATATTGGCAGCCCCCCGGGTAGAGGGCCACATCTTGGACAAAACAGCTCTTAAAAACTGCCAAGGGCAGTTAGCCAAGAGGGATTCTGTGGGAGGCAACCAAGACACTGAGCAGTTGGAGTTCGCATGCCTCCGTTCTGTAAGGGGATCTGAGCACTGCATTGCAGGGTCCATTCGTGTTTGCGTGGCCGTGTCTGCCTGAGGTCGCCTGGGCAGCGGATCTGTGGCATGGTGAGTTACAGGTGAATGAGCGAGGCAGGCAGGTGTGGAAGGGAGGAGACCTCAGGGAGGCACTGACCCAGAACAGAGGATTCAGTGGTAATGGTGATTACCAACTCTGGACCCCGGGGAGGACTCACTTCTGGTACCACAAAGAAATGGTGGTGGCCTGAGTGTCTTAGGGCTTGTGCCCAGAAGGAGGTGACCTATAAAATGTCCCAGCTGGAAGGAAAACACAGCCATTTGGAATCGCACGCACAGAGGCTCCACACTTGGCACCCCCTGCCTCATGGCAGAAACCCAGTGAGCAAATATATAGAGGAAACCATAAAAGGAAAGGGACTTCGGGTGGGACCCAGAGTGAATTGAAACCAGTTATTTCAAGACAGCAGCATGTCCTAAGTGATCGACTGGTCCACTATAGAACAAGGGGGGAGGGGGAAGGAGATGCCCACGTTTCTCTCAAGGGGGCAGTTAGGATGCACCCACCCTAGGAGAAGTTGAAGGGCAGAGCCTGGAATTAAGAGAGGAAATGAGGCTGAAAATCAAAAAGACGCAAAGCTGACTGAGCTGGGAGCCTATCCTGCAGAGACGGAGCCAAGTGAAACCCGGAGCACCTGGACCGTGGCTGAGAGGGATGCAGGTGTGGGAGACAGCCCTTCCCCAGCTGGGGTCCCAGGGCAGGGCCCACACCGTGCCTTCTGCTCACTTATGGCCGGGATGCTGTGGCGCTGGGCTGGGCCGCCAAGGCTTAAGACAAGAACACTTTAAGATCAAGAGCCTGATTCCCGAGCTGGGAGCCAGGGCCCCAGTGACCCTGACATGTTGTTCCTCTCGCCTTCCGGCTCCTCAGCCCCGACACCCACCTCTCCCAGCCCCCAGTTTCCCCTTAAGTGCCCGCTTCCCATAGCCCAGAGTCTCTTCTGAGCATGACAGTTGTCTTAGGCTGGATTCCCCAGAAGCAGAGCAGAGACTCACATGCCCGTAATCTGTTGAGAGGATGAGAAGGGGAAATGGAAAGCAGTGGGCAAGGGAGGGACTGCGCTAGACATGTCTTAGGTGGATCTTGCGGGAGCTCCGGAGCATGGGTTTGAGCAGCTGGTCCTTCCTCGAGGCCAGCCTGTGGCATCAGTGGGCTTCCCTTCTCCTCCCACGACAGAGGTCATTTCAAACCCCTGAGCAAAGTGGTTTGTGCTCCGCTAAAGGCAGTTCTCTCGAGAAAAGGGGCAGCTGTGAGCTCTGACTAGCCAGCAGAGATACCACAGGTGTATTAGTGGGCTTTTGCTACTAAAACAAGTTACTACAAACTTGGTAATTTAGAACAATAGTTTTATCGTCTTCTAGTTCTGGAGATCAGAAGTCCACAGTGAGTCTCACGGGGCTGAAATCAAGGTGTGCGCAGAGCTGTGGTCCTTTCTGGAGGCTGGAGGGAAGAATCCATGTTCTTGTCTTTTCAGTCTTCTAGCGGCTACGTGCACCTTGGCTTACGGCCCTTTGCATCTTCAGTGCAGTGAAGCAAGGCCATGGCAGGTCTCACCAGCATTTCTTTGGTCCTGACTCTCCCCCTTTCCCAAAGGACCCTTGTGATTACACTGGACCTACCTGAATAAGCCATATGACCTTCCCATCTCAGAGTCACCTGATTAGCAGCCTTACTTCCAGTTGTACCCTTGAGTTCCCCTTGCCACATAATGTAACCATTCAAGCTCTGGGGACTAGGACATGGACATCTTTGGGAGGCCACTGTTCTGCCTATTCATGCCCAGGAAAGGGTATCTGGGCAGGGCATCAGCAGTGCCAATCACAGCAATGGAAGGAAACCTGAGCTGAAGATCGCAGGACTGGCCTCTGTTGATTCCTTTCCATCCTGGCCCTGATACCAATCATGTGAGTGTTATATTCCCACTGAAGGCTTTGTGATGTCACAGGGAGAGAGACCATCTTTGTTTGAAATGGGCAGAGAGGTACCTTTCCATATGGTGCACAGAATGGATAAAGCCCTGACCCCTGTTTTGCTCCTGACTATTCCTATGACACAGTTAGGCCTTTCCTTTCCCAGGTAAAGGGCTACCCTGGTGCCTCCGATTATAAAGAATCTGCCTGCAGTGCAGAAGATCCGAGTTCAATCCCTGGGTCAGGAAGATCCCCTGGAGAAGGGACTAGCAACCCACTACAATATTCTTACCTGGAGAATCCCATGGACAGAGGAGCCTGGCGGGCTACAGTCCATGGGGTTGCAAAGAGTTGGACACAACTGAATGACTAAACACACTTCCTAGATAAAACGAAATGAGGGTGTGAGGATGGCAGAAAGACCAGGAGCTTGGATTTGAGTCCCATGTAGCTGTGTGACCTGGTGCCAGTGACTCACCATCTCTGAACCTGTGTCCTCATTTTATGTGGAGATGATAATACAACCCTCAGGACTTTGTGTGGATTAATGAGCTGGCAAAAGGAAGGTATCAGGCATCTAATACACCTCACTCGGTAAAGGAGGGCCATTGGAGTTAATATCATTATCATTATTATGGAACAAGAAAATAGTCATTTTTCTAAGGAAGAGAAAGCTATTTGGAGGGTAGACCAAATTAGTGTATCAGAAAAATTTTTTTACACTTTATAGGCATAAAAAAATTAAAAAATAATGTCTAGGTAACACAAAATAATTAGTCCGTCATCTGCACAGCCATAGATTCCCTGGTGGCTCAGTGGTAAAGAATCTGCCTGCAATGCCAGAGCCCCAGGAGACACTGGTTCGATCCCTCAGTCAGGAAGATCTCCTGGAGAAGGACATGGCAATGGACTCCAGTATTCCAGTCTGGAGAACCCCATGGACAGGAGTCTGGCGGGCTACAGTCCATAGGGTCACAAAGAGTCGGTCACCAATGAAGCAACTTAGCACAGCCATGTTTTTTGTGCACCCTAAAGATTGTCTATGATTCTGCATTGCCTATTTTGTGAGGGATATGAATGAGTGAGCAGGCATCTAGAAGAGAGTGATCAGAATGTTGAGTGCATACCAGGATAAGATTGTGAGGAAACTCTGGGAGTTTGATTTGAAAAAGACTTTGGGTGTGCAATGGTGTTTTAAAATCCTGTTATGGAAAAGTCAAGAGACTCACTCACTATGGCTTTAGAGGGAAGAGTTGGGGACAAGGGGTAAAGTTAAAAGGCAAATAAATTTCAGGGAGAAGATAGCCATGTAACTGATGTAATCGGTAACTGAAAGGTTTACCTTCTGAGTAGCAAGTAGTTTTAACTTCTCCCAGGTGTAGGTCATCTGGAAGCAGGCCCCCTACTTAACTGTCTGATAGTCTTTGAAATGAGATTTGGAATGTGTGCTGCTTCCCAGAGAGTTCAGTGTATGTCATCATTGGCCAGGGATGTATCAGTGGTTTCCCAAATGGCCAGAACCAAGGTTGAGTGGTGCCCTTCGCCAAGACCCAGTTAAGGGGGAGGGGTGATTCAAAATGGGGAGCAACATCAGCCCCTCTTGCAACCATGCACACAGGCCTGTCCTCATCCTCAGAAAACCCTTACATAACCACACTGTCATTTTCTAGTCACTTTTATTACTCATGTTCTTCCTTCCAACAAGCCACACTTAGCAACAGTGCTTTGCGTCAGTCGAGGATTTCCAGAAAAACTGTCACAACTAATTTAAGATTCCAGGTTCCTTTTACTATTACTTAGCATCTTCAGATCTGCTGGGGTTCAGCTGATCCAGACTCAGCTCAGTTATTGCATCTTCTGTCTCTTCCTTATCTCTCACCTTTTCCTTGGATGCATGGTCTGGACAAGCCACGTCCTTCTAATGGCAAGGACAAGTGGAACTGTACAAAGCTCCCCAGGACCTTGGGATAGAGATGGTACCCTGTCACTTCTGTGGACACTCCACCAAGGATGTGGGTCAAACCCTTGTCTATGAATGGAGAATACACTCTGCCCCTAGCAGAGGAACAGCAGAGACACCTGGCAGAGGACAGGGTGAAAAATGTTAATAATCCAGCCCATCACCAGGCTTAGGATGGCTCTGCCTCATGGAGCCTTGTTTGTCTGGGAGACACTGCTGACTCTTGGAGCTGAACGACCTTCCATGTCCCTTCTGCATCTGGAAGTGATGCCTAGCTCCTGACTCTTTCCGTGGCAGGGGTTTGGATGGAGGGCGGGGGAGGTGGGGCAGGTTGTTCGTCATCTCTCATGCTCAGAACTCTGAGGCAGTTTGGTCTCCAACTTGGTTTTTGTGTCTGCCTTCCTTGCTTTGGAATCTGATGCTTCACTTTCAGTTTCCACACAGATTTCCACCAGGCCTTTTCAAGGCACTGCTATTCATAACCTTTAAATAGGTGATCATGAGTCTCTATTTTCCATTTCGTTGTGACGAGTGTAAAAAGACAAGCAGCCCATGTCTTTTTAAAACAAGTAACGGAAATGAATTCATCTCTGAGGAATGTAACATTCCTCAACCCTAAGGAGGATTCCAGGTACACCTCAAGTAGAGCGACAATTTGGAAAGGTTCTGTTTTGAAAATCACACCCCCCCAAAACGCTTTGTGTTAAAGAGAATCTCACTCTACTTTTCTCTTCTGGAATTAAATGTATAGTGTAGCTGCCTTTTTATCTTAAGAAAGAGATAAAAACAATCAACCAGGCACAGTGCTCTTTTCAAAGATGAAAACCAAGTAAAGCAAATAGAGGCTCCTTCTATGAATGGAGAAAAGGGATTAGAGAGGTGATGTGAGGCCAAAGGGGACAGGTAAGGAGAGATGGCATGGGAAGGAGTCAAGGAGAGGTGAGGAGTTAGGTGAAGCAGAGGCTGATGGGCGTCATCCTTCCCGAAACACTGCACAGGGCTTGTGATCTGTGAGAAAGCACAGCTGACTGATCTTCCCCTTTTCATTTCTTTTAGTGTTTATCCGTTTATTTATTTTTATTTTTGGCTGCACTGGATCTTCGCTGCAGTACATGGGTTTCTCATTGCAGTGGCTTCTCTTGTTGCAGAGCACAATCTCTGGGGCTCATGGGCTCATGGACTCAGTAAGTCATGAGCTCGTGGCTCATGAGCTCTAGAGCATGGGCTCAGTAGTTGCAGCCCTCGGGCTTAGTTGCTCGAGGAATTTTCCCAGTCCAGGGATTGAACCAGTGTCCCCTGCATTGGCAGGTGGATTCTTAACCAAAGGACCACCAGGGAAGTCCTGCCCTGTTTCTTTATTCTGCAAACCTAATGTCCTGTCTCTACATAATCAACTGAAGCTTTGTTTTCTTCAAGCCACAAGTCGTCCTTAGATTCTAAATTCTAAGGAAAAACCACCTGCTGTTAACCCCCTAGAATGGCATTTCAGAGAACATATTAAAGCAAGTTTTTTTTTTTCCTTTCAACTGAGAACCAAGGGTAACATTAATGATGACCAAGAAAAATCAAATCTCACTTGTGTAGTTTCTAACTGATGGACATTTATTTATTTAACAGAATCCAGCCACTGTCGAGAATTTCTAACTTGGAGCAGACACGCAGAGCTGGGTTAACAAGGCCTCACACGTGTGCCTCCCCTGGCTGCCTGGCCTGAAAACTGGAAAGGCTAAAGATTTGCCACAGGAAGGTGGCAATAAAAGTAGAGGGGTGCCGCAGTCTCATTCCCTGCCCATGGCCTTGACGCATTTACTCCATCCTAGTGCCAGTGTTGCCCTTGACCTTGGACTTGACACCTGAGACTGCTCCTCCCCTGCTGACCTGGCCCCTACTAATCTCATCTTGCCTCCAGGATTTGACTAGCCTTTTTGATCACCTCCATCCCAGAAATGTTACCTATACAAACCAAAGATGATCAAGCCCACTTTTCATGGAGACATGAGAGAAGTAGGCAGTCAGGTGTGTTTACCAGCCCCAGTGCTGGACACCACATCCTTTGAGCCAACAGGACTTAGGACCCAGTCTTAGACTAGGAGAATCCTCTTGTACTTGGTTAGAAGGAAAATGCTTTCTCTGTGAAAACAATCCACTCTTGCATCCTTAGATCTTAGCAGTGTCGGGGACTCATCTTCACTGGACACCCACTACATGTATTCCATCTAGGGCACTCTGTCTTTACACTGAACTGTCTGCAATGACTCATTTCAGGAGAGCATTGAAGTTCCTTGTGGTACTCAGCATCTCACTGGAATTAAAGACTTGAACAAGTCAATATGTACTATGAGAATAACTAACTCACTGCATGCGTCCATTCCATCAATTAAGGAGGTTTTTCCAAGAGACTCCATTCTATTTACTGCCAGATACCTTCTTTCCAGAACTTTTTTTTTTTTTAAGGCATGATCTGGTCTAATGTAGGTGCCTATTCCCACAGCAGCCAGCACAGCACACGCTTGGCTCATAGTGAGTACTTTAAAAAGAGTAGTGAATGAGTGGGAAGAAAAGTCATCAGCCTTAAATACCCAGCAACAGAAACAGAAGAACATGGAAACCTCCCTAATCATTTAAAAGCTGCTCCCCTGGTATGGCAGGTCTCCACCCTGCCCAAAATGAAGCTGGGGACAGAAGCCCTATTTTCTCATCTGACAATTTTCTCTTCATTTCTCCTTTGTGTTGTGTATTTTAAGGTGAAGTCACCCTACACACAAAGGGTTATAGCAGGGATTCCTTCCTTGTGAATTATATCCATAGCCAAATAAAATGAAATCCAATTTCACTGAATACTTTAAAAAAATTTTTTTTATTGATGTTTAGTTGCTTTCCAATGTTGTGTTAGTTTCTGCTGTATAGCCAAGTGAATCAGCGATATGTGTATGTATATCCCCTGTTTTTTTTTGGATTTTCTTCCCATTTAAGTCACCAGAGCACTCAGTAGAGTTCCCTATGCTATACAGTAGATTCTCATTAGTTTTCTATTTGCTTCATAGTAGGGTATATATGTCAATCCCAGTGTCCCAGTTCATCCCACCTCCCCCCACCTGGTGTCCATACATTTATTCTCTATGTCTCTGTCTCTCTTCCTGCTCTGCAGATAGGTTTGTACTATTTTTCTGGATTCCACATATATGCCTTAATACATGATACTCGTTTTTCTCTTTCTGACTTCACTGTATGACAGTCTCTAGGTCCATCCATATCTCTGCAAATGGCGCAGTTTTATTCCTTTTATGGCTGAGCAATATTCCATTGTGTACCTACACTAGCTCTGCTTTATCTATTCCTCTGCTGATGATGGACATTTAGGTTGCTTCCATGTCCTGGCTATTGTAAATAGTGATGCAGTGAACATTAGGATGCATGTATCTTTTGGAATTACGGTTTTCTCCAGGTATGCCCAGGAGTGGAATTGCTGGATCGTATGGGGTTCTATTTTTAGTTTTTTAAGGAACCTCCATACTGTTCTCTATAGTGACTGTATCAATTTACAGTCCTGCCAACAGTGTAGAAGGGTTCCCTTTTCTTCACACCCTCTCCAGCATTTATTGTTTGTAGATTTTTTGTTGATGGCCATTCTGACCAGTGTAAAGTGGTACCTCACTGTAGTTTTGTCTTACATTTCTCTAATAATTAGTGGTATTGAGCATCTTTTCAGATGTCAAGATGCCTCTTGACATCTGCATGTCTTCTTTGTAGAAATGTCTATTTAGATCTCCCACCCAGGTTTTGATGGGGTTGTTTGTTTTTTTATACTGAGCTGCATAAGTTGTTTCTATATTTTGGAGATTAATCCCTTGTCAGTTGTTTCATTTGCAAGTATTTTCTCCCATTCCGAGGGTTGTCTTTTCATCTTGTTTATGGTTTCCTTTGCTGTGCAAAAGCTTTCAAGTTTAATTAGATCCCATTTATTTATTTTTGTTTTTATTTTCATTGCTCTAGAAGGTAGGTCAAAAAAAATCTTGTTGTGATTTATGTCAGCAAGTGTTCTGAATACTTTTGTCATGAATTCCACTATTAATGCCTCCACCTATTTGCCTGATACACCTTTATCAACCTGTAATTTCAAACCTTTTTTTTTCATGCGTTCTATGTGCTTCTTTTGAAAATAAACATAATTGGATTTTAGATTTATTAAAAAGTGAGAATATGGTATTTTTACTGCTCTGTTGTTCCAAATAAGCCTACTGAGGTTTTAATCACAACTCCCATCCTCCAGCAATAGTATTTCAACTTCTTGTTTTTGTAAATAAGTACAACACTCTTATCAATCCAAAATTTTATTGTTATTCCAATATTTTGCAATTCAGGCATTTGATTGAGAATAAACCTTAAGATACATATACCTTTATATAACAAGATTTGTACATCAATTTAGACATTTCCAGGTTTAAGTGATTCTAGTATTTACCACCTGGAAAATCCCATGGACAGAGGAGCCTGGTAGGCTGCAGTCCATGGGGTCACTAAGAGTCAGACACGACTGAGCGACTTCACTTTCACTTTTCACTTTCATGCATTGAAGAAAGAAATGGCAACCCACTCCAGTGTTGGAGAATCCCAGGGATGGGGGAGCCTGGTGGGCTGCCGTCTATGGGGTCGCACAGAGTCAGACATGACTGAAGCGACTTAGCAGTAGCAGCAGTATTTACCACCAGCTCTATTCTTACATAATGTCTCCATTCTTTGCTCTTATTTTTGTTTCTCAGTTGTTCAGTAATATTTTCCCCGAGGATATGAGTACCAAAGGCATAAGGGAGGTCATTTCCATGGGCCCCCTTGCTTAGCTGATGAACCTCTCGCAGGTTGGAGCAGAATGGTGAGCAGAGTCCAATCTAGGAATTCTCATGGCTTCCACTTAATGTCCCTCAGGCTGTTCTGCAGCTCTTTCCTCTGTCCACTCTGCTCTCACGGATACTGTTTGCACAGTCTCCTCTTTTACTTTAGTACACGAAATCCAAAGATCTTAGAACTGCTACTTTATGATAGTAACTAAATCATCTGTACCATCAGCTTTGACCCTCACTTCTCCTAACAAGGATTTTGATTATGAAAGTTGTTTGCTCTCCTATATTTCCTATGCATTCTTTCAGGGTTTTTTATTCCTTCTTTTGACTCTTTTATCATAGTATCTGATTCTCTTGTATTTTATTGTCAGCTAAAAGTTGATGCTGTCTACAATTGTTTTCTGTTTAGTATACTATAATCCTTAATGAATGCTGTCACATAGACAAGGTGAATGGCCGATGGCACTGTGCATACTCCTGAGGGCAGGGTGCTTCTCTGTGATGCGCCATGTTTGCTGTGGCAACCTTGGCGCTAAGCCTGGCACCCAGCCTGTAACAGGTGTTCAGTGTGAATTTGTTGAGTGAATGAATAGATAAATGGATGATCAGCCATTGGTAACTATTATCATCAGAATTATGATTATTTTTATTGCACACAAAAATGTTCACCATTAAAAAGACAGAACTGTGGGTAATCTCAATAGCTATAGATCCATCAAACATTGAGCACCAACTGTGTACCAGCCCAGTGCTGATGTCTGACACCTTCATAAGTTCGAGTGAGGAGACCGGGAGGTACCAAAGGAGAAGGGACTGGAATTATGTAGAAACTGGAAGAAGTGAGGAGGAGCCCTTGACTCTTCCTGCTGAAGACCTACTGGTCTCTTTCCGTGCAGATCCTGCAGCGTCCACTGGGCAGGGTGGGTTTAATAGGCCCCGTGATGTCTGCCTGCCAGGGCCATCCCACCCTCTCACTCCCATCCAGGGGCATCAGACTGGGATGTCCTAAAGCCACATCACTGATGGGAGAGCATCTGAATCCTGTTGGGGGGACCAGTTTGGGGAAGTCAGGACCCAAAGAAACTGCGGGAGCTTGGGTCATGTCGGTGCTGTTGGCCATACTTCCACAGCTGTGTCTGAAATTGTTTCTCTGAAGGTACACATGTTGTGACATTGGGATGCCATGGACACTGCCTCCCACGCTGTCCTTAAGCATCTCATGATCGTTAAAAGAGGGGCCATGTGGTGATGAATCTTCATATGCATAAAAATTCCCCGAGTTGCCAGGCACTGCTGCTATCCTCTCAGCGTAAGAGAGAAAATGCAGGACTTCATTTCTGTCAACTGTTCATTTTACTGGTAATTGGCCAAAGTCTTAAATGGTCAAATTTGGGAGGAAAATGTGAAAAAAGAAAGGTAGCCGGAGGAGAGAAGCTGTCCCTCTTAAATCATCCATCAAGATGTTTGCAAGTGTCTTGGTGATTTCTAGAATTGCGACATTGAGGTGATTTTCAGAGAAATAATTTTGTTGTGCCCCAAAGAAGAGCTCTGCACTTCAAGAGCCCTTCAAGATCACATCTTAGTGGAAAGAAATGACAACACAGGAGAGTGTTTTCAGTGCATAAATAACTGGCTTGATGGGGGAGGATGCTAATTCAAGGTGGTCTTTTATTATATTTTTACTTATGCCCTTCAGGTCCAGGTCGCCAGCTAGATGCTATGTAGTAATATCATAACCAACAGATTCTGAATATATATACTTCCATGTCCTCTTGAGACCTTCTGGGCTTCATTTATTTTCTCCTTGTCCCACCTGCCAAGAAACTAAAAAGCTGCCTAAGGCAGAGGAAAGGAGAGAAATTAGTCAAGGTGGAGCTGAGACAGAAAGTAGACAGTGCATTCTGGATACACTTTAAGCATTTTCTAAACTTGCAGCTGCAAAGCTTTTTCCTTACTGTGATGTTGCTGATTTATGCTTTCCTGCTTGAAGTTAAGACCAAGCCATGACAGACAAATGCAGAAAGGACCCATGATTAATTCTGTGTTTGGAAGCTAGGGATCTCCGGGGACAGGCCATCTCCTGTTACAGACGTGGGGCAGAGACCTGTTGGAAGATGTGTGTAGGGCAGGGAATGCTCCACTGACCTACTTTAGAAAGGTCCCTTTGCTTGCACAGCCACAGGGATATCACATAAAGGACAGAACTGGGCCAGCAGTGAAAGAAAAATAGGACAGCCCTTTGTGTGTGTCTGGGGCTCAAAGCATCTGGCAGGTGTGTATGTGTGTGTGTGTGTCTATGGGAGACATCTACACACTGGCTTCCCTGGTGGTTCAGGTGGTAAGGAATCTGCCTGCCATGCAGGAGACCCAGGTTCGATCCCTGGGTGGAAAGATTCTCTAGAGAAGGGAATGGCAACCCACTCCAGTAATCTTACCTGGAGAATTCCATGGACAGAGGAGCCTGGCTGGCTACAGTCCATGGGTCAAAAAGAGTCAGACACAACTGAGTGACTAACACTTTCTTACACTTTTCTTACGCACTGTGATGCAGACACTGGTTGCTGAACAGGAAAAAACAAAGCATAGGTTATTCTATCATGTGCTAAGCTTACCTGGAAAGAAAATCCAGAAGCTTACAGCTGCCCTGTACTCGTTGCCCCAACAGTGTGACAACAGGCAAGCACAGGAGTACACATATACCTGTGTGCTGTGTCCACACCACACACACACTTCACCTCCAGTCAGGGAAATGCGTGTTTCCATTAACATGGCAAGAACATGGTTTCAAGAGTTGACATCTGCTTCATTCTGATCCCTTAGAGTCTAATATCCAAGCACCAAAAGGCCATAAAGACAAGTGACAAGAATGACGGGCTGTAACCTGAGACAGTAAACCAGCTGGACTTTGACCCAGAAGGACTCTATCCCTTTGGGTGAGATCACCCTGACAGCCCTCTTTGGGAAGATTTCACAGAATGTTTTCTGAGCATCCATTTTCTCATTTTAAAAATAGAAATACCTCTCTGACAGATGTGGCATAGAGATTCAATGAGACAGTGCCCAAAACAGTGATGCCCAGTTAACAGACAGGGAGATCCGGGGAACCCTGCTTTCCTGTCCTGCCATCCTGAAGGCATGTGTTGCTGCTGGCCAGCCTCCCTCCCAGGCTCCAGTCTCTCACTTCAGCTACCAGAACTCTGCTGCCCAGATGCCATGTGGATGAGGAAACGCCTACATCTTCCCACAGCACTGCCCGCCCCTGTAAAACCTGCTGCTTTACTGCTGGCCTCTTCTACTGGGGCTCATAGCACCCAGGACCTCAAGGCCACCTTTGATTCCTCCCAACCCCTCTCTCTAGAAACCCTCCCCTTGAGCAGAACGCTGTCAGTTCTCCTTCTGTGACTTTTCCATGGCCAGGTCATTCCGCTGTTCCCGCTGCTCCTGTCCCAGTCCAGGCTTCAGCACGCCTCACCTGAACTGTCTCAAGAACTTCCTGAACTGTGTTCTCTTATCCATTTCTACCACCTCATCCCCTTTACACTGCTGCCAACCCTCTTCTGAAAGCAAACTGCCTTCGAATTCCTGCTTTTCTTAGGAATGCTCACCCTACCTGGTTGCCCAAAAAATTGTGCTCAAGCTCCTTAGCTTGATGCTTACTCTAAAACCTCCAGTAGCTGACAGAGGCAAAGAAATAAGGGCTCTGTACCATCAGATTTGTAGAAACTTTTCCACTGCCCTAACAGTCATCATCACTGGCGCTAGTGAACACCTGCAAGTGGATCGTTGCAAGCAGATTCAAAACACAGAGCTTGCAGACAGATCCAGCAGAGAGGCACAACGGTGCAGAGAGGTCAGGGTGGGTATTTGCATTCTGCTCTGTGTTTGGTAGATCAGATGACCTTGGACAATTAATTTACCTTCCCTCAATCCCAATGTCTTTTTTAAAAAATTTTATTGAAATGCAGTTGATTTACAGTCTTATGTTAGTTTCAGTTGTACAGCAAAGTGATTTAGTCATATATATAAATATATATTCTCTCTTTGCATTCTATTCTATTATAGACCTCTATAAGATATTGAGTATAGCTCCTTGTGTTATACAGTAGATCCTTGTGGTTTATCTATTTTATATATAGTGGTGGGTGTATATTTTAATTCCAAACTCCTAGTTTATCCCTGCCGTGGCTCCTCTTCGGTAACTATACATTTGTTTTCTGTGTTTTTGAGTCTATTTCTGTTTTGTGAATAAGTTCATTTGTGTCAGTTTTTGGATTCCACATATAACCCATGTAGCATGGTATTTGTCTTTCTCCATCTGGCTTTCTTCACTTAGTATGATCGTCTCTAGGTCTATCCATGTTGCTGCAAATGGTGCTATTTCATTCTGTACTATGGCTGAGCGATATTCCATTGTCTATACGTACCACATCTTCTTTATCCATTTATCTGTTGATGGACACTTAGCTTGCTTTCATGTCCTCGCTGTTGTAAATAGTGCTGCAGTGAATACTGGGATGTATGTGTCTTTTTGAATTGTTTTTCTCTGGACATATGGCCAGGAGTGGGATCACTCAATCATAGGGGAGCTCTATTTTTAGTTTTTAAAGGAACCTCCATTCTGTTCTCCACAGTGACTGTACCAATTTACATTTCCATCACCCGTGTAGGAGGGTTCCTTTTTCTGCATGTCATCTCTGGCATTTATTATTTGTAGATTTTTTTATGATAGCCACTCTGGCCAGTGTGAGATGATACCTCATTGTGGTTTCTTTAATATTGATTTATTTATTTAGTCTTAGTTGTGGCATACTGGGATCTTTTAGTTACAGCATGAGAACTCTTAGTTGTAGCAATGGGGATCCAGTTCCCTGACCAAAGATCGAATCTGGGCCCCCTGCATTGAGAGTGCAGAATCTTAACCATTGGACCGTGAAGGAAGTTCCCTCATTGTAGTTTTGATTTGCACTTCTCAGTTAGCACTATTGAGGATCTTTTAATCCCAGCATCTTACAAATGAGATTAAAAATAACAATACCTACTTCATAGAATTTACTGATAAATTGATACAAGTGAATGTTCTTTGTGGAGTATAAAACTCAAAAATTATTCACACTGAAAACAGATTGATTATATTCTTTGCAGCCAAAGATGAAGAAGCTCTATACAGTCAGCAAAAACAAAACCAAGAGCTGACTGTGGCTCAGATCATGAACTCCTTATCGCCAAATTCAGACTTAAATTGAAGAAAGTAGGGAAAACCACTAGACCATTCAGGTATGACCTAAATCAAATTCCTTATGATTATACAGTGGAAGTGAGAAATAGATTTAAGGGCCTAGATCTGATAGACAGAGTGCCTGATGAACTATGGACGGAGGTTTGTGACATTGTACAGGAGACAGGGATCAAGACCATCCCCATGGAAAAGAAATGCAAAAAAGCAAAATGGCTGCCTGGGGAGGCCTTACAAATAGCTGTGAAAAGAAGAGAAACAAAAAGCAAAGGAGAAAAGGAAAGATATAAGCATCTGAATGCAGAGTTCCAAAGAATAGCAAGAAGAGATAAGAAAGCCTTCCTCAGCAATCAATGCAAAGAAATAGAGGAAAACAACAGAATGGGAAAGACTAGAGATCTCTTCAAGAAAATTAGAGATACCAAGGGAACATTTCATGTAAAGATGGGCTTGATAAAGGACAGAAATGCTATGGACCTAACAGAAGCAGAAGATATTAAGAAGAGGTGTCAAGAATACACAGAAGAACTGTGCAAAAAAGATCTTCACGACCAAGATAATCACAAAGGTGTGATCACTCACCTAGAACCAGACATCTGGAATGTGAAGTCAAGTGGGCCTTAGAAACCATCACTATGAACAAAGCTAGTGGAGGTGATAGAATTCCAGTTGAGCTATTTCAAATCCTGGAAGATGATGCTGTGAAAGTGCTGCACTCAATATGCCAGCAAATTTGGAAAACTCAGCAGTGGCCACAAGACTGGAAAAGGTCAGTTTTCATTCCAATCCCAAAGGAAGGCAATGCCAAAGAATGCTCAAACTACTGCACAATTGCACTTATCTCACACGCTAGTAAAGTAATGCTCAAAATTCTCCAAGCCAGGATATGTGAACCGTGAACTTCCTGATGTTCAAGCTGGTTTTAGAAAAGGCAGAGGAACCAGAGATCAAATTGCCAACATCCACTTGATCATGGAAAAAGGAAGAGAGTTCCAGAAAAACATCTATTTCTGCTTTATTGATTATGCCAAAACCTTTGACTGTATGGATCACAATAAACTGTGGAAAATTCTTCAAGAGATGGGAATACCAGACCACCTGACCTGCCTCTTGAGAAACCTATATGCAGGTCAGGAAGCAACAGTTAGAACTGGACATGAAACAACAGACTGGTTCCAAATAGGAAAAGGAGTACATCAAGGCTGTATACTGTCACCCTGCTTATTTAACTTATATACACAGTACATCATGAGAAACGCTGGGCTGGAAGAAGCACAAGCTGGAATCAAGATTGCCAGGAGAAATATCAATAACCTCAGATATGCAGATGACACCACCCTTAAGGCAGAAAGTGAAGAGGAACTAAAAAGCCTCTTGATGAAAGTGAAAGAGGAGAGTGAAAAAGTTGGCTTAAAATGAAGATCATGGCATCCGGTCCCATCACGTCATAGGAAATAGATGGGGAAACAGTGGAAACAGTGTCAGACTTTATTTTTTTGGGCTCCAAAATCACTGCAGATGGTGATTGCAGCCATGAAATTAAAAGATGCTTACTCCTTGGAAGGAAAGTTATGACCAACCTAGATAGCATATTAAAAGCAGAGATATTACTTTGCCAACAAAGATCCATCTAGTCAAGGCTATGGTTTTTCCAATAGTCATGTATGGATGTGAGAGTTGGACTGTGAAGAAGGCTGAGCGCTGAAGAATTGATGCTTTTGAACTGTGGTGTTGGAGAAGACTCTTGAGAGTCCCTTGGACTGCAAGGAGATCGAAACAGTCCATTCTAAAGGATATCAGTCCTGGGTGTTCTTTGGAAGGAGTGATGCTAAAGCTGAAACTCTAATACTTTGGCCACCTCATGTGAAGAGTTGACTCATTGGAAAAGCCTCTGATGCTGGGAGAGACTGGGGGCAGAAGGAGAAGGGGACGACAGAGGATGAGATGGTTGGATGGCATCACCAACTCGATGGACATGAGTTTGGGTGAATTCTGGGAGTTGGTAATGGACAGGGAGGCGTAGCATGCTGTGATTCATGGGGTTGCCAAGAGTTGGACACAACTGAGTGACTGAACTGAACTGATCTGAGGGTTAGATATATCTGTTTGTATGAACAGTTGAGCTTAATAGTAGGCACCTTTGGGATGGAGAGAAGGGGTTTAGCAGAGATTAGCCAATCCATTCTTGGGAAAACTTTCACTTTCACTTTTCACTTTCACGCATTGGAGAAGGAAATGGCAACCCACTCCAGTATTCTTGCCTGGAGAATCCCAGGGACGGGGGAGCCTGGTGGGTTGCCGTCTATGGGGTTGCACAGAGTCGGACACTACTGAAGCGACTTAGCAGCAGCACCAGCAAGCTAAAAGAACAGTTCTGAAGAAAGCCAACAAGACTGTGAAATCTGCAGACCTCAGAAAAGAGAAGGAGAAGACAGGAGCAGAGATCATTTATACCGAGCTCAAGGGTGTTCAAGACAGTCATGAGAAAGTGATCATTAGGGCCTCAAAACTTCAAGCCACACACATGTAACAGAATGAAAGTTTGCTGGCCATGGTGTTAGGCCATGAACCGATGACCTGGAGGGCAAAGGCTACGGACTCGAAACAAAAAGCCCTGAACCAACCCAACTCCCGTTGCTATTTTTGAAGCTCGGTGCGGGTGAGGGCCAGGAGAAGTGGGGAGAGATTTTCCACTAGCAGTCAGGAACCGAAATAGGAAAGATCAACAGAGGCATTTATAAACAACGAATGCCATTAATTTTTTTAAGCTAGGAAGGAGTTGGAAAAGTAATGTGTCAGGGAGTGGGGAATATAGTCTTCAGGGAAAGGTGGCCCAGGGGTCTTTATATCTTTAATGATCCTTCCTGCTTGCTTAATGTTATTTCAAGTCACTGGTGAATGACTATATTAGTGAATTTCCTGGAAAACTTGGAAACCATCTTGTTCAGTTGAACTCATGGTAGGGGAGAGAGAGCATGGGTTATTTTTAATCAGGGTCTCATGATTAGAGTTCAACTGGGATGGGAAAAATTTCCTGCTTTTCCTCCCTTATCAGAAAACTTTCCAACTATTGAGTGATACCTAAAGTTTGGGGGCAGTTTAAGCTATATTGCCCTAATGCCAAAGCTCCAACTCTTTCAAGTATACCACCCTAGGAGGACAGGTCCAGGTAGCTGTCAGCAACTGCTTTGAGGAGGGTTTGAAGAGCCAGTGGTAGAGGTGGAAAGCGTGGTTTCCCAGAATTTACTTTCAGCCCTCTTCCTAGGTCAGGCAAGCATCAGGTGAGACAGTATCTGGCCTGGATTGTAGGTCCCAGAAGCTTGGAGAGTTCTAGGTCCCAGCAAACCGGGATGCAGTCACACTGGAATATTGGCATGAAAAGCAAGCCAGCCAGGTGAAGCCCAGGCAGTAAAGATGTGCAGGCAACTAGAACCGGACAGTTACACAAACCCCCAGGGACCGGGGGCCACAGAAGGAGCCTCACTTCTTCCATAACATGATTGGTGGAGCCTCAGCGTTTTCTCAGCCTGGGTGCTTCTCTCGCCCCGGTCTGAAAAGGCTGATAATTCCTCGCGGGCAGTGGTCTTCTTTGTGCCAAGCCCTCTCCTGGCCACAGGAGTTCTAGAGGTGGATACTCCTTATCAAGGGCCCCTTGTGAAAGGTACCTGGCAACGATGAGAGCACAGAGGAGAGTGTGGGTCCTGAGACAGCGGAAGCAGGGAAAATGTGTGTGCAGGAGGCTTTGAAAAATCCTTAGAAGGGCTTCAAGAAAATGAAACGCTGTTTAGCAATTGAACAAGAAAGGCAGAGGAGGCGTGTGAGCAACCCTCGAGTGCCGTGATCTGGCCACACTTGCCAGGAGCCACAAATGATCTGGTAAAACTGAGGAGGAGATCAAGGTGGAGCCTGTTGAAAATGAAGCAAAGAGAGTCAGCAGGGGTCCCATCACGGAGGGAATCCTAAGGAATTCTGTTTCATTTCTTGTGTTAGTGTTTATTCAAAGGCAAATGGCCCGTGAATAATGCTAGCTGCATTATAGTACCGGCTTTAATTACCCAGCAGAGGTTTGGTTGCCACCTTTACTTTAAAAATACTGACTCTGTCATCTTTACTACTGTTTGCATAGTCCCTAGCCCTTAAATGCCTCTGGTCGGCCCAGGCACTGAAAACTCACCCACGGCTTTTGCTCTCCTGTCTCCGGCTCAGAAGCCGTTCTGTGATCCAGGCTTCTGGTCCTCAGAGACTGCAGATTTGATGCCGGCAGTCTCCTGCTTGCTTGCCTTCTCCTCTCCTATCCCTGGCCCGTCCTGCCCGAGGCTGAGGGGAGTCCAGTGGCTAAACCGATAGGAACAGGGGCCTGGAACATCTCTGAACTATCTCATCTATATTTACCTTTGAATCTTTTATACATATTGTATGTAATCCAGGAAATATTTATGTATCTTTTTCTAGATACTCATAGATATATAATATATATTTCTATATTCTGGTTTTTTTCCCGCAAATCACAGTATCTTTCTATTTTTAATATTTATTATTTTTACTTATTTTGGCTGCATCGGGTCTTTTGTTACGATGCACACTCTCTAACTATGGCACTCAGGCTCAGTAGCTGCAGCAAACAGGCTGAGTTGCTCTGCAGCATGAGTGGTCTTAGTTTCCTGACCAGGGATCAAACCCACATCCCCTGCATTGCAAGATAAATTCTTAACCACTGGACCACTAGGGAAGTCCCATAAAGTATCTTTCCTAATGTCTAATTTATATTAATTTTTTCAAATAAATTATAGAAGTGTTTCTATGGTTGTACAGTCTGAAAGCAAACTAACTGTCAGTAACAATTATAACTATTGTTCACTGCTAAATTAAGTACTGACTATCCCTTGTGGTTCAGCTGGTGAAGAATCCGCCTGTAATGCGGGAGACTTAGGTTCAATTCCTGGGTTGGGAAGATCCCCTGGAGAAGGGAAAGGCTACCCACTCCAGTATTCTGGCCTGGAGAATTCCATGGACTGTAAAGTCCATGGGGTCGTAAAGAGTCGGACACGACTGAGCTACTTTCCCTTCCCTGTGATTACATTTATTTTCTTATACCTTTCTTTTCTTACTCATTCTCCATATTATTTCTCTAGGTAGATGACCTCAGGTGCAACCACAGTTTTATCTTTAACTCTGATACTATTAATATATGAAATTCAACCAAGGGTTAAGCAGTGCCTCAATGGCAAAATCTTATCAAAATGAGCCTGGCCAATTGTTTCTTAGATGTCTGTCATCAATATCATTTCTTTTAAAAAGCCTGTCATCCACTGTAGTTATTTCAGTCATTTGCATTCAGAAAACCCCTTCAGTATTTTCTCCCAACATCTCTGTATGAACATGTTAATTCACTGGAGCTTCAGCACTTGGCTTTCCATGGACAGCTCACTTATCCATAGTGGCAAATGATACTAGGCTCATAACACTGCTCAGTGCCCAACAATTAATCAGTGTTGTACTTGTTTGCATCGATCCATTCCAAAATCCATCTTAAGATCATAGCTCACATTCTTAATAATTTTCAACTGTAACTCATAGAGCTATCTTAGATTTATCCTAGGAGTTCATATCCCAGGGAAGAACTGATGTGCTGGCCCCATATCCTCCCTATGTCTTCATGTTCCAAGGACCACTTCATTCCAAGGGCCTGACCTGACCCAGTTTCCAGCATCTTCAGCTTTTGCTTTTTGTTACAGTAGTATAGGAGACTAGTTTAAAGATAGTACTGAAAATACTACAATGGAAACTGTATCATCTTGCTTCTGAAAGGCAGCCACTTTCATCTTCTTTAATAGTTGCTTCTGGCCTTTACGTCAATATCTCTAAATCCTGTGCTTCCAGTACTATTGATACTTATTGACAAACGTGTCTTGGCTTCCTGCTGTAGAGGATGAGGATGCAGCTCCCACCCTCCAACACGCCTGCCTGTTCCTGTCTTTCTCACTCTCTCCTCCTCATAAGGGTAATATCACAATCTTTGCTGCTCCCTTGCTCTCTCACCTTCCCAAGTAGCTATATCACAATTTGGTGTTAGCTGGTCACTTTATGCATTTTTATGGCTGCTACTAACTTCTCTTTTTGAAGTTTTTTAAACTATTTATTTATTTTGGCTGTGCTGAGTCTTCTTTGCTGCAGGGGCTTTTCTCTACCTGGAGGGAGCAGAGGCTCCTCTCTAGTTCCAGTGCTCAGGCTTCTCGCTGGGGCGACTTCTCTGGTTGCGGAGCACAGGCTTCAGAGTGCACGGGCTCAGCAGTTGTGGCTCACGGATTTAGATGCCCAGGGCATGTGGGATCTTCCCGGACTGGGGATCAAACCCACGTTCCCTGCATTGGCAGGAGGATTCTTAACCACTGGTTCCCTAGGGAAATCTGTGTTGCTGACATCTGATTCAAGTATTGTACTGTTACATTTCTTTCCTTACACAGGTTTTATGTTGCCCCAAATTGAAAATTGACTTTATCATTTCCTTGACTTTTCGTATACCTGTAATTGTTTTTTAATATGCCCCCATATGCCTATCAAATGCCATATCTATTAAGATACCCAAATCTTTAAAAGCTCCATAAACATTTCAGTTTCATTTCCCCCCTAGCTTCATTTCATCTGTGGCTCCTGTTTAGGGCTATTACAGTGTTGTCCTGTGTGCACATCATTATCTCTCCTCTATGTGGCTCTTGTGTTGCACACTGAGTCTGATATTTTCCTCTCCCTTGATTTATTTCTTCATCTTTTTAAGGCATATTCTTCACTGGTATTCTAAGAAAGAGTGTGTGAAAGGTAAACAGTTTTAATTCCTTGAAAATCTGACTATGTGTTTATGCTGCCTTCATACTTATTGGTAATTTGACTGGGTATAAAATTCTAGGTTGGAAATTATTTCCTCTCAGATATTTGAAATTCCACAGGTTTTAAAGCTCCATGATATTCTAGTTTCCAAGTTGCTATTGAGAAATCCAGTCTTCGTCTCTTCTGCTAAACTTCTTACAGTACCTCCAATTGCTGTCTTCCAAACATATGTTGAAATTTCTTATACCCTTGCAACTCCTTCCAATAATCCTATTATTTGGGGTCTATACCATCTTTTTTTCCTTGCTAATTTTAATGGAGTTTTGGTATGAGTAAGTAGGAAACTCCTGTGACTTGTCCACCAAGCTTACTTAAAATCCACTTATACTTTTATGTTTTCAAGTATGTAAACCCATGTTATCCCCTTTGTATATATTATGATGCTGTTACTATTAGCAACCCTGATAGTAGTTAGTACTGTTTCCATTTGACAATAAGACAGCTGGGGCTCCAAGAATGTTAGTTTAAAGAGCCTGCATGAGAGATTAAAATTTAAAAGCATACTTTTCCCACCCTATTGAGGCATAAGGGTCATGTTCAGTGATGCCTTTGTGATGGAGGTTGGTGGTAATAAAACAAGTTAGATCATAGCTTCTCCATATTTTGCTACAGTAAACTAATGCCACTGCTGGGAGGTAAATTATTCCTTTGAACTATTCTCTAAGTCACAGAATACAAGCTTTCCTCCTCAATCACTTTTGTTATTACACGGTAGAAATTGGAACACCTAAAACTGAATAATTGCTAGTGGTCTGACTCAATATAGTGGAGTGTGTTAGAACAAACAAGGAAAACTGAAATTACAGTGTTCAAGTCTGAAAGAAAACATATCTTAATATATAATGGCTCTATTTCAGAGTCCAGTACACAATGAAATAACTTTCCTCTTTGAAGCTTTTAGTTACATTCTCACATAGGGCACAAATAGCATTCTTCAATTTGAAAACAAAAATTAAGTTACTGCTTTCAAAGTCCAGTCTTTTGAAGGCACTGTAGCCTTTCAACTAAGTGCTTATTGTCAAAGTGAAAAAGAGACCGTCCAACTAGTATTTATGAACAAACACACATATCCAGTAATTTGTGGTGCGTTTATATGTCACTTCAACTTCCTGTGTTTGTAATAGCAGACACTCTTTTGTTCAATGTGCCTTCAGGATGGGATTTTCAGGTAATAGCTGCTAAAGAGTTTCTAGGACTTTGTCCTGTCAAGGGTTTTCTTGTTGCTTTTGTTGGCTGAACGTCAGGTTCTCATAGTTCCTTATTTTGTCATTTCATTCTCCCCAAGTGTGCTAGTGGTAAAGAGCCTGCATGCCAGTGCAGGAGACATAAGAGATGCGGGTTCCATCCCTGGGTCAGGAAGATCCCCTGGAGAAGAGCAGGGCAGCCCACTCCAGTATTCTTGCCTGGGAAATCCATGGACAGAGCAGTCACATGCGGTCACAAAGAGTCAGACACGACTGAAGCTACTTACCACATCCGCAAGTGCATCCTCTTGTCAGTGAAACAATCAAGTAAAAGGAGGAAATGTTTGGATCCAGTCCAGAAAGAGTGAAACTAGGCAGGACTTCCTCGGACCCGAGCCTCAGGCTTCTCACCTGTGAAATAGATGCTCTCCAAATCCTCTTTCAGCTCTTGAATGCTTTTCTACAATATCAGTGAAAATACTCCAATTAATTATGTGAATCAGTCACTACTGATTTCAGCACGTGTGTGACTGACAATAAAATAGAGTTTGTTCATTAACTTCTTTAAGGTGTGTTTATTGGGCACCACACCCACAGCTGGTATACAGAGGCAAATGGACAGACTCAGTCCTTAGCCTCACTGAGTTCATAGTTCAGATGGGAAAAAAAAAAATCTCAAATAAGTGATAATTGTGATAAATACTGTGAAAGATAGCAACAGAGTGCCATGAAAAGACTAGTGGGAAAAAATGTAATTTAGACAGGGAAAGGGGAGTGTTCTAAGACGCCTTCATTGAAGAAATGACAAGCCACCCTAAGGATGAGGAGCAGGGACGCGAGTGAGGAGGGACAGGCACAGCGTTCCACACACACAGGGCAGCATGTGTGAAGACTCCCAGAGATTCAAGAGCGTGTGCATTTAAGGAACTTGAAGAAGGCCAGGTAGCTGTACCCGGGTGAAGGTTCCCACCAAATCGTACAAAGTCTTGCCACCATGGTAAGCATTTGCATAACATCAGAAAGGCAGGAAGAACCTCCTGAGAGACAGTTAAGCAGGAGGAGCGGATTTGGGTACGTTTGTCTGGCCTTTCTACACATCAAGGAGGGACATAAAAACAGGTAAAGACAGTTCAGTCAGGAATTAGTCCAGACAAGGGACGGTGGTGGTTTGGATGAGGAGGAGGAGATGGAGGCAGATTTTATGTATCTCGAGCTCTCCTCACTTTGGACTGGAGCCTGCCAGGCTTCTCTGTCCATGGGATTCTCCAGGCAAGAATACTGGAATGGGTTGCCATGCCCTCCTCCAGGGGATCTTCCTGACTCAGGGATCAAACCCAGGTCTCCCGATTGCAGGCAGATTCTTTACCATCTGAGCCACCAGACCTGCCTGCCAGCTACGATATGCAGAGGGAGACCCATGCCCTCATATGTCACGGTATATGGACATACTAATTCCTATTGAGGGAGGCCCTTTGCCTTTCTAGCTGGTCTTCTCAGGCGGCATTCAGCGTGATCCACAGCTGGTATTCACACATCCCTTTGCTGACAAGCTTCTAGGATGCAGGTCTCGCCTCTATGGCTCTGTCTCCTGGACAGGCTGCCAGGAGCACTGGTCACCCATATCTCTCACCTTTACACTCTCCCAAGGATGTGGCCACAGCCCTACATCCAAATCTCCTCCAAACCCCTCTCAGTAGGAGGAGACTGAGAAGAAAACACCACGTTCTTCTCATTATGTAGAGAAGGATCGCTTTAGGGATGAAACTCTTAATGCCCAAACAGCTCTGCAAAGGAGTGCTCCCTCCAGTCTCCCACCTCCCTTCCTCTTTCCTCATAGGATTGAATTGCTCGGTCACTTAACTGTGAAGTGCATTTCGGCACCAAAGTTCTAAGGCCTGCCTGGAAGCCAAGCACCTATTTCCCTTTAATAAATCAGAGTCGATCGCACCTGTTGTGCCATCTGTATCCTCTGTCCTGGACTCAGTGGAGACACGACACAGCCCATTTTAACATCCCCTCCTTGTCTCCTTCTAGCCACTTTCTAAAACAACACATGAGCTCCACCGCCATCTTCCTGAAGCTGCCACATCCAGCGTGCTGGTCTGTCCTCCCTGTGCCGCTCCAGCACTGTTCCCGTGGGCCTGGTGCAGCGACACAGTTCCCTGGGTACCTCTCTCCTGTCCTCCCCTCCTCTGCCTTCTTCCTTCTCACCGTGCTATGGCACCCTGTCCCAGGACACTAAGTGACTCGCTGCAGAGGTGGTTTAATTGCCACCCACTGCCCTTCCTCCTCCCCCAGGCCACGGCTGGTGTCTGGTCGAGCCCTCTCTCGCCCACCTCAGAGCCTCATCAGCCCTGATTTCACACAGACCACACTGTTCCCCCTGTATTGGGCATTTTCCAGAGAGTTTGCCCACGAGTTCAGACTCTGTGATAGGAATTCAGGTAAATGGACAGAATGTCTGGACTTGGGCTACCTAGTGAGGTACATAAAAGAGCAGAAATGTGACTCATAGGAAGAGCCAAGACAGTGGGATTTGCGAGTTTGAACTGAATGAGAGATGAAAGCAGAGAAGATTGAGGTTCCCTGGAGAAATGAACAGGAAAGGAGTGGAGGGAAACCAGAGCTGATACTTTGCATAGAAAATAGGGAAGAAGGTAAAAGAATTTACCGTAATATTTTGCCCATTTTGAAAGCTTTGTACAAGTCACAGGAAAGAATTCATACAAGTAGCTGGAAAAGTACATTGTGTCCTAACCAAAAGTGAAAGTGGAAAGTAAAGTCGCTCAGTCATGTCCAACTCTTTGCAACCCCATGGACTGTAGCCTACCAGGCTCCTCTGTCCATGGGATTTTCCAGGCAATAGTACTGGAGTGGATTGTCATTTCCTTCTCCAGGGGATCTTCCCAACCCAGGGATTGAACCCGGGTCTCCCGCATTGTAGACAGACGCTTTACCGTGTGACCCATGTCCTAACCAAAGCTCACCATATATCCAACAGGAACAAATGCTAAGCACGGACTGCGCTGCAAAGCCTGTAAGATGAGCATCCACCACAAGTGCATGGATGGCGTGGCACCCCAGCGGTGCATGGGCAAGCTGGTAAGGGCTCGTGCCCAGAGTGTACCCCAGAACCCTGCTCAGAGCACTTGCCTGCCTGATGAAATCATGAAATCACTCCATTCAAACTTCTTCCTGGAAGCACCCTGAGAACTGGACCCCAGGAAGCACCCCCCACCCCGCCCCAGATCTCTGGCTGGTCAGCCTGGCTTCCTAGTAGGACTGAGTAAGGAGGAGCTTTATCAACTGAAGAGGTGCAAGTTCTGTGTGTAGAAAAAACTCCAGGTCTTCAGTAAAGTGGACAGCTTGTCTCGGGTCAGGACTTTGTCAGTGTTAGCACCCAAGTCCCACACCCCGGGACTGTCCAGGTTTTGAAAGTAGAAGTCAAGCATCCCAGGAACCTCCTCAGTCCCAGTTTAATGGGCTGACAGCTCAGAGGATATCAAGAATGGGATGGAGATTAACCACCCCACAGAAGTGGAGTAGTAAAAATCTATACTACTATCATGGATCGTCAGGCCAAACCCAGAGAGGGAGCCTCGGCCTGGCCCGGGCTGGCTGATCGTCCCATCTCAGGAGTGGGCTTCCGTGCTGGTACTACACAATGATAGAAAGCCACCCAGAACACTTTCGAAAATATTTGAAACTGGGGTGGCCAAAGAATTCTGTTACTAGAAGGGACCAAGAATGTCTGCCCTAGAGATACTTAGGTCATGATAGCTGATTCAGAAAAACTTAAGATCTGTCACACAGAATTCTGTTGTCCTCTACGGCTCCAGGGAAAGCACCTCGCATCAGTAGATTCCACGTCTTAACAATCAGAGATAATGTCACTAAGGTCCTCCGTCCCGGGTTAGTGAGAGTTCCTGCCACCCACGTCCCCAGCAGTGTTCACCGGAGGAAGGCTTGCCAGGAATGTTGGAGAGGATTCTGGGATTCTTGTAGGGGCAGGGCCCTGAAGTTCCCTTTTGACCCTGGGGTACAAAAAGCCAGGATTCTTAGAGTTCCTCTCTGTAAGTTCCTCTCTGTACTCTTGACTGGCAGTATCCTCTTCTCCAAAACCCCTGCCTCACTTGCTCCCCCCTCCTCCTCCTCCTCCCACAGTGATTCCCACAAGCCAGGGCAGAGACCATGGATGAGAGGTTAGGAAAACAGAACGGGATCTGGAACACACAGCTCATCAGACATACAAGGGACTTGAGGTCTCCCTGTGAGGTCCGCTTGCCCATGCCCAGGCCTTTGAATGAGTGTAATAAACCATATGGTGAGATAATGTACGAGGGTCCATTTGTATCCTAGGGGATAATGAGCCCAGCGGAAAGGAGGCGGCAGCAGGCAGCGGGCAGAGCAGAGGCAGGACGGGAGGGCAGGGCTGGGGGCCTGCTTTCTGGAGGGAGTGGAGCTTGCTTATTGACAGCTGTACCTCCCCGCCCCCACCAGGGAGAAATTACAGGCCATGTCAGCATCTTAAAGGGCGACAGGGAGGCGTCCCTAGAGAAACCAACTGGTTTCATTTTTAGAGTTCTCCAGTGGTTGTCTCCATCTCAGCAGTGACATTGAACGCTTTTCTTTCCCATTCTCTCTCTCCAGCCAAAGGGGTTTCGGCGTTACTACAGCTCCCCCTTGCTCATTCATGAACAGTTTGGATGCATTAAAGAAGTTATGCCCATTGGTGAGTTGAGACCTTGTTGGGTTGAGTGGGGTTGAGCAGCAACATCCACGCTGATGGCTGCTCTCCTCCAGGGTCCCAGGGCCACAGCAGCAGTGCAGGGGTGGCAGGGGCAGGGCTGAGTGCATTTATTTGGTGGATAACTGGGTTATGGTCGTTTGTTTTGCTGGAGGGGAAGCTGAAGGTGGACCAAATTCCCCTGAAGTTTTTTTGCTTTCCCTGATGAAACTTGAGAGACACCCAGGTCCCAACGCCTGCTGATGTGCTGTGCCAGCTCTCAGCACCGTGGCAGAGTGGAAGCAAGGTGAATCATGGCTTCCCCGAGACCTGGGTCAGAGCCCAGCTCCCCCACTGGCCAGCTGTGTATCTGAGCAAGTAACTCAGCCTGTTGCACCCTATACACTGAGAACAGCCCGGGCTGCTTTTCATAGTTCTTTGTATATGAAAATAAACAGAGATACATTATAAGACCAATGTGTGGAAGGAACTCACTGAATATCAGTTATTCTTTAATGAGGACAAATAATGTCTTACGGATATTTCTGGCTTGAATGTATTCTTCAGCAGTATCTTTCAGTTTTCTTCTATGTTTTCTTTCTTTGTGAAAATCTCTACATTTATGTTTGCCTTTTGGTGGAGGCAAGGGGAACAAGTTTTAACCTAGAAATTTACAAACTAGAAAGCTTTTAATTAGACATTCAGGAGGCCTAGTAATGTGACATTCTTTCCAAACGCTTGCCTCCTCCTGCCCCTTTGTGTCACGAGATTTTGTACCTTGGCAAGCAGAGCCTTTCACTAGAGGAAATAAAGCCGGTCTCTGGGAAGAACCTTGGCATTGGAGCCCTGGCGATGGATAACAAAGAGGAGAGCCAGCCAGTCAGGGAACGTTCGGGAGCAGAGACGGCTGGGTGCGGTGGAGCACACGTCATGTCATGGGGGGGAGGTGCACACCCCCAAGGATACTTGACCACGGAAGCCTCACTTCCCCAGGGGTCTCCCAGGCGTGAGCGGGTCCGTTGTGCAGAACCTACTTCTGGCATCGTTAACCCAGGAGGTGTGGTCGGTGGTTGGCTGTGTCCCCGACCGTGACTTGAGGAAACGCTGTCTCAGACGAGCTCTCTCTTCTGTCGCAGCCTGCGGCAATAAGGTGGACCCTGTGTATGAGACCCTCCGCTTCGGCACCTCGCTGGCCCAGAGGACGAAGAAGAGCAGCTCAGGCAGCGGCTCCGACTCGCCTCACAGAACCTCGGTGATTGCCTCCTCCCCCCTCGCGGAACCCGCCGTGGTCCCAGGCAGGGCAGACCTGGAGCAGCTCAGAGCGCATCAGGAGGGGCGTCCGCGGGAGTCACGCAGCCTCCGGAGGGGGCTCCAAGTGCCTTGGGGCACTGAAGGGTAACTTCCTGTGGCAGGTCCCCAGAGAGCCTCAGAGACCACACTCTTGGCCTCACAATCCTGACTCTGCCCCGTGTACCTCTCCCCCTCCCTCCATTAGACAGCGTATCTGCCAACACGCAGAAAGGTTCAACCCAGACAAGGCGCAGAAGCTGGAATGTCCCAGCTGTGTCCAGTTCTCCTTCCAGCGACATCCCAGTTCAAGAATACAGCCCTTTTTCACATGTCCTCAGTCCTTTCTCTTTAAGGCAAGATCCACCCTTTGACTTCTTTCACATAAACACTGCCCTCCCCAGAGGCATGGGGTGTTTGCCTCCACCGGACACATCACCATCCCCCAGCCCCTCTCCCAGGCTTACTAGTATAGTAGTGAAGTCGCTCAGTCGTGTCCGACCCTTTGTGACCCCATAGACTGTAGCCCTCCAGTCTCCTGTGTCCATGGAATTCTCCAGGCAAGAATACTGGAGTGAGTTGCCATGCCCTTCTCCAGGGGATCTTCCCCACCCCGGGACTGAATTGCAGGCAGATTCTTTACTACCATCTGAGCCACCAGGGATGCCCCTTCGTTTGGGCTGACCTAAAAATGAGTGTTCTGTGCACCTCTGTGACCTGGTATCATCGTCCTCTCTGGCTGTCCTAACCAGAATTTCTGTGAATGCCCCAAGATGCCACCCAGCTCTGTAGCAGAGAGAAGGCACCTCAGAGATAGGTCTGACCTGGCCACATCAGCAGCAATGTCCACTCCTGCAGTTCTGAGCTCTGCTAGAACTAGCTCCACTAACTAGTTGGACATCTCAGGGAGCACTCAGCGGGAGGCAGTGAACATCATCTCTGCATTTATGACTGGTGTTTGGAGCAAAAGGAACATCACAGGCACATTTGAGGGATGTCCAGTCTCCTTTCGTGTCTGTCTTGACCCTACAGACTGGCTTTAGGGGCAAAAAAGCATAGTTTGCTGTATGTCAATAACTTGTTGGTTCATCATGGTCCGCTTATATTTCCTGGCACTGGTTCCACCAGTAAATATTTCCTGGAATTTTGTTCTGTGAAGGCATCATTCTGAGAGCTGCAGGGAGACAAAGACAAATCAAATTGTGCTTAAATATCTGTCACTTCACTCTTTCCCTGGAGCCCAACTTGCCTTGGTGGAAGCAAACAGAAACAATTGATCGCTACTTTAAAATGACTTTGCTTCCTTCCTGCAGGGTCAGTAGTAATGAACTTCAGCCTCTTGCCATTCTGGCAGTGTTGTTATGTCCTGAAGGGAACATATTCCCACGTAGCAAAGGTTTCTTTTCTTCCAGGGCTATAGAGGCATTTGCTTTACATTGTCGGGAAGTGGCTGCCTGGCTGTTTCTAAATTATTAGGTTTCCTCTCATGTGCTTTCAAACGCTGTAGAATATAAAAGGCTTGATGGCTTTGGGAAAGCCAGCAGAAACCAAATTCAAAAACTTTCTAGGAGTTGGTTAGCTCATTTAGGAATGACCTTCAGTTTTGTGAGTTTAAATTAACATCATAATAGCAACTTTTGTTCAGAAACAGTGAGCTTCAGAGGAAAAGGGTCCAAGTGACTTAGAGACCTGTGACATTTATTTTTTTCTTCTTTCTGATGTGTCATGAAAGGAAGAATGGCTGAAACAGATCTTAAAGCTAAACTGTAACAAGAAATCCGTCTCAGAAAGGCAGCATTATGGGACTTTAGAGCTGATGAGAAGAGCTAGGAAGGCCGACGCGTCCCTCTCTAATAAGATGTAAATTGTTTTAAAAGTATGTGACTCTCCGCTAAGGCCCCCTGAATTCCTCTTTTAGAGAGGTGAGAGGCTTTTTTGGTGGTTCAGTGGTTAGGACTCCATGCTTCTACTGCAGAGGGCGCAGGTTTGATCCTTGGTTGGGGAACTAAGCTCACACAAGCCGTGTATTATGGCCAAAAAATAATAAGAAAATAAGCAAAAATAAGCCTCTCCCAGTGCTTAGGAGATGAATCTAGAGGATGTTATGCTTAGTGAAATTAGTCAGAGACCCACCAATGCTGTATGATATAACTTATATGTGCAATCTAAAAAAGATACAAATGAATGTGCGTTTAAACAGAAACAGACTCACAGATTATAAAAGGAAATTTATAGTTCCCAAAGGGGAGAGGGGCAAATTAGGCCTATGGGATCGACAGATACAAACAATTACAAAGTAGACAAGCAGTTAGGATATGCTGTATAGCACAGGGAATTGTAACCATTGTCTTGAAATAACCTTTAATGGAGTATAATCTGCAGAAAATACTGACGTTTTGTGTTATATACCTGAAACTAACATAATATTGTAGATCGACTCTATTTTAAAAAAGAGCATGGACTCTGGAGACAATAGAGGTCTAACCCCTGCTCTACCACTTAGGAACTCTGAGCCCTCAAGTCTAGTTCTCTCTGGGCTTCAGATCCCTATCTGAAAAATAGGTTTATCGTAGAATTATTGTGAAGCATAAATAAGACGACTGATATAAAGTACTTTAAACAGCACGCAATAGGTGATTGGTTACAATTAGCTATTTAGAGTGCTGCTTTATTATTATTGTTATTTCTGTAACCTAAATAATGACTATGGGAAAAAAAGTGAAAGTGTAGGTCTCCCAGTCATGTCCAACTCTTTGCGACCCCATGGACTCTAGCTTGCCAGGCTTCTCTGTCCAAGGGATTCTCCACGTGAGAATACTGGAGTGAGTAACCATTTTCTTCTGCAGGGGATCTTCCCGACCCAGGGATCAAACCCAGATCTCCCACACTGCAGGCAGATTCTTTACCGTCTGAGCCACCAGGGAAGCCCCACAATGACTATAACTCTTCCTATACATAAGAAAGGGCAGAAAAAGTATTGATGTTACTGAAACAATTACCTTTTGCAGCAATGGAAACAGGCTTTAACTCGTACCTAAGCAATGCAACCTCAAAAGTGCATCTTGTTCTCCAGAATTAATGTTCAGCACTCACCTAGAAAGAGCTATAGTTCTACTGAACATTTTAAGTAACAGGATGTGGGCAGGAATTCTGATTTCTCTCTGTCGTCTGTTCCTGGGAAGCAGCCTAATTGTGGCCAGTGCATGTAGGCACACATTCACCTGCCACTGAGCTCCTTTCTTGTGCCAGCCCCTGAGCCTGCCCCGGACACCAGGAGGAAGGGACAACGCCCAAGAGGGAGTCCACAGCCTCTCAGAAGTTAGCCAAACAGACAAGAGAGCAATGATGAGATGCTTAAGACAGTGTCTTGCATATTCCACCTTAGCTCCTCTACTGGTATCACAGTCTCTACTCACTGAGTCACTGAAATGACATTGCTCATTCACTGCTATACTCTCTTTTCAAGACTTCAGATCTCGTGGAGGTTCCCGAAGAGGCTGACGGGCCAGGAGACGGGTATGACCTGCGGAAGCGGAGCAACAGTGGTAAGTCGGGGATCAGGCACCACCGTCCAGTGCAAACGGGAATCTCATCCATCATCCAGGTCAGCGGGTAGGCTCACGTGACCTCCAGGCCCCTCTCTTTCTCAGCCACCTCTGGGATTCAGACTGGACAGTGTTTGATAACATGGAAGGGAACAGATAAATTTTGGTGGATTTCAGGAATTCAGTTATAACATTCCCTGAGCTCTGGCTCCTGAGTTCTCATGCTATAAGGACATGGAGGTCCTTCCAGAGCTTTTTGTTAACATGTCACTTCCCCTACTGACCTACACTGGATGAATAGGGCATCCAGAGAGAAAACATCAGAAGTACTCACAGTGATGTGCCTGCTCAAGTGAGGGGTGGTGCTGAGGAGTGTGGGCCTCCCCTGGGCTCCTCCACAGCAGAGATGACTAAGATTCAAAAATTGATCTGTACAATCGAGACAGATATTCTATATTAATATCATTTAGTTTTCTAATAGCATAAGCCCTTTTAAAAATAATTCCTAGAATACTTGTTAAATACTAACTACATGCTACCGCTTGCTAACATTGAGAAAGAATGTTAGCTTAAAAAAACATAACCAGCACCTAATACTTGAATCTTGATGAGCCTCTTTGTTGTCAACAACTACTTAACTTCCTCTCATTTATCAAAAAAAAAAAAATTATGAAGTGTTTTCTACCACCGGCAAAACTACATATGTCACAGAGCTGTGCTCAGGTCATTCATAACCCAGCAATGTTGCAGGCCCTGACCTGTGTTGTTACTTTGGGCTGAATGCCTTCTCCTGGCAGAAGTTACCCCTCACAGCTCTAATCCCCATGTGGGAAGCACTGGAGAATGCTGCCTTGGACAGATTTTCCACTTGCCTGGTTGTCCCTGCCTTTTCCAGACTGGAAACAGAACTTCTACATCAAATACCCTGTAGCTGCGATGTCAGCAGCTGTCATACAATGAGGTTCCATTTCCACTTCTTTAGCTCTAGGAATTCACTCATGTCTCTTCTCCAGTTAGGACGGTGCCTCTGTGATGACCCTCCTTCCTAAATAACTGTCAGCATCCATCAGGGTGCCCCTGTTGCCAAGCCTGTAAATAGGCTGCTAAAGCACACCGCAAGAGTAAGAAGCCTTGGCATCACATGGGGAAACCTGTACTTTGGGATCCATGCAGATACCCAGGGAGCACTTAGCAGTGCCGTGAGGGAGACAGACCAGAGAGCGCCAGCTGCCGGGGCCCTCAAGGCAGAGCCATAACCCTGCACGCACCCAGCCTAGGTCTGTCCAGCACTGCAGATCCAGCAACTGAATTTGGGCCAGCAGCCCTGGAGTTCATCAGAATCTCAGGACCAAATTCAACAGAGGCTCGAATATAAGCCAGAGCTGCATCTCAGTGCTTCAGGTCTGGTCAGCTGGTCTTCCCCTGAGTCTGATTCTGCCCATCTCCTGCCCCTGACAGTGGGCTCCCCTGGTGACTCAAACAGTGAAGAATCTGCCTACAATGCAAGAGACCCGGGTTCAGTCCCTGGGTTAGGAAGATCCCCTGGAGAAGGAAATGGCAACCCACTCCAGTATTCTTGCCTGGAGAATCCCATGGACAGAGGAGCCTGAGAGCTGGACACAAAGAATGGGACACGACTGAGCAACTGACACCCGCCCCAGACACTTCTCGCCAAACCGCAGGTGGCCTCTCACCACTAACTGCACTGGGTGTGTTTGGCCCTGGGCCCCTGCCTGCTCTGAAAGTGAAGGCTGGGCTTCACTAGTGATCATGTGGCCTTCAAGAGACCTCACCTCTCTCTGCTTTAGTCGCTTCACCTCTAAAATGACGATGCTAATAACACCAAATCCATAAAGCCTCGTGATCTTTAAATGAGATAATGAATGTAAATACTACCCATTCACTGAAGACTCTGAAGCTTCATTCCTAGCATTAGGCCTCTTGGCTGCCTCTGATGCCTGTATCCTACTGGACATGGCCATGTGAATGGAGGATAGGCATCTTCAAGCTAATGCACCCAGGTGGACTCTTGAGTCCCTCACTTGCCTCCCCATCCACCCACCACTGAAACTGGCTCTTCTTCGTTGTTCCTACTCACTTGTAGGAAAGTCATTCTGCTAGATTATCAGGCGAAGGCTTTTGGTATCATCCTTGACACTCTTCTTCTCACACCTCCTGTCCAGTCTGTTGGCAGATTTTATCTGCTGGTCTTCAGAATCACACCCACCCTGTGCCCACCACTTCCCTCTCTGCCTCCACCAGCCTGAACCAGCTTGATGGATGCTGTCAGCCATTCCTCAGTAGATGAGGTCTCTATTTGCCCTGGGGATTTCTTTACTCAAAAAGTGGTCTTCTAGGGACTTCCCTGGTAGTCCAGTCAATGCAGGGAACATGGGTTCAATCCCTGGTCCAGGAAGATCCCACATACCATGGAGCAACTAAGCCATGCACCACAGCCACTGAGCTCGTGTTCCGGAGTCCATGTGCCGCAGCTGCTGTAGCCCGAGCTCTCTAGGGCCCAAGTGTCACAACAAGAGAAGCCACAGCAATGAGGAGCCCATGCACAGCCATGAAGAGTAGCCCCCGCTTGCTACAGTTAGAGAAAGCCTGCATGCAGCAGCAAAGACAGCACAACCACGCATTATTTTTTGTTAAAGGGGGTCTTCTTAGAGTTTTAGATTATGAACAGCCGTATTTAAGGATCATCACCCTGAAGCACTATTGCTATTACTGAAGTCATTATAAGGTCACAGAGTGTTGAAGATACAATCTGGAGCCTCACTACTTCACGTGTGGCCCATGGACCAGCAACCTGGGCAGAACCTGAGAGCCCATGAGAAATGCAGACTCTCAGGCTGCCCCAGCCCTGCAAAATCAGAATTTGCAGATGAATCTGTGGTTCACATTTTTGTTAATATTTGAGAAGCAAGATTAGAGACCATTTAGTCCAACACCCTCTCCTCCAACATACACACCCAAGGATACATGGACATACATACACAACAAATACCAGTTAGATTAAGGAAATTGAGACACTGAGTAATACACCCAAGAACACAAGTTGATTATCTGCTGTCTCTTTTTCACATTAAGGGGCGTTTTCATAGTCTTATTCAAAGAAATCTGTTGAAAGAACTTAGCAAAGGGTAAACCTCTAAAACGCTTTAGAGATCTATTAAATATTCCTTTGATCAGCGGTAGCTTTCTTCACATGCCCTCTTAGAAGCGAGGGTGAGTAATTATGCAGCAGTTTGCTTCAAAACATGTTCCTTTGATTTGGATCTAATGCTCTGCCTGTGCAGTTTGAGAAACAATATAGAGAAAACACTTTGCTTACATACAGCCCAAGCTCCCACTCACCTTCTCACAGTTTTGGCAACGAGAGCTTCCCGTTCTGTATTACTTGCTTCATGTGCGTTCTGAAAAGTACACAGGGCACACAGGTATGATTTCTGCCAGCCAGGTGTTGTGTCAAAATTCTTGAAGAATATTTCCAAGGCCACCTCAGAAGAAGTACAATTCATATTCATCTCTTTACTGATAAAAATATAGTCTCTGCTTTCTCTCTTATGTTATGAATCTCTTGGGCAGGTCTGCGGATTTCTGGTTGTTGTTTTCAACATTATTCCTTGGTGCCTCAGAAATTGACAGGGGCAGAATGATTGGTCTTTGCTTTTGCCTTAACTGCCTAATCTCCCCTGGAAGCAAGGTCATAAGCAAAGGGTAAAGCATCTATCTAATACATAGCCTCAAGATGACAAAAAGTAAAGGAGTAATTGACAGAACTATTAGGAAATTGGCATTGCACTTCATAATCAGAGATTTTAACACACCTCTTGGTCATTGGCAAATCAGATAGACAAAGAGATTCAGTATAGACATGGAGGATCTGAGGACGTACTTGACTATCCTAACCTAATTAACTTTTTTTCTCTCTTGATTTCTTTTTTTAATATAAATTTACTTATTTTAATTGGAGGCTAATTACTTTACAATATTGTAGTGGTTTTGCCATACACTGACATGAGTCAGCCATGGGTATACATCTGTTCACCATCCTGAAACCCCCTCCCACCTCCCTCCCCATCCCATCCCTCAGGGTCATCCCAGTGCACCAGCCCCGAGCACCCTGTCTCATGCATCGATCCTGGACTGGCAATTCATTTCACACATGATAATTTACATGTTTCAATGCCATTCTCCCAAATCATCCCACCCTTGCCCTCTCCCACAGTGTCCAAAAGACTGTTGTACACATCTGTGTCTCTTTTGCTGTCTCGCATATAGAGTTATCATTACCATCTTTCTAAATTCCATATATATGCTTTAGTATACTGTATTGGTGTTTTCTTTCTGGCTTACTTCACTCTGCATTTAACTTTAAAAGAACACTCCAAAAGAATGAATATATTACTATATTACAAAGTGGCTTCCCAGGCAGCGCTGGTCGTAAAGAACCTGCCTGTCAATGTAGAAGTCGTAAGAGACATGGGTTTGATCCCTGGGTCGGAAAGATCCCCTGGAGGAGGACATGGCAACCCACTCCAGTATTCTTGCCTAGAGAATCCCATGGACAGAGGAGCCTGGCAGGCTACTGTCCATAGGGTTGCAAAATGTTGGACATGGCTAAAGCAAATTGGCACAGCACACATACATACAAATGTGTCCTAAATCACCTGGCTGTACGCCTGAGACTAGCACAGCATTATAAACCAGCTGTCCTTCAATTAAAAATAGTAAAAAATTAAAATTAAAAAGGACGCTTCATCTAACAAATGAGGAATTCGCATTCTTTCTAAGAACACATGGAACTATTGCTTACCTACTAGACTATAATGCACACTTCACAAATTTCACAGAATTAATATGATATAGAACACATCTTTCTAACTACAATGCAAACAAGATAGAAACGAATATCCAAATTATAACTAGGAAAACCCACACTTTAGGAAATTAAAGACATACTTTTTGAAAGCTGATATGTCAAAGAATTCATAATGAAAATTGAAATATATTTAAAACTAAACAATAATGAAAACACTACCGGACTTCCCTAGTGGTCCAGTGGTTAAGAATTTGCCTGCCAATGCAGGAAACACAGGTTTGATCCCTGATCTTGGAAGATCCCATATGCTGTGGAGCAGCTAAGCCCATGAGCCAAAACTACTGAGCCCAAGCTCTAGATCCCTTGAGCTGCATCTACTGAGCCCACACACCACAAAATACTGGCGTCTGCGTGCCTTAGAGGCATTGCTCCGCAAAAAGACAAGCCATTGCTACCAGAAACCTGTGAACCACAACTAGAAATTAGCCCCCACTTGCTGCAACTAGAGAAAGCCTTCATGCAGCAAAGAAGACCCAACACAACCATAAATAAATAATTTTTAAGAACACATCCCTATCACAACTTGTGGGATGCAGCTAAAGTTGTGCCTAGAGTATTTAGCTCTAAAATTATTCCATTAAAAAATAAAAGCTGAAAAGTAATCATCTAAGCATCATATTCAAGAAGTCAGTAAAAAAAAAAGAAATTAAAAAACAGAAGAAGTCAGTAAAAGGAAAAAGAATAGGTAAGGAAGCAGTAATAAAGACAAGGAATTATTATGCAACACAGGTAGCTCAGTAAATTCTAAAAACCGTTCTTTAAAAAAGTAGAATTTACAATTGATAATTTCAAGAGTAAGAGAGAAAGATGAAACAAAAGTAATAATTTTAAAAGGAGGAATGTCAACAAAGTTTGACCGGAAAGCATCTTATGACCAACTTCACACCAGCAGATTTAAAACTTCAAATGGACAGCTGCCAAGAAAGTTATCAGTGACCAAAGTATGACTCAAGAGGAATCAGTAATTAGAGAACTTGACTTGGCTTCCAATTATGATAGAAACAGAATCAATATGTTAAGTTTTTTCACAACAAAAATGCCAGGCCCAGACAACTTTATAAGTAAACATGACCAAACATTTAAGGAAGATAAAATTTCCAGATTAGCTAAGCTCTTTCAGGACAACAGAAAGTGCCAGCCAGCAGCATTCTCTAACTTAGTTTATGGGGCTGGTATAATACTGACCTCAAAACCAAAGGAATACAGCATGAGAAAGAAAATCGCTGGCTCATCCCCCTCTTGAATATGGGTGCAGAAATCTGAAACAAAATCACCTCAGTACACTGAATCCAGTAATGTATTTTAGAAAGGCAGTGCATAATCGCCACGTTGAATTTATTCCAGGGATACAAGGTGAGTCAGTGTCAATAAGCTGATAATGTCACTTGTACATGATCAGGTTAAAGCTGAAAGTCCACATCATCGGCTTGTTGGAGACATGGGCCTCCCAGGACCGCGAAGTAAAAGAGAAAGACAGAACGTAGAAAAGGAAGAGAAGAAAGCTACAGGGGGACTAGCAAAATCTGAAGGTTGATTTTGCATCTGTAGCATTACAAAACATCCCTGCAGAATTAACACAGATTGTGTATGTTTCCATCAACAGCCAAATTATTTTTCATAAAATGAATTGAAAGTACCAAACATAAAAAAGTATCTGATACATTATTTTGGTAAAATAGTACCCCCCAAAAATATTCTTTATACCTTTCTTTATACCTTTCCCCTCAAATCAACATCTTAGAAATAGCCAGAAGGAATGGGTTTTTTTAAAAATCATTTTTGCAGTGTTCCATTTCTGCCTGTAACCATTTGACTTAAAACACATTTGGAGTCACTTCAAATAATGGTCAGCATAGTTCAAAAAGTGATGCCCATTGTTGTGGTGGCTAATGGATAGGCCCTGAAAAGCTAAGATAACGTGAAGTTACAAAACTGCAAAATCAAACAATATTGCATCTTGTGTAGTCTCAATTTTAGTCTCAATCAATAATTTTCTAAGAAGACGGTCTTGTTATGTTTCCATTCAACTACTCAATATTCGTTAAATGTGTCCAGTTTTATATTTATAGAATCAAGTATTATGCCAAGATTTCAAGCAATCACTTAAAACAGAGAAAAGTATTGCTGGTCTCTACTCTTTTTAAACCAGGAAGTTGCATAGCCAAATATTCAGGCAGACAAGGTCTGTAAGCATCGGCCCTTCATCTTCCATTTTCCTACAAAGCGGAGCTCCTCCCGTGACTGCATATTGACTTCCTAGGAATAATGGAGCTGCGTCTACAGGCTCTGGAACCATAGTGAGTGAGTGAAGCCGCTCAGTCGTGTCTGAATCTCTGCGACCCCATGGACTGTAGCCTAGCCAGGTTCCTCCGTCCATGGGATTCTCCAGGCAAGAATACTGGAGTGGGTTGCTATTTCCTTCTCCAGGGGATCTTCCCGACCCAGGGATTGAACCCAGGTCTCCCGCATTGTAGGCAGATGCTTTACTATCTGAGCCGCCAGGGAAGATCCCTGGAACCATAAACCATGGACAACAGGTGTTTACTGAGCATTGGTACATTTACAGGGGCTCTTGTTCGGAAGTGTGTCTCCTTCATCACGGTTACTGAGTCCATTTGCAGGACAGTGGAGATTGTCAGGGCTAACTGACAGAGGGTACAGAGCTTTCTGTGATGTGTTTCTCTTCCTCTGCTGGTTTCCTTGACCCTCTGAAGGAGACCCAAAGGGAAGACTAAAACAGCAATGTATTATTTTTGATTATCAAAGCTTCTACAAGGTAGGTTGATTTCAACACTATGGGCCCTATCGTATAGACTTGGAAACGTGCCATCTTTTATTTTTGTTTAAGAAAGATACATGATGTTGGTCTCCTGGGTTAGATGGTTGAACTAGCTAAAGCAGAGCCCCTCAATACCCATCAACCCATCAGGGACCTTCCACAGCTGTGTGTGTAGACAGTGACAACTCCTACCCATCTTAAGAAGCGTTTTTCTTCATCAGAGGTCACAGAATGGCTGCTAAAATGCAAAAGGTAGATAATTATGTATTTTAAGAACATACTAAATGAGATACCACTGTTTAATTTTTTTCTCCATTATAGCCCCCAATGCACTGCCAAATAAGAGATCGAGGAAGTATTTTGAAGTTTAAAACCTTAATCTGCAAGTAGAATACAGAGATCATCAGGAAACTAGCATGAAGATATTGAATAGAGATCAAAGAGTCTGGTATTTAGAAAAGTGTATTCAAATACAGTTAAATTGTGCCATACCTCACCTACCCTGCTGCTGCTGCTGCTGCTGCTGTTGCTGTTAAGTTGCTTCAGTCGTGTCTGACTCTCTGTGACCCCACAGCCCACCAGGCTCCCCCATCCCTAGGATTCTCCAGGCAAGAACATTGGAGTGGGTTGCCATTTCCTTCTTCAGTGCATGAAAGTGAAAAGTGAAAGTGAAGTCGCTACCATCCCCTTAACAAACGACTGGATACATTTAACAAATATGAATGACATGGTTTCTGCTCCTGAGAAGGGCACTGCCAAATGAGGCCAAGCAATGCAGGAAGATGTGTGCTGGCCCGGAGGCGTGGACGAGGGTGTGGCTGTGCAGAGAGTGTGGTGCGGACCCTGCAGGGGGTGCAGAGGGCAACAGATGGAGCATGACACGCGAGCTGGGTCGCTGAGGATAAGGAAAGGCGGGGAGAAACTGAGTCGAAACTGTGGTTCAGGGAATAAATAAAGCTACGTTTTTCAAGCGTGTTTCCCAAATGTGGTGACTGGGCTCATAAATCTCCTCCTTTTTCTGGTCTCTTTCAGTGTTCACGTATCCAGAAAATGGCACCGACGATTTCAGAGACCAAGCAAAGAACATAAACCACCAGGTATTTATGGACATCTCAGAAGACTGGCCAGACAGGGTCCTTAGATTATTCTGTGGGTCACCCCCCAAGTGGGTCATGAAATCAATTTAGTGGGGCCCAGACTAGCACTTTTAGAGAATAAGGTACCATGGAGTATATAGCATAGGCAGCCCTGAGCGAAACAAATACCAATGCAGCCAAGGTACAGAGGATAAGTATTGTACTGGGTGCTTTTGTTTCTGTTATGTGTGCTATCTACAAGCTGATATGTGCCCTACAGTATGTAAATTATATATTATGACTATATTTCATAGTGGGCTTCCCTGGTGGCTCAGAGGTTAAAGCGTCTGCCTGCGATGCGGGAGACCTGGGTTCCATCCCTGGGTCAGGAAGATTCCCTGGAGAAGGAAATGGCACCCCACTCCAGTACTCTTGCCTGGAGAATCCCATGGACGGAGGAGCCTGGTGGGCTACAGTCCATAGGGTCGCAAAGAGTCGGACACGACTGAGCAACTTCACTTTCAACTTTTAAGTATTATATTTTATGTTAATTTACATATATAATTAGGATGGAATAATACTGCATAAAGTACTTGAGCTTTGGGCAGCAAACTGAATCACAGAAAGAATATAATTATGCACAGCTTTTGTTTATGTTTTCTAGATATGGCATCTATTCATTATATTATTATATTTTTGTGTGTAGTTATATATCATATATCTGCATACATATAAAATAATACACTATAAATATTACATGTTGTATAATTTTAATTTATCATGTATATTATAAAGCAGAAACAATTATGTAGCTATAATACTTGTGTAGCTAATAACAGCTTATGTTTATATAATACCTGTAAAACTCTTATATAGTTTACAAATTAGGGACACAATAAAATCGACCTCACAAGGCTGTTGTTAGCTTTGCATATATATGCTAATCCATATACCATCATGCCTCTCACATAGCAAGCTATCAAAAAAGGGTAGCTTTTATTATCATTATTGCAGTTTCATAGTCAGTGGATGGTGATACCATAACAAATCAAATCAGCCTCAGGCGAACATTTTTCATTTTTCCACAGCATGAACAAACTTATTTCTGGATGAATACACCCAGATCCCTTTGATATACTAGATACAAAATTGTCCATTTTAGGGACTAGAAGTTGTTTACTACTCGCCACCTGCCTCCTCTCTATAGAGAGAATATTCTCTTGCTTGGACTCAAGTCTGTATCACCTTTCATGAACAACTAAATCAAAGGAAAAAAGTGATTTGAAGAAAACTGTAGTATTTCTGACAAAAAGTTCCACATAAATGTTTTCAAGTAGTTTGTAAGGAAATCAAACTCAGCTAGGAAATTAAAAATAAACCTATGTTCAGAACAAAATAATAATGGTTAGATATTTTAACGCAAAAGATTATGCTAGAATTACATTCAACTTCTCCATTTCCTGTCTTCTTCCTTTGCTCCATTTATTCCTCCTTCCTCCTCTCATTTTTTTTATATTTCTCTTTCAGGGACCTCTTTCCAAAGACCCATTACCGATGAACACCTATGTTGCCTTGTACAAATTTGTACCACAAGAGAATGAAGATTTGGAAATGAGGTAAAAATATTTTTAAAGGAAAAAGAAGAATGAAAGATTTAAAGTCAGTGGTGATGTACGTGAAAGAAAATAATTCAATGTGCGCTGCCTCCAAGGGCCTTAGAGCAGTGATTCTCAAATGTGCATGTGCGGGGCTGGTTGATGCAGATTGCTGGGCCTTATTCTGGAAGTTTCTGACTCAGCATGAGTCAGCGCATCTTGGGGGGGGGAGCTTGAAAATCCGAGTTTCTAACTGGTCTGCAGGTGGTGCTGACGCTGCTGGCCCAGGGACCACACCTTGAGAAGTGTGGTTAGTACATCATCAGTAGAGCTGCTACCGGGAGTTTTCATGAAGGCTGAGCATCAGATGCACTTGGCATCCTGTGGGGTCTAATAGGGAACCAAAAATGTACTTGCTGCCCAAATTAACACTGACTGACAAATCAGGCTAAAACTCTATTTATCCCTGCCAGAGACTGGTAGCTCCCCCTGGCTCGCACCTAGAGGTTCTTCTGTTTCTGAACCATCCCACCTCATGGTCACTGAAACAGAGAGACAGGTGAGCCTCAGGGCGCTCTTGAGATCTAAACCTTTCTCTGGAACACAGTCTCATGTTTCAGGGGTAGTGTGGCTGGAGTCCGTACTGTGTCCACATCCTCCTTGCTGTGCGATTTTAAGCAATGTACAAACATCGTGTTTCCCAGGTTTCCTTACTGATAAAAGGATAATAATGATCTTTTCCCCTGAAGGCATTTGTGAGGATGAAGTGAATAAGGTTCATCATAAAGCATATAGCACAGTAACGGTACATACTCAGAAACTGGCCGTCAGTACAGTCTACGTAACGCCGTGTTCCCCAGGTTGTCTCAAAGAAAAGACTTCACTCCTTCCCTCTATTCGTGACCCAAGCCACAAGCGCTCTCAGGACAAGCACTTGGTGTTTTCCAGCCCTGGAGCGGGATACGAGGGGCTGCTTTTGCAGCCACACGGGCCCTTAGAGATGGGTTCTTTCCTCTTCTGAAGAGCATGGAGAGGAAAACTAGCACAGAAAACCATTTATATGTCAGAGCATTAGGAAAATAGCCTCCATTTGACGGTGGACTCCACTGTCCACGTGCTGTGTCACTGGTCCTCCCTGCAGAAGGCTCTGGAACCCTTTGTCTGCACCCTGGAGCCCTCTGAGCTTTCCCGCATCTCATGTGCGCTAAGTCACTTCAGTTGTGTCTGACTCTTTGAGACTCTAGGGACCGTAAGCCCACCAGGCTCCTCTTCCATGGGATTCTCCAGGCAAGAATGCTGGATTGAGTTGCCATTCCCTTCTCCAGGGGATCTTCCCCGACCCCAGGCATCAAACTCATCTCTGACATCTCCTGCATTGGCAGGCGGGTTCTTTATCACTAGCGCCACCTGGGAAGTCCTTTTCACATCTCAGGTCTATCCATTTCCCTGGTGTGACTCCTCTGGCTTTTGCCTGAACATGGTTCCTCCTCAGTGAAATCAGCTTTCTCCTCTTCCACTTTCTCCAAAGTCCCTGAAGAGAAAAGAACCATCAAAAGCCTCCATCTAGACCCTGTTTCCTGGTCCCATTTGCCACTGGGGTTGACCTGGATCGCTCAGCTGCCCTTCCTGGTACAACGCCCAGTGGGCCCCGTAGCAGATGTGGGTGACGGCCGGAGTCTGGCAGCTTCCCTAGCTCACACCCAAGGTCGGCTTTCATTGTTCATCTGTGGTCTGCTTCCAGCTGATTCTCGGGCTTTTCCCAGGCAGAGTTCAGGCCTGGTTCCTGGCTCCTTAGATTCGTTCAGACAATTAGGTTCTTGTACATCTGAATTTTCTCCATCCTTGAGGAAGACTCACTATGCTGAGCTCACTGGCTGGAGTTGTAAATGCTACCTAAACAGCCTGGTTAGGTACAGCAGAATGAGGTGGTGTTTGTCAGGTGAAGCCCCATTCTATCAAGATACAGCAAACCCTGCCAGTCAGAACCTACCTAGGATTTGTTACTGGCGTGGTCCCTTGCCCTCAACTGACAGTCCATGTTAACTATCTTGCTGATGAAGACAAGGAGGACCTATATTTACTTTGCAAAGAACAGTATATTGGGTTCTTCTTGAGATTATCATTTGAGTGTCTAGAATTTAAAATTTAACGACACCCCATTGTGCAGGTCCCACAGCCTTATCTTAGAAAATTGTTCTGAACTTATTAGATGGAAATAATAGCTCCAGAGAAATATGACTCAGGAGTGAAGTTTTAACTGCCTGGTGGTGGTCGTACGTTTTTGTGCTTATGTTAGTCGGCTGCAGGCCATTAAAAGTCAAGTTGTCTGGTCACGAATCAAACGTTTACACTCTGCTCCCAGGCAAACAGGACTATTCATTCCCAAGAATGAAATGTCTGCATTGCATAGACTGCAAGATTGAAGTGATAAATCATACTTAACTTTTTTTTTCTTTGCAAAGAGATTGTAGGTTCCCATTTTAGAAGCCAAGCTCTGATTTAGAATGTGTAAGGCAATGCCTTGGGGATTTAGTATCATTCCTTGAATGAACTAGGGCTTCGTGAATTATCTTTTTCTCCTTAAACCATGAGGTAGTAAAAATCCTTTTAACAAAACTCTATTTTCATCCACCTTCCTTCTGACCCAGCAGGCATGCTGGAGATTATCCTCAGGAAAGAAAACAAAGGATACAAGAGTGGAGGGACTGTTGAGGGCATGAGCTTGAGGACAAAGGAGGTCCAACTGGCAAAGCCAACAGTCACAGATCAGAGCAGATGGACCATCACTTCAGCCAGAGTTTGCTATGTATCTGCTCAATAATAAGAAAGCTTTTTCTGCCAACAGCCAGCAGTCCAGACCTCTCTCCAAACCTCCAGAGTCTCCTCCATGCCTACCCCAGGAGTGCCTGGCACCCAGGACCTCTGTCCTCCCCTGCACAAACCTGTCCCCAGGGTAAATGATGTCACCATCTGCCCAGGCCTCAAGCCAGCCACCTGAGGTTTTCTTTTACCCCATGCCCAAAAATGCATTCAATGTTCAGTTCCTACTGGTTCTCTTTGCCTCAGATCTGCTTTATCCAGCCCCACCTTCACCACTCCCTGGATTGCTGTGGGATCCACCTGGTCTCTGTGTCTAGTCTTACAGCCCCTCGCCCCATTCCTCCCTTCCCATTTACTTTGGTTGGAAAGGATGCTGCAAAGACAGCTCAGTGTCCTGGGATCGTCTAAACTTTAGAGTCAGACAGAATGGATTCATGTCCCATCCCTACTCCTCTATTTTCTGACAGTAGGGCATCTTACCTAACTTTCTGAACCTCTGTCTTCTCATCTTGAAAGTAGAGATAATAAGGCCTGCCCTTGTAGGATGGTGGTGGTTGAGTTGCTAAATCATGTCCAACTCTTTAAACCCCATGGACTGTAGCCCACCAGGCTCCTCTGTCCATGGGACTCTCCAGGCAAGAATACTGGAGTCGGTTGCCATTTCCTTCTCCAGGGGACCTTCCTGACCCAGGAATGAACCCGGGTCTCCTGCATTGCAGACAGATTCTTTACCGACTGAGCTACGAGGGAAGCCCTTGTAGGATGGTTGTCATTAAATAAAACAGCATAGTAGGAGTTTAACAGTGTTAATTCCAGTCAGTTCTGTTCATATTCCAGAGGTTGATGCTTCCTTTGCAGACATAAAAAATGAGGGAGAAAGAGAATGACATACAACATGGATTCACTGAATATTTAAGAATAAAAAGTGCGGGCATCACTTGACCTGGATTTAAGCTCTAGCCAAGCTGCTCACTAGCTGTGTGACCCCCATGAAGCCTGAGACGGTTCCACAAGCCATCAAGCTTCTGCTTTTATAATACACTCACGAAGAAGAGAATCACTGTGCCTGCCTTAGGACTGCTCATGACACACAAGTGTGTTTAGAACTCTCTAATGCCCTCCCACTTCCCTTGGGTCTAGACCGGAATATTTACAGACATCTGCTGTCTTCTCTCACCCTGGTGACTTCTCTGCTTTTCTGGCACCACTGTCCTCCTTGCCTCTCTGCTCCATCATTTGTTCCCCAAAAGGACCACGTTTCCCTTGTGGCTCAGCTGGTAAAGAATCTGCCTGCAATGCGGGAGACCTGGGTTCAATCCCTGGGTTGGGAAGATCCCCTGGAGAAGGGAACGGCTACCCACTCCAGTATTCTGGCCTGGAGAATTCCATGGACTGTATAGTCCATGGGGTCTCAAAGAGTCGGACACAACTAAGCGACTTTTATGCTCACTTTCAACTCTTGCCAAAGAAATTTCCTTCCTGCCCTCTGTTCCTCCCACCCTTCTACTCACCCACCACCACCACCACCATCACACACACACACCCTCTTCCACTGACTATTATGTGCCCACTAGATCTCAAGTCTTCCTTGGTGCAACCTGAGTGAGATCCTCTATGATAGACTTTCATGACACCATATTTCTTTTCTTCAAAGCACTTATCTGTATTTATATATTTCTGGGAATGTTTGGTTAACTTATCTCTCCCTTGTAAAGCCCATGAGAACAAATCTATATTTGTTAAATAACCCTGTGTCCCTGGAGTATAGGCCAGTTCTTGAGATTTGCTGCTGCTACTGCTGCTTAGTCGCTTCAGTCGTGCCCGACTCTGTACGACCCCATAGATGGCAGCCCACCAGGCTCCCCCGTCCCTGGGATTCTTCAGGCAAGAACACTGGAGTGGGGTGCCATTTCCTTCTCCAGTACATGAAAGTGAAAAGGGAAAGTGAAGTCTCTTAGTCATGTCTGACTCTTCTCGACCCCATGGACTGCAGCCCACCAGGCTCCTCTGTCCATGGGATTTTCCAGGCAAGAGTACTGCAGTAGGTTGCCAGTGCCTTCTCCTCTTGAGACTTAGTAGATGCTTACTAAATATTCCATGAATGAATGAATGAGTATTGTGGAGATTAAATAAATGAACTAGCGTTGTCGCTGGCATATACAATTAGTGGGCAAATAGAGTCCATGATAATAGAATGGAAACTATAAAGGAGGAAGCTAACCCAGCTCAGAGTGGTTTAACCAGGACCTGTTTCCTGAAGGAGATGGGCCTTGAACTCAGGATGAATATGATTTGTTGAGAAGAAGTTGTAAAAAGAGACCAACAGTAGCCCATAGTCATATTCACAGAGAGCGAAGAGTTGAAGACAATGTGGAAGAGGCCCTGCTAAGCCAAACACAGTTTGGGCATGGTAGGGTGAGCCTCAGGGAGAGGGGGTGTAGGGCTCTGCCTCCTTATTCCCAGAGCAGTGCCTGCCCCTCTGAGAATTGCTGTGGTCCCATCGTTAGTCTCCACACACTGCCTGAAGGCAGAGGCTCCGCACAGTCAGCTTTGCTACACTTTCAGTGCAAACTTCCTTCATAAATTCATCTGCTGTCACCTCCCCAAAACTCTGGCACTCATGGAAGCCATGATAATCTTCCAACCATCATGGGCAGAGAGTAGGGGAGAGCAAGGGTGCAGGGCAGAAAGGAGCAGGCCGTGTCTGGGGGTCACAAAGACCTGGGTCCACCTTCCAGCTCTGACACATCCTAGCTGCATCAGTTTGAGCAAACTGTTTAATCTCTTGCAGCCTCCATTTTCTCCTTCCTAGGGAGACTGAGCAATGAAGTAATGTTAAAAAAAAAAATGAAAAAAAAATGAGATGAGATTTCGTGCCCAGTACAAAGTGAGGTGTACAGTATATTTAGATACCGTCTCTTCATCATTTGTATCATTTCATAATACATTTTATTTTCCTGGTCTTCTGATCAATTACTCTAAAGATATATAGTATATATATCTTTATAGATATATAGTATATATATCTTTATAGATATATAGTATATATATCTTTATAGATATATAGTATATATATCTTTATAGATATATAGTTCAAAACTCTGTCTAATCTTTGAACACATCCAAGGAGATTTTATCTAATTAGTCTGGCAATAAGGAGGCTGTGACACCCTGTCTCTTACCTTCTGAGTAGGTTTTGTGGTTGCTGACAGGACATGTTCCAGGTATGGAATCTCACCACTGATACACAAGATGTGATGCCATCATGTGAGGACTCTCCAAGCTGTCCTTGCAGATAATTTGAGGTCTGATAACATCAAAGAGCCACCTGGATTCCTCTGTCTGAGTGTAATGAGCTTGCATAGTAGATAACCTCTGTCATTAAAGGGTCTTAGACAGTCTCCACCAAACACCTTTACTGTCTAGTTTTTTAAAAGTCCTGAAAATTATACTTTATGGAATGCCAGCTTAATTAATGAGCAAAGCTTTTCAAAATGCTACTTGAAATACAAACTGGTTAACCCAATTATAATCAGGACTGGCATCATGATCAGAGACGGTCTCATTAATTCACAAAAGCCGTGTGTCCATCATTCTCCTGGCCATGTGCATGACTGTGTGTGGCACACTCACATATGCACGTAACCCCTGCAGAGCCACAGTCAGATACACACAAACTCACACACACACACAGAGATTCAGACACGCACACTCAAATACATGTGCATTTATACACACATATTAGCAAAAGCTTGATAACCCATGCTTAGCCTTCTGATGAAAGGAAATCCTGCCGTCCATATTTACAATGTAACCTGTCTCATTGAAAGTCTGCAAAATATTCTTGGAGATATCACTTATTAATTCACATTGATGCATATTTTTAAAATCTGTAAGAATAACTTCAGTGGCTTGGCCAAGTTGACATAGTATTTGAATAGTAGGCATATATAAATAACTCTGAGGAAGCATGAACCCCAGAAACATTGGTAGGGACTCTGAAATAAAAGATCAAGCATAAACAAGAAACTCAAGGGTTCAAATACATATTTAAGTGACCACGAATGTCTATTCCAAGGAATCCATGTTCCACATCTAAATCATTTTCATTTTTATTAGTTCTCTCCAAACAGATTTATATGATAATGGCCATGTTTCATAAGGGGTGAAGAGGAGAGGAAAAATTCCTATGAGCCAAAAGAGGGAATGAGGAAACTGCTGTTTGAATATTATTAAATTTTAAGAGTGATGTAAATTAATTGCCACTCAATCTGTTTGTGTCAAAATACCTAAATTTGGGGGCCGTAAAAGAAAAACATATCTTCTTTTGTAACTCCAAATTAGATTCCTGATTTAAAGTCTTGAATTGCCAGACTCTTTCTTGGAAGCCATAAGTCCCAGATTTTCCTGTGTGTGAGTCTGAACAAAACCAGGCAACCAGTCGTCCCATTAGCTAATATTCACAAAGTCCTCTGGAGGTGGGATGGTCTGAATTCACCTCTTCCTGATTTATTGAAAACGCCGCTTGAAATAAGGTCAAGGGGGACCCTAACCCTTGTGCGGCTATCTCCAGGATTTGTTTCCTCTACCACCGCCCATCTCGTGGTGCATGAGTATGTGCTCTCTGCAGTGTGCACAGTTCACAGGCTCTGTTATCAAAGAGCTCCCATGGCCATGAGGCTGCAGGCCCTCGACAAGAAAGTCCCTTCAATACGAGGTCTTGTGGGCGGAGAGGTAGTTCCAGATGCTGCTGCTGCACCTCAGGGAGGTGCTGAAACATCAACTGGGACGAATCAGGTCTTCTGACCACATCATCCCACTGCAGAATAGAACCGTGATCTAACACTTAGAAGGAAGAGAGGAAGGAAGCTAATATTTAGGGAGCATATACTGTGTATCAAGGGCTTCCCTGGTGGCTCAGACGGTAAAGAATCCGCCTGCAATGCAGGAGACCTGGGTTCAGTCGCTGGGTGGGGACGATCTCCTGGAGAAGGGAATGGCAACTCACTCCAGTATTCTTGCCTGGAGAATTCCATGGACAGAGGAGCCTGGTGGGCTATAGTCCACGGGGTGCAAAGAGTTGGACACAACTGAGCGACTAACACTTTCACTGTGTATCAAGTTATTTACACTACACCATTTCATTTAAATCTTTTTTTTTAAAAAAAAAAAAAAGAAGGCATTGAAGCAGCCTTGGGAAGCCAGGGAAGATTTAAGGAGTAGCATTGCAACCCATCCTGGACTTTCAGAAAGGGTGGACAAGAGTACCTGTACGGCTTAAATAGTGAGCAGTCATTCTCTCTTCCACTGAGGAAAGGGTAACAGAAGAATCGTTCAACTGTAAGAACAACTGGTGCCAGATGCAAGCCAATCGCAAATCCTATTACAAAAGAAGTTGTGGAAATTCACTGCAGGAGCATATTTAGATTCTTATATTCATCCCAGCCTTCATTCTGGAAAGACTGACTTAAAATTCAGTAAACCTTAGCAAATGGACACTTGGCTGTTTAGTTCATATTCCAAGGAGACAATTTATGGTCTTTTACCCTTTTGAGGGGAGAGAGAGAGAAGCAAGTCCAGGAACCCACAGGTGGAAGTGGAGGCTTGGAGCTATTACCTGGGGAGGCAGACCCTTCATCCACTTGTTTTTCTTCTACCCCAGGCTTTCCATCCTACACTGAGGTGGCAGGTTTCCTCTCTGAAAAGAAAGACAATTTATATTAGCAGATTCAGATAATGTGTTAATTTTGCCCTTTTTGGCCACTCACATTACTCCTTATAAATCTATTTGGATTGTTAAATTTGGTTCAAAAGAACAGGAACTGTGTGATTATAGAGTGGGGTTCATGAAAAGTCACTCCTGGTCAAGGATAATTTTTTAAAATTAAAATCATTTTAATGTCAGAATTTTAATTCGAATCACTAATGAATGAGAGAACCAGTACACTTTCACATCTGATTCAAAGGAAAATTCACTCAGCACCCACATATAGGCAGTTAGGAGTGCTGATGTGAACTTACAAATAGGTGCAAAAGTAGATAATATTCACAGGGTAGTCATTGACTACTTTCTGCCAGACACAGTGCACTAACGTAAGGCTCATTTGCATTATTGCAGAGATGTGCAGTAACTCAAAGACACTGAAAGGGGAGGTGACCCAGAAGGGGGCACCAGACAGCACCCCAGATCAATCATCAGTTTTGCCCATTTCAGAGTCTTCCAAATTGTCCCTGACAGCCCCTTGCCTTCTTTCAACTGATGTGAGGTCGTTCTAGCAAGCAGTATTTTGCAAAAGAGAGAACAATGGTTAGGATGGTTAAACCACGTGTTACAATCCGTATGAATCTCCAGGAGAACATTATTAAAATAGAGACTCCTGGGTTACACCCATACTGGAGACTCAGTTCCCACTTGGAAATCTGTATGGTTAAATATTCCCTTAGACTCTGGTAATCTGCCAGGTTTGAGAACAACTGTGACTTAACTGATTTCTCCTGAGATGAACAGTGGGCCAGTGGCCGACCCAAATGGGATGCAGGTTTCTGATCCTCAGCCAGTGCTCAATACACTGGTCAGCACTGGGGCTTTGGCCTGTGGTTTATTTGGTAACGTCCTTCACTCTATAACGTTTTATAAATCCTCCATAAAATAAGAAAAGGAGAGCCCTCGAGACAGTGTTAGACAAAATAAGACTTGGTGTCTCGCTTCCATTCTCTTAAGTACATTACTGCTTGGCAAATGTATCAACTTAATTAAAGCTAAATGTAATTCTATGCACCAATTTGATTTAAAAATAATCTTCACAGTCACCAGGACATCAAAATACAATTAAGGGCTATTTGAGGAAAGTCTCTGATGCATATTATGCTCTGACGCTGTGCTATGTCAAGAAACCCAGATCTTCCCGAATATCACTAATGTGTTTAGCAGCCTCTCTCTCACTCAAATGCCTTTTTCAATTAGGTTCTGGAGAGCATGATATGTGACAGTTCAGGAACATTTACCAAGCCTCATCCAAATGGCCCTTTAGCTGAATGCTTTCTCTCTGAGCTGGTCTCTGGACTTGAGAAGGTGCAGGCAAGTCTTCTGGATGCCAAGCTTAAGACAAAATCACACTGCAGAGTTTAGGAGTTCCTTGTTCCCTAACTATATGCTAAGATTTTAAAGGCTCCGGACCAGGATAATGGAAATCAAGGAAGGGGTCTAGGGGGAAATTCAGCAATAGATCTGAAATTAATGGAGCAGTTTGGCTGGCTCCTTTTCTGTTCCCCTTGAGGCTTCTCTGGTGGCTCAGCTGGTGATGAAACCACCTGCAATGCAGGAGACCTGGGTTTGATCCCTGATTTGGGAAGATCCCCTCGAGAAGGGAATGGCAACCCATTCCAGTATTTTTGCCTAGAGAATCCCATGAACAGAGGAGCCTGGTGGGCTATAGTCCACGGGATCGCAAAGAGCTGGACACAGCTGAGTGACTTTCACTTTTACTTTTCTGTTCCCCTTGGCTTGGGTTTCTCCAGGAGATTTGTTTGGCCTGAGTAAGAGTGGTTGATGTAAGCTTGATTTGGGGTTCTTTTTGCCTAATGAATGGGAAACTGTAAAAAAAATTTTTTTAATCCCCAGATAGTTGCAGAGTAAAATGGGCAATTTTAAGGAGTTTCACAAAGTTTCAGCGGTACAAGAGGCAGCATGATTTAGTGGACTTAGTGGTGGAATCAAACCCTCTTAGGAAGAAAGTCTCTCTTGATCTTCTTCCTTGTGTGTAATTGCTACTAGTCTCCCCCACTTCATTCAGCGAACTTTGCTGTCCCCCAGGCTCTGGGTAGCGGGGACCTGCACCCTTCCAGCATCTCCCCTGAAGTCAGCTACGTGGGCAGTAGATTCCTCCCTCCACCTTGAGCCTGCCACAACTTTGTGGTCTCTACCTGGAGTCAAGGGGAAGAGAGAAGGGGGTTGGGGATGTGAAGAGAGAGAAACTTTTCCAAAACTCTGAATTACATCAAAGGTCAGCTTTTGAAGCCACTTAGGAGGTCAAAGGTTATTACATTAAGCAATTGTCCCTGTGAAACCTAAGGGGACACTGAATTTTCTCATATCCCAGTGAAAAACTAAATTTTTAGAAGGAAATTATAATTTTTAAGCCTTTATTGTATATCATTCACAGTGCTGAAGACTTCCACATAGGTCTTCTCATTTAATCCACATAGCAACTTTGCAAAGTCAATATAGTTCACTGTATAGAGAGATGGAGATATAGATACCTTGGAGTATGTCCTTATGTGAATATCATTGAGGTAGCTCAGTCTCAAAGAAGCATATTTGTTTGGAATTTTCGTTTGGGCTCAATTCCATACATGTCTGTGCCCCTTGAGTGTATTTCTTCTCATTTAGCAGTGATACTGTTAAGTTACCAGTTGAGATCACCAATATCTTGAGGACAGTAACTATGTCTTAACAACCATAATAACCACCATCTCTTGTGGGCTTATCTAAATGTGTTTCTCAAGTACTAACTCATTTAATCATTGAAAAAGTAAGGAATGTACTATTATTATCTACACCTGACAGTTAAGATGACTGATGCTTTGAAGCATCTTTTTATCCTGAGTACACACCTAAGACCTAACACGTGACCTCATTAAAAAGGTGTCACTATCTCCAACCATAGGAATCTGTGTTCGATGTGGGGACCAGAGACAGGCTGGATGGGGGGCCTCGAGACAGCTCACAGTCGACCCTCGAGAGCCCCCACCCATGGAAGACTCAAGCATCTTCATAACTTAACCTTGCAGAAGAGCTCCCTGTAGATGGCTGGGCTTGCCTGCATCATTCATACGCTCTGTGAACACTGTGCCCTCACAGTCCCTGAAACCAGTGTACCTGGGTGAGGGCGGGATGGGTTGCTGTGCCCGAGTGGAAACCACATGAGGGAAGCAGAGGACTTCTGGAAACGACCCCAGACAGCAACCGTCCAGCTTACATGCACATACATGTAAACACACATATACACACTCACAAATAAACTCTGTCCTCCTCACCGCAAAGCCATGATTCTGTAGTTAGCTTTGTTACTTTCTTCCTACTCCTGTGGATAGCCCACAATTCCCTCAGAATTTTAAGATGTTCCCTGAACCATGATATTGGCAACCTGAAAGTCTTCCTCAAGGTTTAAGACCCATTTTACTGAGCAAACAAAAAGGCCATCTGCAGTGTTCTGATCTCTCCGCTCCAAATTGGATTGTTTCTGAAGTGCATTGTACATTTTATCAATGTATATAATTCTCTAGTACTTTGGCCACCTGATGCAAAGAGCCAGCTCACTGGAAAAGACCCTGATGCTGGGAAAGATTGAGGGCAGGAGGAGAAGGGGACGACAGAGGATGAGATGGCTGGATGGCATCTCCGACTCAATGGACATGAGTTTGAGCAAGCTCCAGGAAATGGTGAAGGACAGGGAAACCTGGCGTGCTGCAGTCCATGGGGCTGCAAAGAGTTGGACACGACTGAGCGACTGAACAAAAACAACAACATAACTTTGGGCTACAGTGCAGCAGAATTTTTACCTGAACTTAGGATGTTCTGATTGATTGAATGAAGCAAAAGAAACAGGAAGATCCCCTGGAGGAGGGCATGGCAACCCACTCCAGTATTCTTGCCTGGAGAATCCCATGGACAGAGGACCCGGTGGGCCATGGTCCGTAGGGTCACAAAGAGTCGGACAAGACTGAGTGACTTAGCATGCACAAACTTTTTTAAGTATTTGGGAGCCAGATGAGTTCATCTTCCCTGGACTGTATAGTCCATGGGGTCACAAAGAGTCCAACACAACTAAGTGACTTTCACTTTCTTTTGAGTTCATCTCCAAGGTTTGGAAATATAGAGTTAAATTATAAAATCTATATATAATGGATCAGAATATAAAGTCACCTAAAAGAAAGAAAATAACTGATATACCAGAGCAGGACTTTCTACTAACAGAGTGTGATAACACAAAATAAGAAAGAATTATTTCATGGAAAGGGCTCCAGTCAACACAGAGGCGTAAAATAGCTGGAGGCAGAGAGTCACACCCTGGCAGTGTCCATCCTAGGAACAACCCAGGGAAGGAGAATTCTAAGCCTTAGGCCTCCATTCTACCAAGATCCAGGGCAAGGCTTTGCCTCAGGAGAGCAGGTGGGCAGAAGGAAGGGGAAGAGGACTAAGTTGAGAACAGGTTAGAAGAGAACCCACAGTTGAGAGTGAAGTGTGTGGTGCAGCCACACAGGACCACACCAGCGCCTGGGGAGTCGGGCTAACAGCAGCTGGAGCTGTAGGGGCAGCTTACATGTGGTCAGCAGCTGGGTTAGTGAGGTTTCCCAGGCTTCCCACAGGTTAGCTAATTTGAATAATGTCCCAGGCTCCAGTCACAGAGGCTGTCCTGAGCTGTCCGGAACCCACGCCAGGGCAGTTAAGGATGAGGCTGGTACACAGTGCCCCAGAGCATTCGAGCCCCAAAAGGGAGGTGGTGTGGGTTGTTAATTTAACCAGTTGTCTAAGAGGAACTGATCAGTCCCTAGACAGAGTTTCAAAGTGGGTCAAGGCATTTTTTTAATAAATTAAATATATTACATTACACTGAATGATTTTACCTTACGTGCCTGCTCAGATCAACTGCCCAGAGCCCAGAGTGGGAAAGGATCTAAGGGGGGCTCAGTGGGAAAGAATGCTGAGATTGCTGGGGGGGGTGCCAGGCAGAGGCATGAGGGCTGCAGAAGCCCCACAAGCCACACATGTACCGACCCAGATATTAGAGAGTTGTTGTTGTTTTGGGTTCAAGTACCACCCTAAAGCAAGATCCTTCCCAAAATGAAAACCGCATTAGCTGTCTCTGCCTCCTGATTCGAGTATTTAAGTCGTATCAGTAGGAATCACTCATTCTTTATGCATCCTGTTTATTTCCCTGATCGCCCTGAAGACAATTTGCAATTATATATTTATTAGTTATGCATATACATTCTATATTTATTATTTATGAAATGTTTAATTATGCATTTGCTTATTTATTATCCTTCTTTCTCACTGGAATATTAGCTCCCATGAGGCCTTTACTCAGCAAAGTATACCCAGTCCCTAGTAAAATCATCCTTTCAGAGTCAGTGGTCTAGAATATTTGTGGAATGAGCAGGTAAACAGAACAGCAAAGGATAAAGGGATGAATGTAATACTCCTCACTCACCAAGCAATTTTCAGCAATTTGCTGGCAGCACTCTTTCCTAAGACAGAATCCCCATCACGCTGTCAGGATATCTGATCTTTCTCATACAATTATAGCTTGTATTCCAGTGAGTGCTTTATTCTAATGTGTGGTTTATTTCACGTGGGTCATGGGCTCAGGGACTGTCCACCTCTGGGCATGGTCAAGATTGACCATCCAGAGCATAAAAATAGATGTTGGAGGACTTCCCTGGTGATCCAGTGGCTGACTCCACGTTCTGCAATGCAGGGGGACCCAAGTTCAGTCCCTGTCAGAGAACTAGACCCCATGTGCTTCAGCTAAGAGTTTGCATGCTGCAACTAAGACCTGGTGCAGTCAAATAAATAAATACATTTTTTTTAATAGAGGTTGGATTCAGGCAGCACTGTTTTACACCCAGGGAAAGATGCCTCTTCCAATCTTGATTCCCTACTTATAATTTCTGCCAGACCATCAGCAAAGTCACTCTAGTTGATGCTGACACACAGTTTCTTAGGTTACTAGGTTAAATAAACCTGCTGGAGCTCGAAGCATTTTTTTACACTGACTTTCATCTATGCTGCTTAATTAAATCCCTCACCTGGGAAAGGAGTGATTTTCATCCTCCTCGCTTTCTGTGGCATCAGCATGAAACTGTGACTGTTGAAATACCAAAATGCCAGTTGTGTTTAATGCTTCAGGTGTAACAAGCCTGTTATATTTGGAGTCCCCTACAAAGATAGATATTAACCGAGAATTGAAAATGACAGCAGAGAAGATTGAACCAGAATAGCAAACGGAGCACACGAATCTGCTTCCCTTCTTGCGCCAATCCCTTAAAGTGTGAGAAATATGTTTCTCCAAGAATATCTCCGTAATAGTACTAGAAAATAAGAAAAACACTATCAGAAACCCCCAAATCTTAGGAATTTCTTGGGAGACTACAGCAAATAGAGTCAAAGAAGATGACCAGAGTCCAAAGAATGCTCAGAGAGCAACATCTGTGTAAGAGCATATTCAAACAGACACTGATCTCACAAAAGAGCGTGCAAGTGTCCCAGTGGCTGAATTGCATTAATGGCCCCAATTCGTCACTGTCCCTGTATCCCTGCTCTTTGCCCTGAGACTTTACAGTTCCTTTCACCAGAGTTGCTTTGAGGCAGAATGACAATGTGTCAGTTCTGAGCCTATTCATCTATTCATTAGAAGCCTTACGTGTTTTTCACATCTCCATTTGCTGCCCTGGCAATGCCATGAATGTCCAAACTGGCCTTCTTGGGCATGAGAAACATGGAATAAGGCAAAATCACCCCAGTCATCCCAGCCAGCACCCAAGAATGTCAGTGAACCTTTGAGATTTGGGATTGTTTGTTACACAGCATTATCACAGCAATATATAACTGATACAGAGTCCCAACAGTGTTCATTCATAACCCATTATTACTGCTTAGAATGAACAATAGGCAGCAGTGGTGTTTGACTCTAGAATTAAACCATCACCTGTGCTCTAAGAAAGGGAACCCGTGCCCAGGGAAGTGTGCCCCTGTGTGGCCCAAAAGACTGAGAAAGAAAAGGAATTGGAGGTAGTTCTGGACCTCCAGAGCTTGTAGAGACTGGTAGGGAAAGAAAAGGCAGCTTTACATGGAGGAAAATAAGTGGACCTTCTCCTTCCCAGGGTTAAGAAAGCCGCTCTTGTTTTTGCCATTGGGGTGGTGGTGGAGCCCCCAGACTGCTTGTCTGCTGTACTTTCAAGCATCCGAAGATGAGATGCATCAACTGGCACACCCTGCTGTCTTCAGCAGAGCTTGAAATTATTCCTCACTTGTTGCAGACACAGATGTATTTGATAGTGGAGAATCACCCAGAGATTCATACCCTGTGTTTTCAGTTATGAATATAAAGAAATAGCCAAGAAACACAGGTGCAGGACAAAATCCCTTGGCATGAAGGAAAAGTAAAGTGTTAAGATAAACTGTGCTTCTGTTGCAGGGGGCATGGGTTCATTCCCTGCTCAGGGAACTAAGATCCCAAATGCTGCTCAGCACAATCAAAAAAAGAAGCAATAAGACAAAGAACAATATAACTAATCCTAATGGAAACAAATTTAATAAAGGGAAGAAATATTGTTTTTAGTATCTAATAATATCCTCAGCAACATCCATCATGCTCTTCCGTCCATAAGATAAAGTTGACAAATGTGAAAAGGAGACATTCAGAAAATGATAAAGAACTCTTGGAAATTAAAATTTCCCTAAAACCCTCAATACTGTAATAAATATAAATATTACAAGAGATAAGCCCATACACAAACTAAGCAATTAGGAAGATTAAATTGAGAAAAATTTTAGACTAGATTTGTTGTTAAAGACAGAAAATGTGTAAGAAAGACAAAAGATATAGATGATTGATCTAGAAAGTCCAGCACATGTTGACTAGAAATTCCAGGAAAAAAGAAGAAAGGAAATGACTGGGAGAAAAGAGTGAAAAAATAGTGGACAAGATTTTCCCCAGTTGAAAAATAATATGAGTCTTCAGAGAGTAAAAGTGCCATTCGTGCTGAGTAGAAGGAATAAAAGACACACACACACACACACGCAGAGGTGGACGTGAAAATCAAATTAGAGATGGCAAATAATCACCGTATTTGCAACACCCATAGCAGAAACATCATATAAGTCTTCAGTTAAACCCAAGTAATCCCTAATGAAGGATATAGCATGCACACACACACAAGTCTAAAACAAGCTTCCTGATTATACCAATATAAAAAGTGACAGGCCAGGGCAATGGAAATTAAGTAAAAGTGGTTTCAAGAAGGTACTGAGAAGATGCAGCTAATAATAAAGACAATGCCTCATGCTAGACGTCGATGGAAGACAAAAGAAACAGCAAATACACCTACATATCTCTGTGTAAATGTCAGTGCGTGGAAAAGAGTCCAGAAGGAGACACAGGAAACTATTAACAGTGGTCCCCTCTAGACGGCGGGAGGGGGATTACGGAGCAGAATATGAAAAAACTCCGGTTTTCATATTTTAGACTTCCACACTTTAGAGTTTTTTACAATGCAGAGATGATCATCTGTGTATAAAAATAAAGTTTAAAAAGTTCTTTAATACATTCAGCCTCTAACAAAGCTATTTTCATGGGTGGGAAGAGCAGATAAAAGTCATTTTTATTTTAGTATTATTTGGGTGAGTGAAAAGCTACCACTTCTGACTTGAAAATACCATCTTTCTCTTTTTCACCCCCTCTACCCTCCACCCAACTCATTCATTCTTCATTTTAGGCCAGGAGACATGATTACTCTTCTAGAGGATGCTAATGAAGACTGGTGGAAAGTAAGTATTTCTTTGTCTTTAAGAAAAATCATTTGGTAACTATCATTACCATGAATGCTACAATTATGGCTGCATGCCTCTTTTTTGCTTTCAGGGGAAAATTCAAGACAGAATTGGCTTCTTTCCAGCCAACTTTGTTCAGAGAGTACACCAAAATGAGAAGATTTTTAGATGTGTTAGAACCTTCATTGGGTGTAAAGAACAGGGGCAGATAACACTGAAAGAGAATCAGGTGAGTAAAGCCCACCAGCATACACCAAGTGTGACCAAAATAGAGTAATAGTCATTTGACAAATACCAATAAGTCTGAATGAGTAGAGTCACGTGAGTGTATTCACTTTGAGAAAAGATATTCTTAGTCCAATGATATTGTGTGTGTGTGTGTGTGTGTGTGTGTGTGTGTTTTAATCGCTCAGTCGTGTCTGACTCTTTGCGACCTCATGAAATTCTCCAGGCAAGAGTACTGGAGTGGGTTGCCTTTCCCTTCTCCAGGGGATCGTCCCAACCCAGGGATTGAACCCAGGTCTCCCACATTGTAGGCGGATTCTTCACCATCTGAGCCACCAGGGAAGCCTGATACTAGTGTAGCAGGATCTAAACAGGCAAAACCAAAATGTTAGGAAGCTCAGTTGCCTTCCCTGGGAACCAAACATATAGCTTATATAATACTTACAAAGCTTATCTACCTATTGGGTTGGATACAAATTTCCCTTGGTTTTTAAGTAAAACTAAAAGACATATTTTTCATTTTCACCAAGAACTTTATTGAAAAATGTATTCACCATTTTGTTCCACTACCTTAACTGTGGAGCATCTTCCAGCATGAAATCTCTAGCATGAAACTTCTCAAACTGCTTTTGACACATTCGCCCAGTCACAGCACCTTCTCCATACACTGCACAAATCTTTTTTTGCTTCAGTTGCATTTTTACCTCTCTTGAAATAATAAAGCATAATAAAAATGTTGCTTCTTCCTTCTGTCGTCAGTATTAAAATAACTACACAAAAACTCACTAATTTTGATGTTTTTTTTTAAAATGCATGCTGATATGATAGATGTCACAATACAATCAAACAAAATTGTTTCAAATGAAGTTAAAGACAACTAAGTGCTACTAGAGCCATCTTATAGAAAAAAATCCAGCGAACCTTTCGGCCAACCCAGTGTATTTTATTTGTTGAAGTTTTACACATGCCCTATAAATGTGGATACAATGGCTCATAGAGGTGATGTGCCTTGCCTGGGAGCAAAAACCTGGCAAGTGGCCAGGCTGGAACTTAAAGATAGACCTGCAAGCTTCAAGTCAGTGCCTTCCACTGAGCCATGTGCCCTGGACGATGTGGAACAAACTCAGAATGCAAAGTGCCTTTTGCATAGTCAATTCCCAGGAAAAGCAAATGTCCTAGGACCAGAAGGACCCCTGGGAACACATTCTTGCTCATACAGAAGCCACAGAAGCCTTACTGAGTCATTCTTGATTCCAGGCAATGGAATCACCCACATCAGACTGAGACCCCATCTCTAACGCCATACACACCCCACAAAGCAAATGGTCACATTTCCCATCTGGATTCCATGTCAATGTCTCAAACTTCTCCAAGATTACTCAACTGTATCCTTCCTGTTACAAAATCTGGAAAGTCTTCTGAATGAAATACATCCAAGAAGGATGTTCATCTTTATTGGCAAAGCATTATTACGTAATTTTGCTAGCTTGTTTGATTTTTCTTCTCAGAATAATCTTGTGCTTCCCCATTTGAGATTAAACATTATTTTATGTTACTAAAATACAAATAGAGCTTCCCTGGTAGCTCAGAGGGTAAAGAATCTGTCTGCAATGCAGGAGACCCGGGTTTGATCCCTGGGTTGGGAAAATCCCCTGGAGAAGGGAATGGCAAGAAACCAACCAGAAGGCAAATTAAAATGTGCTTAAGTTGATCAGTTTCCAAAAGTGGAACAGCTGCTCAGTCAATGACTTCCACCAATTCCTGGACCATATCCCCCCAACCCCCAATTTTTTTCTGGAAATGAGCTCATATACGTGCGTTCCACTCTCATGGTTGAGCTGACAACCTGCTGGGGTAGGGGAGAGACAAACCACCCAGCATCTTTAATGAGTCATCTTCAAGACCCAGCACAGCGTTTCAGCTTGAACCTGGAACCACATGATCTGCCCATAATTGTAGGAAAATGCTATAACCGCTGGTAGTTGTCTAGCCTGATATTTCTAAAGGGTGGCCTTTGCACCATCTGAATCAGAATAATATGGGAGCTTGTTGAAAATGCTGATTTCTAACTCCACCCCGGATCTGCTGAAGCAGAAACCTTCAGGGCAAAGGCAGCGAATTAGTCTTTTTACAGACTTCCTGGGTGTTCCGATCAAAGCTAAAATTCGAGAATGACCTTCATTTCCGTTTCTCACTTTTGTGTCCTCTAGTAGTTCTGTGACAACTGAAGGCATTTTTATTTCCAGTTACATGTGCGTCAGCAAAATGCACTGAGGTCTCTTTGCTTCTACACAGACTCTCTGTTTTCAGTCTTTGTCATCAATGTGGCAAGCAATTTTTGGAAATATCAGCCCCCTGAAAGAAAATTACATTTTAAAAAATCAATTATTGAGAAAAAATTTAAATTTATCTCGACTTTAGTGTCTTAAACTATTTTAGGTGTAAAAGTTTGAATCTTGCTTATTGACTGAGGGGAGTTCACTGTAGTAGCAAAAGCACAGATTCCAGTGTCATACAGAAATGGTCTATACCCTGTGTGATTTTGGCAAAATCACCTCTGAATGTCAGTGTTCTCATCTGTAAGACTGGCACAGCAGTGTCTACCTCTTGGCATGGAAATGAGAGTCACGTCTATCACCAGCACAGTGCCCAGCCACCACGGATCAGTGCTGAGCAGAGTCATTACCCTTGCTGCCTAAATGGGACATCCATCTGCAGCAGCCAAGGCCTCCCGAGAAATTACCTAATAAGCATCAGAAAGCTTCCCTGGTTGCTCAGGGGTGAAGAACCTGCCCGTAGTGCAAGAGACGCAGGTTCATTCCCTGGATCGAGAAGAGCCCTTGGAAGAGGAAATGGCAACCCACTCCAGTATTATTCTTGCCTAGGAAATTTCATGGACAGAGGAGTCTGACAGGCTACAGTCCATGGGGTCCCAAAAGAGTCAGACACAACTTTAGCAACTAAAACAACAGCAGCAAACATCAGAAAATAGCATGCTATTTATAAGTCTAAAAATACAAAGAGACAAATGGTCATTAGCAGGGAAATAGAAGAAATTTGATTCTGAAAACAAATTCAACACATCTCTGTGATTAAATCACATTTCTGCCTCTGGGGTTCATTTGTCTTACAATTATTACATTATTGTTTCCACAGAACTTTTGCTACAAGCAGAATTAAGTTATCTTTTTGTCAAGAATATATCTAGAGTTTGCACTGACACTAAAGTATGTTTTCTTCATTTCTAAAATTTAAAAAACTATCTTTATGAGATCAACTTAAATACCATAAAACTATTTTTTAATTCATCCATGATTCCATCATCCCTGGAGAACTATTTTAATTGATTCTTATGTTCTATAAAAGCATTTTAATGTATGAATCATTTTTAGATTATAAAACTAAAATGCATTTATTGTGGAGAAAATCTGAAAAATATCCCCCAAAATTATAAAGAAGAAAACCAAGATCAAGGTAGTTCAACCATCAAGCAATGATCAACATAAATGCCTTTGTGTTATTTCCCACCAAATTTTTCTTATTTTGATATCATATTCTATTTAGTTTCCCAACTTTTATTAACTTAGTTATTAAATGTTTATCAAAACACAGATTTTAGCAATTATATAACATATCATCATATGGATCAGAGGTTGCATCAGTCTGGCCCTGTTTTTAAAACAAAGTTTATTGGAACGTTGCTACACTCATTCATTACATATTGCTATGGCTGCTTTCATACTGCAGCAGCTAAGTTGAGTCATTGCAGTGGAGACCACAAGGCCTGCAAATATTTACTATTTAGTCCTTTACAGAAAAAGTTTGCCAGCTGTACAAGATGTACAGATGTACAAGAAAGTATTTAGTATTCCTCTGTGACTGGATATTCAGAATTTTAAGAAAAACTATTATGGATAACTGCAATGAACACCTCTAAATCTAAGTTTTTTTCCGTAACTCTGATTCCTTCTTTAGAAGATACTTTAGAATTTACAGGAAAACCAATAAACCATTTTTCCAGTTCTTGATACATACTGCCTCCCAAAAGTTTATGCCAGTTTACACCCACATCAGCTATTTTTGAGAATAATTAGGTTACCACATCCTTGCCAGAACTGAGTATTACTGTTTATTACGTATTTGTATAGCATACAAATGATATGTCATTTTTAGAAGTGAGTAATATTTCATGGTAATCCTTATTTCCTGGGTGATTAGGGAAGTTGAAATTTTATCGTGTATGTATTGGGCATTTGTATTGCTTTTTTAAAGAGAATTTGTCTGTTTTCCTTTCTGGCTGTGATGGCTCTCTGTTGCTCTGCGGTGGCTACTCTCGAGCTGCGGGCTTCTGGTCGGGCTTCTCGTTGCAGTTGCCTCTCCTGTTGCGGGGCAGAGCTTCGCGGGCTCTCAGGCTTCCGCAGCTGCGGCACACAGACTCGTAGTTGGGGTTTGCAGGCTCTAGAGCGTGTTCAGGAGTTGCGGCACACAGGCTTAGCTGTCCTGCGGTGGAATCATCTCAGACTAGAGAGTCAGCCAATGTCCCCTGCATTGCAAGGCCGATGTCTAACCACTGGGCCACCAGAGAAGCCCCTGTATTTCCTTATGAATAATCTCTTTATGTACTTTCTTATGCTACTGAAAACGCTTTCTCCCTTAAAACTATTGACACCTGCTCTGCCATACGTGGCCAACATTTCCCTCAGTTTGTCATTTGCCATTTGATCTTAATGCTTCTTCCTTCAGGAGCTTAATAACTCTTCAGTTGGATCATCTGTTTTACTGTTTTGTCCTTACGGTTTTAATCTCTTTATTGCTTCCCACGTATCACTTCACTTCTTAGGAGAATGTTTCAAGATAGTCCCCCACTTCATTTCAGTTTTCTGAAGTTCTTATGCAGACTTCGATCACTCCTGACGTTGATTTTAATTTAGTGTTTATTTCCTCACAGTGTTTTCTCCTTAATCAGCCCTCTTTCCTCTGCAGCAGGTCTTCTTTCAGTTAAGGATCTTGAGATGTAGGTTATCCAGGTAAACCTAATGTAATCACAGGGGGTCTTATAAGAGAGAGGAGGGTCAGAGTCAGAGGAGATGACAATGGAAGAAGAGAGAGAGGAAGAAAGAGGAATGTGAAGATGCTGTGTTGCTGGCCTCGAAAATAAAGGAAGGGACCACGAGCCAAGGAATGCGGGTGGCCTCAAGAAGCTGAAGGCAAGGAAATAGATTCTCACTTAGAGCTTCTGGAGAGACCACAGCCCTGCCAGCACCCTGATCTGGGGACTCTGCTCTCCAGAACTGCAAGATAATAAATTTGTGTTATTTTAGTTTACCAAATTTGTGGCACAGTAAGTCCCCTACATAGGAACCTTGAAGTTGCAAGCTCTCAAAGATGTGAGCGTGTGTTCACGTGTCCAGTCACGTAGTCATTAGCTCACGTGTCTGGTGCGCGTTGTCTGTGCATGCATCCTCCACAGTGGCTGTGCTTCCGTGTACTTTACATGCAGTTCTGTATAGAGCACAGTAAGACAGTATCTTTATTTCAAACCCAGGATGTCCAGAAACACGTGTAAAAGCAGTGGTGATGTAGCTCATACTGCTGAGGAACCGAAGGAATTCACGCCACAGGAAGTGACAAGGGGGTTTTCTTTATCTGAGGAGGCACTGTTAGCTTTTGACATGCAGGACCCGAACATAGAATGGTCCACGAAGGTTGAAGCAGCTGTTCAGAATGCAGTCCAGTGCTACTGTGTCATCTGCGATGAGGAAAAAAGAACTACTTCCCAGACATCGCTGGATCATGTTTTTCAAGAGGGTAGATAGAATTGAATCCAGCAAGAAACCAGAACCATCAGGGTCAGGTGTGAGTGAAATTACAGCTTGCCCTCCGTTTTCTATTGCTGACGATCCTTCAGCTCTACCATCTCCCACCTTCTCTCCGTCCTCTAGTCAGTAACTCCTCTTGCCTGTTTACGCAGTGCCAACTGTTGTATTGTACTGCTGTACTTTTCAAGGTACTGTCCTGTAAAAATGTCTTCTTTATTTTTTGTGTTTCTTTTTTATGTGTTATTTGCATGGGAAGTATCAGGTTGGCCCCAAAGTTCCTTTTGTTTTTTTCATAAGTTGGTTCTAGTAGTGCTTAGTGGTCTTTCACTTCATTCAAAACAATTTTGTTGGATTGTATAGTGTGACATCTGTCGTGTCAGCGTGCATTTTTTTAAAAAATCAAAATTGGTGAATTTTTGTGTAGCATTTTTATATTGAAGATGGAAGTAAAAAGCAACATTATCAGCATATTATGCTTTATTATTTCAAGAAAGATCAAAACACAACTGAAATGCAGAAAAAGATTTGTGCACTGTATAGAGAAGATGCTGTGACTGATCAAAAGTGCCAAAAGTACACTTTTGCACTTTTCATCCTAGAGATACCTCACTAGACAATGCTCCACAGTCAGGTAGAGCAGTTGCAGTTGATAGTGATCAGATAGAGACATTAACTGAGAACAGTCAACGTTACACCACTTGGGAGATAGCCAACATACACAAAATATCCAAATCGAGCATTGAAAATCATTTGCACCAGCTTCGTTATGTTCATTGCTTTGATATTTGGGTTCCACATAAGTTAAGTGAAAATAACCTTCTTGACCATATTTCCACATACAATTCTCTTCTTAAATGTAACAAAAATGTGTTCCATTAACAAATCGTGAGGAGCAATGAAGTGGATCCTGTACAATAATGTAGAATGGAAGAGATAGTGAACCACCACCAACCAGACCTAAGGCTGCTCTTCATTCAAAGAAGGTGATGTTTTGTATATGGTGGGTTGGAAGAGACTCTTCTGTTATGGGCTCCTCCAAGAAAAAGAAACAATTAAGTCCAAGGACTGCTCCCAGTTAGACAAAATGAAAGCACCACTTGATGAAAAGCATCTGAAATTAGGCAACAGAAAACTCAGTCTCCCAACAGGATAATGCAAGACTGCATATTTCTTTGATAACCAGGCAAAAACTGTTACAGCTTGGCTGGAAAGTTATGATTCATCTGCTATATTCACAAGACACTGCACCTTCAGATGTCTATTTATTTCAGTCTTTATAAGATTCTCTTAATGGAAAAAAAGTTCAGTTCATGGAAAGACTGTAAAAGGCACCTGGAATAGTTCTTTGCTCAAAAAGATAAAAATTTGGGAAGATGGAGGCAGAAGGTAGTGGAACAAAATGGTGAATATGTTGTTCAATAAAGTTCTTGGTGAAAATGAAAACTGTCTTTTATTTTTACTTAAAAACTGAAGGTACATTTTATCTAACCCAATATTATAAACCTTTTACAGTATAGTACTATATAACTGAGTGTGTTAGTTGGGTAACTTGGCTAACTTTGTTGGACTTCTGAACAACTTGGACTTACAGACATGTCTTGGAATGGAGCTGGTTTGTATTTAAGGGACTTACTGTAATTTGTTACAGCAACCACAGGAAACCAATCTAGATTTGTTTCATGTGCAAAAGCAACTTGGCAGACGTAATTATGTCACAGGTCATGGACCCTGTGGCGGGGGTAGCCTGGACTGTCTAAGTTGGCCAGATCTAATCACTTGGGTCCTTACAGGCAGTGAAGTGTAGCTTCTGGGAGCCAGAAAGATGCTGCAAAAGAGGGTAGAAGAGAGATGAAGCAGAAGGGTAGGTCAGAGAGAGATTAAGTGTGGGAAGGACTCAGCCCACCCTTGCTGGATGAAGAGGTAGGAAGGGGCCTCAAGTCAGGGAATTCCAGTAGCCTCTAGAAACTGAGAATGACCCGGGGCTGGCAGCCATCCAGGAAACCGGGACCTCAGGCCTACAGCTACAAGTAACTAAATTCAGCAACAACCTAAATCAGCCTGGAACAGCATTCTCTCCTAGAGAAACAGGAGAGAAGAAAAGGGAATAGGACCTACTGACTCCTTGGTATTGGCCTTGTGAAACCCAGAGCAGAGAAAACTAGCCAAGCCCACCAGATATAGGACTTAGATAACTGTGACACCAGACTGTTGGGGTGTTTGTTTTGTTTTGGTAGCCCCAATATTTTTTATTTTATTTTTTAAATTAATTTTTATTGGAGTATAGTTGCTTTACAATGTACCGCAAAGTGAGTCAGCTATATGTATACATATTAGATTGTGTTGTTGAAAGCCACTGAGTTCATGGTAATTTGTTATGATAGCAGTAGTAAACCAATACATATCTCAAGTCGCAAAACTCCATTTGAGTCGCCCTCCAAAGGTATGTTTTACTAAGATAAGAGATCTGGATACAGAGCAGTTCTTGGATTTGTAATTCAGCAGTTTGATCCCAGGATCAAGGATCTAGATTCCTCCATCCCTCTGTTCTGCTAACAGTGAAATGTTAGCCACCTCCCCTCGTGGTTATAGAGGGTTGCAGGCCCTCCAAGAATCCTTGCCAGAAGAAAGAGATTTTTCTTCCCAGTGCATTTCTTACAAGAAGAAAAGAAATCTTCCCAGAAGTTTCCAAGCAGATAGTCCTTCCTGTTTCATTGGCTAGAACGAGTCCCATGGGAACCACTAGGAGAATCGCTGGCACAGAGGACAGAAACACATTTGGACCAGTTAGGATTTATCTGAGTCCTGCAGGCTACAGAGCAACAACAGAACATAAGTCCCCACTCTGCTGCGTGGGAAGAGGGCAGTGATGGCTGTTGATGTCAACCAAGCATGGCTGTGGCACCTTTTAGTCTGGTAGATTTATCCTTAGTCCAGCAGCACAACTTGCTCCTGTCATCAGTTGAGCTTACCTCCAAAGGTCTTGGAGAAATTTCAACTTCTGGAATGGTTGTCAGTCTGTATGTTCAGTATTTCGACACTTTTCCTCCACCTCCAGTTCCCTATCTTTTCCCAGGTATTTTGAGAGGAAGACTGAATCCAAGAGTGGTAGGCAAGAAATCTTTTGAAATAAAATGACTGTTTATCTGCTTTAAGTGGCAGCATATTTAAATGTTAATGAGCTTGGAGGCAGGACTTCCCAAGTGGCTCAGAGGTAAAGAATCCACCTGCAGTGCCCAAGATGCAGGAAACATAGGTTTGATCCCTGGGTTGGGAGCATCCCCTGGAGGAAGGCATGGCAACCCACTCCAGTATTCTTGCCAGGAAAATGCCAATACCAAGAGCCTGGCAGGCTACAGTCCATAGGGTTGCAAGGAGTCTAACAGGGCTGAAGTGACTGAGCACGCACACACACACTAGCTTGGAAGCAATGCAAGGAGAAACCTTATTAGCATATGTGCTCTCAGAAGTGAGTTAGACTGTAGGACTTTAGCCAGATAGGCCCAACATGGGATGGAGCCAAGGGGGGCACTTAACCCACAGGTAGGAGATTTCTGAAACATGAATCAGACACCAGTCCGTGGTGTGCCCCAGCATCAGGAGTCACACATCAGGCTCTCGAAGTATCCTGGTATGTAACTATAAAGCTCCTTATTCTGTGTCAAAGAAGAGCCCACTCTGTTGGTTTCTGTTGGTGCCCTGCCTGCATCTCCTTCACTAGACGGGGGCACCATCTTCTAGTTGCTGTCTCAATGTCCAACTCTCTGGGACTCCATGGAGTGTAGCCCGCCAGGCTCCTCTGTCCATGGGATTCTCCAGGCAAGAATACTGGAGTGGGTTGCCATTTCCTTCTCCAGGGGATCTCCCCAACCCAGGGATCCAACCCACGTCTCTTGTGTCTCATGCATTAGCAAGCAGGTTCTTTGCCACTGTGCCCCAAAGTATGCAAGATATTAGCATCTGTTTGTTTGGGACCAGGAATGAAATAGCTTCCTTTGACTTCCTGATATTTTACGTATAAACTTCCAGGTATATGACAGGAACCCTCTAAGTGGAGGCTGTTATTTTGGATTATAAAATAATGCATCAAGGACTCACTGAGTGGCGCATGCTAGGCTCTGTGCTAAATGTTATCTCATTCTGTCCTTCTGGGGTCTCTCAACAAGGACACTTGTGAAGGGAACACAGAATCATCACCTCCAGTCCTGCTGTGCTGATCCTCATTCATAAAGCTGAATCTCAGAAAACATTCAATGCCTGGATCTAGTTCCAAACCCAGGGTGGTGCCTGATTTCTTACGAATTATTTTTCTGTCCAAGCCACAATTTCCCTAAACCAGTCTCTCTTTTCCAATTTGGTGTCCGCTGACCTCAGCCAGCAGTGACACAAGCCGTGCGTTCTGGCTTCTTTCCTATTTACACATGTCTTTTTTTTCTCCTTCCTTTTATTCAGATCTGTGTGGCTTCTGAAGAAGAACAAGATGGCTTTATCAGAGTGCTCAGTGGAAAGAAGAGAGGCCTGGTCCCACTCGATGTTCTAGAAAACATCTGATTGCCGGCCCCTCCTTTGGAAGTCGGCAAGCCCTGGGGTGACGCCTCATCTCACACTGTGTTAACCCAGAGGAGCTGCCGCACTGACCAGCTACCCAGGAAACAGTGAGACGAGACTCAAGGGTCTGAGACTGTGGGGGAACAGCCTCAAGGCAGGGGGCCCATGGCACAGCACGTCCAGGCTGCCCAAGGTGGGGGTGAGGCTGAGAGCTTCAGCTTGTGGAGCCAGGTGCAAGCCAAGTGCGGTACCCAGCAGGTGGTAACCAGTTGTCCCCCGGAACTCACCTCCCTCCCCTTCCATGTGGTGTAAGTTAACCCGCTGGAGGGCGCTCCAGTCTGAGGGGTGGCCCCCGGGTGAGGCTCGGATCCACGTAGCCAAGTGTGATTCTGGTTCCAGACCTTTGTCCCCAGTACCCACCAGTCAGCATCGTCACATGTGAGAGCCCTGCAGTCTTTCTGCAGAGCAGCAGAAAGCCCTACTCCCTAACCCTTAACATGTCAGTGCTCCCCACAGACCCCCAGCCCCACTTTACAATCCAGCCAAATTTCTGTCCTCAGAGCGCCTCCTGGTGGTGTGTGTTAATATATGCGGGCTAAGCTGATGGGGCAGCAACTTGAAGACCTGATTTGCCCTGCACTTGCCGTCAGGCAGTCCCTCCTGCCACCCTCACTACCAGATGTGGATACGAAGCATGGAGATGGTGGGTCAAGTGGGGGAAGGTAGGGCAGAGAGCTCTTATTTATTGACGACTATACAGCCCTTTCCTTTCAATGATGAAGTCCTTTCCTCGAGGAGATGGAGCTGAGGACGCGAATGTGGCAGAAAGTCTCCATGAGCTTCATCTTCATTTGGCATCTGTACTGCCATCCCGTAGGGCTCCCTTTCGGAGGTTGAGCCCACCTTACAGGGAACCGGAATCACGGAGGAGAAACAGAAACAGCATCTTAGGAGGAAAGTGGCCAGATTGGAGTCCATTCTTCTTTAGAGCAGGATATTTTGCCCCAGCAGATGTAAAATGGAATGTAATCCATAATGCTTCATCCCTCTGCAAGCAGAGGCACTTGGTCCTATTTAGCATCAACTAGAGGAGTCCCTCTTACTCTGTATGTACTACTGTTTACAAGAACACAATATACTGTGATGCCTTCCTCCTCCAGCCTCCTCCTAGCATTCAGACTCGCATCTTATTAATACAGTTAAACTTCAGTTCAGTGACCTTGCAATCAATGTCAGTTTGGTTTATTTTGTTACAGAGCAATAAAGTCATTAGAACAATTGGTTTTTAAAAGACTTAAGTGGATGCATCCTGTGCACGTAAACATTATTTCCCAAACCAAAGCACCGTTTGTCTCCATTTATTTCTTTTTTCACCGCTCAGTGTGAAGTTAGGAGCTGAAACAGGATGGCTGCTGCTTCCACAGTAGTTTGGATGCCTTACTTTCATTATAAAGCCAGCATCCAGAATGTCCTCTGTCTCTGATACAATGTGAAAACTGAGTGTGCAGAGTCAAGACGGATTCTTCAAGAGCCAGGATGGATAATGTGACTGCCAGTCCATTGAAGGGAATAAATACAAATGCTCTCTGCCTCTTAATCCCATCTAATAAAGACAACACAGTGGCTGGAAGGAGCACTGAAAACATGTGTCCTGATCTCTTCTTTCCAGTGGAACATCCGCTGAAGCTCTTGGGTACAATTTGGTCACATCCTCAGTTCAGTTCAGTCGCTCAGTCGTGTCGAACTCTTTGCGACCCCATGGACTGCAGCACGCCAGGCTTCCCTGTCCATCACCAACTCCCGGAGCTTACTCAAACTCATGTCCATCAAGTTGATGGTACCAGCCAACCATCTCAACCTCTGTCGTCCCCTTCTCCTCCCACCTTCAATCTTTCCCAGCATCAGGGTCTTTTCCAATGAGTGAATTCTTCACATCAGGTGGCCAAAGTATTGGAGTTTTCAGTTTCAGCATCAGTCCTTCCAATGACTATGGTTGGATCTCCTTGCAGTCCAAGGGACTCTCAAGAGTCTTCTCCAACACCACAGTTCAAAAGCATCAATTCTTTGGTGCTCAGCTTTCTTTATAGTCCAATTCTCACATCCATACATGACTCCTGGAAAAACCATAGCTTTGACTAGACAGACCTTTGTTGGCAAAGTAATGTCTCTGCTTTTTAACATGTTGTCTACGTTGGTCATAGCTTTTCTTCCAAGGAGCATCAGGGTCTTTTCTCATGAGTCATTCTTCGTATCAGGTGGCCAAAGTATCGCAGCATCAGCTTCAGCATCTATTCTTCCAATAAATATTCATGGTTGAGCTCTGCTTCCTGATAGCCTTGCCTTTGTGTAGTTCCCCTCCCACACTGAGTCAGGGCTGGTCTGTGGCCAACAGAATACAGCAGAAGTGATCCTGCGTGACAACCATGGCTAGGTCAGAAAAGTCCCCGAAGCTTCTGCCTTGATCTCTGGGATCTCTACCCCTGGGAACCCTGAGCCACTGTGTAAGTTTATCTGTTCTGAGGCCATGATCCTGGAGAGAGCCGTTGTGAGACCACATATTACTGCAGCAGCGAACAACCCAGACTTCACAGAGCGGCAGTCATCAGGCTGAGCTCTGCCCAAATGTAAGATTTATGAACAAGATAAAGATGTGTTTAAGTCATTAGATTTGGGAGTGATTTGTTATACACATATAGATAACTGGAATGGGGACTTTGTCATTGAAGCCAGCATTAGAAAGGAGGAAAAAAACTTTCTGCACAATGTGGCCCATAAGTTTTTGCAAACATGAAGTATTGGCAGTGCCAACTAAAAAAAGATGTACAACTTGAGAGTTGTGAGTTAAGTTTTATTGGGGGCAAAATAAGGACAGCAGCCTGGGAGGCAGCCTCTCAGATAGCTCTGAGAGACTGCTCCAAAGCGGCAGTGGGGGAGAGTCAATATATAAGGTTTTGGTGAAGGGGGAGTTCGATACCATGAAGCACTCATATTACAAAAGGTTTTTATTAGCCACGAGGATCTGATGTCACCATGAAGGGATTTAGTGCTTCTCTAGATATGAGGAGATGCCAGGATTGAGATCATAAAATCTGTTCCTAAAAACATCCAACTATCTAAAGAGCTGTCCCATCAGATTCCCTGGAGCACAGAGCGCCTCCCTCCACCCTGAACTCCCTCAGGGGGTGTTAAGCAGCATGGGGCTCAGTCTCCGTAGAGGCAGATGGCAACGCCTTTGTTGTCAGTCAGTGGCAGTACTCTTGGTAAGTGCCAATTTATAGTTGACACGGCTCCCTTGTGGTCACAAATCCGACCATGCTTTGGGGGGCACTTCATGACCATTTTGTCCCGCGTTGCTGGGAAGGCGCGTTCCCAGTTCTGAAGAAGGTCTCTGTTGATAGGCCACTCAGTGTGCTATTACTGGACTAGGTCTTCATAGTCCAAGATCTCTGGACACCTGTCTTCTAGTTATGGCCCAGGAAAGTATTCCCTTCTGTTGCATCTTCCCATATCTAGACTTATACAATCGTTGATCAAATACCGAGCTATGTGTTTGATCAGCTGCTTCAAGTCTAGTCGTCATTATTTTCGTTGGCGGCTCAGTCATACACTTGGCAACACAAAGAAACAATAATCTTGTGAAAGAGGCAAAATACAAATAATATAGTTAATAACATTAGTGGGATTAAAAGTAAATATTTAAGCCATGAGCCTCCCACACCAAACCAGTTTCCTAAAAGGCCATCAAGACTAAGGAATGGATCATTCAAAGCAGAAATCTGATCTTTCATATGGTTCATCAAATGTGTTACATGAAAGGATTTATCAGGAATGGAAATATAGCGTTAACTTTGAATTGCAGGGCAGACATCTCCCTGAGATGCTGTGAGGTGTCCAGGGCCTTGTAGTTGTGTAGCACTGCCTTTCTCATCATAGAGATCTCAGAATTCAATAAGCTGATAGCCCAGTTACTATCATTTAAAGCTGATGAAAGTTGTTAAGGCTTCAATATGGCCAATTACATCCTCTATCCCCATTGAAGGCACACACACACACACACACACACGCAAGCTGCTAAGAGGGCATACCAGTAGAATACAGATCCTTGACCCACTGGGATCATATCAGTGGTAGATTGGTTGGGGTTACCTCTAATTTGTTAAAATGTATGACCTTAAATTCACGGGAATCCCAGGCCACACCTTCATATCCATCCCTGTAGATGTGGAGGCCATAAATTAGTACCACAAACCCACTGAGTTCCATACCAATCAATCTCTCTAAGGGTAATAATAGACATAGTTCATAAAGCACCCAGCCTTGTCTCATAATTACTAGGTTGACCATTTTTAGTATGATTTAACCCTTCCCAACATAGAGGAGCTTTTAAACTGAAATGACCATAGCCTGGTGTTAACCATGTAGATCCACTCCACAGTTGTGGGCATTTTCCTTTCAATAGATCAGAGGTTAATTTTTTTATTGAGACTTAGCTCAGCACTCCAGTTGAGTTTGAATGACCATAAGAGAAAACTTAAATCTATGGCCAGCATGAGAGCAGGTATTATTCATTGGCCAGGTGAGAGGATTTCATCTAGTAATATCATGAATAGATAGAACAGGACTGAACCCTCATCTAAAATAAATTTCCTAGCGGGTATCCAATCAGAGCCCTAGAGAACAGAAATCCACCAAGGTAGCCCAGACGTTCTAGACACAGGTAATTGTCCACAACCCAACAATTGGATTGAGTTTTAAACTAGCATAGAATCATGTCCATGATAAAAAACATTTGATTGATAGCCATTGGTCCAAGTAATCAAGAAAACATTATAAATGATCACACAGGTCAGATCAGCATCTTGGGCAAGCTGTCTGCTTCTGATGTTGTCTTCTCCTAGTGTGATGTAGTTTCCTCCGTTTGAGGAAGGTGAGTTTGAGGTCAGCAGACCTCTCCATAGACCAGTCCAGCATAGGGGCCTTTGGAAATGGGAGTTAATTCAAGAGTCAGTTTCTCATCAATTTCACTGGGCATGAGCTAGTTTAGAGTACCTAATAGAAAGGTCCTTCCATCCAGGTTGGAGACAGTTCTTTAATTGATGTCTTTTTCCAATCTTGGTTGCAGGTCATGCATGAGGCATCTGATCTTCATCCAAAGATGGATTACTGAGATAAGCTTCAGAAACAACCCTAGAGTGTCCTTTAATAATTCAATTAAATCTTACATTAATATACCCTAACAGCAAAGGACTATCCAGGAAATGACTCTTAGTAGATAAAAACCTCCATTAACAAACTGGGATTTAACATTCATTGAAACATCTTTTTCTCCCTAAAAATCACCATCATTTTTACCACATATAACCAAATTAAGACTTGTTTGTAATATAGGTCTGGTCCCAATAAACTTGGCCTGATGATTTATATAACTATAAATGATCATAGACTTTTTTGCTTTGCTGAGACTTTATAGAGTCTCAGACTGAACTTTTAAAACAAAACCTTTCAGAGCTTCCCTGAAGGCTCAGATGGTAAAGCATCTGCCTACAATGTGGGAGACCGGGGTTCAATCCCTGGGTCAGGAAGATCTCCTGGAGAAGGAAGTGGCAACCCACTCCAGTATTCTTGCCTGGAAAATCCCATGGACAGAGGAACCTGGTAGGCTACAGTCCATGGGGTCGCAAAGAGTCAGACACAACTGAGTGACTTCGCTTTTTCTTTCTTTCTTTCTTTCTTTCTTTCTTTCTTTCTTTCTTTCTTTCTTTCTTTTTCTTTCTTTCTTTCAGGGCTAGGAAAGTCATGCCAAAGGCTTATCACAGATTTTGCCTAACAGATCAAAGTAAATTCCTCCTTCTCAAAGTCTCCACAATTCCTTGAGATTTCTCTACCTGTTAGTGAGATAACCTTCAACTTATCTGATAAAGTTACAGGAAACTAAGAGCTTCCAATCTCTGGAGGGTTCAGATAGAAAAGATAAATGTTTCAATTTGTTTATAAAAATACAATTTTACCAAATTACTGTCATAATTAGTTTGAGGGGAAGGTGTGTCTTAACACCTGGAAAACACAGATTCAAATCAGTAATCTTTCATATAGAAACCTTAAAGGTTATAAGCATATTCACCAGTTCATTCAGCCTTTTGTTAACCTTTGTGAAGTCATCAGGTTTTCCATTAGAATCCTTACCCAATTCAGAAACTGGTGTTTATCCAAAAGTCCTATCTATAAATCTTCTTGAAGAGGAGCGTTTTTGCGAAACTTGCTTAGTGCTATGACAATATTTTGAGATAGCAACTAGAATTATGCCTAATAACATTTCACCCAAACATATCAGAATTTTAGGAACTCCATACAGTTTCTAGAATATCTATATTAGTAACATTTACCATACACTATAACCTGAGACTTATTACTCACTTGACAATAATCCCCATGTAATTCTGTATGCAAAGTGAACCTAATTAGTGTAATATCTCTCTTTGGGATGTTTCAGGGGATCTCTGAAGCATCCCAAAGTTAGCTAGAAATCTTCATGGAATGATTTAGGAAGTTTTGTCAACAAATATCAAAAAGGTTTAGAACACTCAGTCATTGTGAACCAGTAGCTATTCACTTAGCCAAAGTAACAATAAAGGATTTCAGAACAGGTTGTTTAGGAGATAAAGAAACTTAAATCTATTATCAAAGGCAGTTAAATATCTGAAGAAAAGATGTCCTCTTAACAGAGAGAAAAGGTAAATTCAAGGTTTTGCACCAGCTTACTTTATTTAAAAGGTAAATTTAACTTTATTTTAAACTTAGTCCTAATCATGTACAAAACTCTTTCCTCATGGTTCACTTTTCACAACCCTTATCACTTTCTGCACCCATGACTGTGTTCTTGCATCCTAAAAATCCACCTGTAAGTCGGGCTTACTTCCTTTTCCCTTCACGAAATGCAATTCCATTCCTTATACCTTCTTTCCCGAAAACACACTTCCTACTACCCTTAAGAAACCAAGAACTGACTTTTATATTAGCATTTTATAGATTGGTAGGCATAAATATCAGTGATAATTTCTAAAACCTTTGCTTTCTTAGAACATTTTAGGATGGCACCAAACATCATTCATTTTTTAAAATCCCAAACCTCTTTAGTTCCTCTATAAGACGAAATTAGGATAGTAAATGTTTCAAAATCTTATTTTATTTGGAAATAGCTATTCAATATACTCCCAACACTTAGTTCAGCACAACCCTTAGAAGTTCAAGTTACCCCAATTTGGAGAGACTATTTTAGACAGATATTCCTAAAGCATAATTATTCTTAATAGAGTTTATCTAAAGGCTTATAATCTCACTTACATTTTTTAGAAGTTTCTTCACTCAAGGTAATTTCCTTGCTGACAAGCTTGTAACAGATATAATATTTAACTTATATTAAACCTAGGTACAATGAAAATGTTCTGCTTAATGTTAATTACTGTTAAACATGTCTACATTAGTTAGATCAACAAACATTAATATCAGGTATTTAATACTGAATATTTCCCAGTTCACATGAACCTGAAATTCATTTAGGTTAATTTCTCTTGTATTTAGAATTTTTTGAGTTGTAAATGCTAACTCTTTTTTTTAGGCCAGTTTTATTAGAGCTCATTTACAAACTAATCTCAGCAATATTATTCAAAAAAACAAAGACACACACTGAGACTTCAGTTCAGCTCAGTCACTCAGTCGTGTCCAACTCTTTGTGACCCCCATGAATCACAGCACGCCAGGCCTCCCTGTCCATCACCAACTCCCAAGGTTCACTCAAACTCACGTCCATCGAGTCCGTGATGCCATCCAGCCATCTCATCCTCTGTCGTCCTCTTCTCCTCCTGCCCCCAATCCCTCCCAGCATCAGAGTCTTTTCCAATAAGTCAACTCTTCGCATGAGGTGGCCAAAGTATTGGAGTTCAGCGTCAGCATCAGTCCCTCCAATGAACACCCAGGGCTGATCTCCTTCAGAATGGACTGGTTGGATCTCCTTGCAGTCCAAGGGACTCTCAAGAGTCTTCTCCAACACCACAGTTCAAAAGCATCAATTCTTCAGTACTCAGCCTTCTTCACAGTCCAACTCTCACATCCATACATGACCACAGGAAAAACCATAGCCTTGACTAGATGGACCTTTGTTGGCAAAGTAATATCTCTGTTTTGCAATATGCTATCTAGGTTGGTCATAACTTTTCTTCCAAGGAGTAAGCATCTTTTAATTTCTGCAATCACCATCTGCAGTGATTTTGAAGCCCAAAAAAATAAAGTCTGACACTGTTTCCACTGTTTCCCCATCTATCTGCCATGAAGTGATGGGACCATGATCTGAGATGAGACATACATATATCCAAATAGACACAAGAGATCCTAGAGCTTTGTTTTCCAAACTTAGTTATGAATACTAGTTGTAAAAATTGGTTGGAATAATATTTTAAAAGGTTTTGTTCCCCTTTTTTTTCTTTTGGTTTTAGGAATTAGAAATGGTCTAGATAAGTGATCCAGAGAGCTCTGGTCTAAAGGTATAGGAGGCGTTATTTCCTCAGGGCCAGAATTTTTAAAGCGATAATTTTTTTTTTTTTTTTCCTGTAAGCTTTCTCTGGAGACTGAAGAATACTGTGACCACATTGTAAAAAATTGTATTTTTCTGTGGTCATAGTTTTACAGCCAGAATTTGGACCAGACAATATTCAAATTGGCCCTGATAACAAGGGCAGATTGGTCCCATCAGGGATTGTCACTCTGGGGAAGTAGGGGGTCTTAGTTTGATAAACCTCAGGCTGCTTTTTCTTGTCATTGGATCACGGCTATAGATTGACCAGTCAAAAAAAATTTTTTTTCCCCAAGGGGTTCCCAAGTGGAGTGTAGGACCTTAGAGTAAGCAATTTCCATATTAGCTGGAGCAATTTGTACCAGATGTCTGCGCACTCAAACCAAACCAACAAAACCAAACCGAACCAGTACTTCACCAGCCAGGAGTCACATTCCAAATGAAACAAAGGGCAAAGAGAAGCCCCAAAATCAAAAGCCAAATGGCATAAATGCCAAACGTGACTTTCCAGTTCCACTAGACCTGCCACCTGGCAAAGTCAGCGCTAGCAGCCTTTTTTGATAGTTTCAAGCAATTTCATGTTGGTTTCCTGCAAAGAAGTTACTCTATCATTTCCTATTTTAGAAGCTTCTAGATACCAGTCAAAGTAAACACAGCCAGGCTTTTCTAACTGTCCATGCAAAAATATCAATTTGGGGATATCAAAAGAACTCCAGTTTGGCCATTTTAGGTTGAGATCTCTTTTAGTATAATTTCTCCAGTTAACTAGGTACTTGCAAGTATGAGCTCCATACATGAATCTGGCTAGAGTGTTAGTCAGAGGCTGGCTTTCTGACACTCCTTCATTTCTGTTTTAGAGAGAGTCTGTTTCCCATTTTAAGCTGAACTTGTCAATTAAAATCACAAG